>NW_020653766.1:788463-842775 GCF_003589595.1 Hyposmocoma kahamanoa
TCTCCCTCTCGCGCGTAACCACAGTTATACCAGTTTCCTTACGATTGCCCCTACAGCCGCCTGCAGTTTGTGCAGGATCTCCTTAGTACAAACCCAGATCTCACCTCCATACCTAAGCACCGGCTAAATACACTAGTCCTGAATGCGACCTTCAATTCAAAAACATTTTCACACACAAATTCAAAGGGAGTAATTTTCTTACTACCAACTCCAAATACTTTTTGTGACTATAACAAAGAAAGGGTACAGTTAAGAACACATCAATCTAGACATATTGGATTGCTCTTATCGCAAACGTCATGAAGTTAAATTCCAATAAGCTTGACGTGCTTTTAACTCCGTACCAAATTTGGTTACCAGTCTATAAAATAGCGATAGTATTACCCGGTCAGCATGATCAATCTGCATTTAAACACCATTTTCTGTATAATTTTGAACTATTATTTGGCTTGGCTAATTGACGCTATCAACGCAAGAGTCTGGTGTAACTTTATTTTTATCTACAATGTTTCTCTAAACGATATTAATGTCATCATAGTTTTATATTTGGATTTGTTATACACGTGAAAATAGCATTTCAATATAAAACAACTATGTGTTAGTATCATTTAAAGTACCTAATATTGAAGAAAAAATAATTAAAAGTGGGTTACACCACTGTTGTGCCCATGGTCTCCATAAGTTTTGTACGTTTTTTTGCAGTGGGACATCACTTGTGCAATCCATAGAAAGAGTGGCTTGGATAACCTGTTCCGACATGTTAAGAAATATAAATATTTCAATCCTTTCACAAAAGACATGTATGAGAAAATGGAGTTGGCCCAAAATAAAGTGTATGATCTTGTCAAATAGTAAACAAAAAGTAATAATATAAATTTATCAAGCCACACGAGTTTTTGTAGACGTACAGCTCTTCGTGAAAGAGTTCGTCCGAGGAAGTACTGCCACTTTACTCATTTCTGCGACCAAGCAGTAATATAACCGTAACTGCGTTCCGGTTTTGAAGGATAAGGGTGCTGGTCAAATTACTAGCACATGGAATTTGTCAACTTATGTCTCAGGGTGACGGGAGCGGAAACAGTGCCCTTTAGATCCTTGCGATTTAAAACTCTGAGCGGCACTGCAACTGCTATGGATTGGCGTGTCGCTTACCATCAGGCGCACGCATTGTTCGTCCTGTCAATTGGTATCATAAGAAAAAATACTTTTTTTAAATTATGTCAAGTGACAAGCGGTAAGCGTCACACCCAATACCCCTTAGAGCTTTAAATTGCAGATCTGAGGGGCACTGCCACTGCACCCGTCACCCTGAGACACAAAGTTGACAATTCTCACGTACCCGTAGTGTCACTAACGCCCTTATCCTTAAAACCGGAACGCAATAGTTTAAAGAAGGATTATATTAAAATAAGTAATAAATAAGTGTTAGTGTTTGGAATGTTGCATTTACACTATTGTACAGGGTCAAGAGCACGTGAAACTTGACACTGAAGATTTATATCCAACTCTATGCTGCTTACGATAAGAAAAATCCAAAGTACAAAGTGTAAATCTTGATGTGCTGCAACTGCAATATTCCAAAAAGACAGTTAAGTATGTAAATTTTCTGCATCCAACCAAGAATATAATTGGTTTTCTTGGTCTATAAGTTTAACTGCAGTTGCTAGACAAGCCAAGTTAACCAATCTTCTTCTGGACAACTTAGTGATGTTAAGCAAAGGGATCCACCTTCAGGTGACGAGACTTGTCCACGGTAGCGCAGACGCGTTCTTAGCACAATGTATTGGGAGGCAGTTCAACATCATGTGTGTAAGTATTTAAGGGTATCTGTAATGTGCGACTTAAAAAAGCCCCAAAAATCTCGAATTTTGTTTTGATTCCGATTGGGATTTTACACTTTACGGGGCCTATAAGAAAAAGAAAGCTATTGTCAAATTGATATACTTTCTGCCATCGAGAGATGATTGTAAATGATATAAAGCTATCATTTGGCTAAATTTAACTTCATACTGATGGTGCTAAATTTGGAGCTACGACTGTGACATACTTTAAACTTTTTTTGCATATTATGCTTTCAGTCTGCAATTTCAAACAATGCTATCTTGCCTTTTCAAATTAAGATCACAGGTTTAGTCCCTGCCAGGGGCCTATACTACATCACTTGTTTTGTTTTGAAAAAGCGCCAGATAAATTTTTAGAAGAATTGGAACCGTATTATTCTACAAATACAACAAGGACGAATGCGTAACAATTTTGCAAAAAATAACTATTTAAAAACAATATAAAAAATGAAAAATATGACGCTACTCAAACGCTCTACTGCCTCCTGATTGGTTAAAATATAAGCGGTACTTGGCCAATCATGGACACTTCTATTCTATATCTTTGATTTTTTATATTTTAGATTTCGTTTGAATTTGCTGTCGTGGATTGTTAACAAAATACACATAAAACGTTGGTTGTATTTCATTACTTTAATTTACTCGTAGAAAATAATTTTATCGTATAGCACCACACAGTTTAGCTACCTACAAATAATTCTACTCTTAATACTTGGCTAAAATGTATCCGCAAAATGAATTGTCTCTTCCGTACAAATTTGCTTGCTAATGCGAGGCTATGAATAAATATCTATTATTGTTTCATGTTAGCGTTTTGCTGCTATTGAAGATTGAAGAAGATTTCTACTTATGAAACAAAAATCGATACTGCAAACATTTCTATTATCAGAATCGGTTACACAACTTTTTACACACACGTATGTATGAACACAGAATCTTAACGCTCTAAAGATCACATAATATGTAACGTTTAACTGTTATGTCCTAAACCACACAGTAGCAAAACTTACTTAAATGAGGATGAGTTTTAACAATGCATCTTGGTTCGTCGCCATAAGCATTCACTCGGGAAATATCATACTCTGACACCAAAAACTGGTCGCGGTTTCGTAAAAACATCACTGTGCCTTCGAATATAGCATGTCCCGGACTCATTACTACCTTTACTTGATAATTTTCAACAGACGGCTCTACGGACTTTCTGAATATTGAAAGATAACCTCCGCCACTATCCTTGTTAAGATATTGATTATCGTGTTCCTCTCGTAATACCCATTCTATGGCGGTGAGCTCTCTCTTAGCACATTTAGCATTTACAGCCACAAGATTATTAATAAAAGTACAGAATGCATTCGCAACTCGCGTGTAGATGGGTTCAGTTTGAGACACGTTGACCCACTGTAGACACGCGCACCAATGCGTATGCACATCCGCCTCGGCGCAAGAACGCGTCGCTGGTATAGGCCTCAACAGGCTCATCCCTCTCGGAAGGTCTGAACCAGGCACCTTATAATTATTGCTTAAATGACTTAAACCTACAGCGTCTAAAATGGTAGTGTGAATGTCAAAAGGTGTTGTGAGGACGTCCGCGTTTGCTCTCAAAGACGTTTTTACTGCACGTATAAAATTGTTTACCTTTTCTGGCAAAAGGATGCCCACGAAAGGCAGACGCTCCTCAATCTTGCCTTGATAAATAGATCGCAATTCTGAATACCTCGGCCCATGGTCTCCCATCACAAACACAAGGGTATTTTCTAAAATTCCGTTTGATTTTAAAGCTCTCAAGAATTCAGATAGATCATCTTCCATAGTTGCAATTAAATTAGAGTCGTCGTGACAAATATCCGCAATAAAAGTGAAGCAGAAGTGCTTGCCTGCTCTTTTAATGAATTGTAGCGTAAGATTCAACATGAGAGCATATCTTGGTACGGCGCCTACGCAGTATAGATCTGTTGCTTCCAAAAATAAAGGCCTAAGGTAATGATCAGCCGGTTGGTACTTAAACCCGTTAAAGCGGTATTGAAAAGTTCCCGTTTGTGGCATGTCCTCAAAGTATGCTGTGTGGTAACCGTCTAATTTTAACTGTCCAAACAAAAAGTCCTTTGGATGAAAATATACACCTTTGTTTATTTTTCGTGCATCGGGCATTTCAAGCTCCGATTTGCCTGTCAAAATTGGAAACAAAGCAGCTGGAGTACCATCTCCGAGTATGTTGTAACTGTTGAGGATAACGGCGCCGAGCTCGTGAGTGAGAACGTTGTAAGAATGGGGTAATTTTCGTAAGAACTGGTTGTGAGAAATAGAGTCCATGCCAAGTACGAGAACGTTGAGTGAGTCAATTCGATCAGGTCGATAAGGCACTTCTACGTCGCGTAAACCAGTTTTCAGGCCACTCCATCTCGGGGAAAACCAACTAAACGGGAATTTGGCGTTTTTAATGCAATATACATGTACGTGATCTGACCGCTGTAAAATATATTTTTCATTGCCTGTTACTCTGACAGAATTCTCGAAGTAATATTCATTGTCAGTAAAGTAAATTATATCACTGTAGTAGCATTCCACTGCCGGTGCTGAATCCAATATATTTTGTATTACATAGCACTCCGAACCAATGCAATTGACCCAGTCTATTCCATGGCAAAGGATTTTAGATGTTTCCTTGATATATTTCATGATAACAGCAGCGAATGGGTTTGTCGTTGGCATTCTGCATCCTGTACCTTTTTCGCGTTTTATTCTTGACTGTATATTTAGTTCATGCAATCTCTTAGCGTCATCTCTTTGTTCAATATTGTTACTGCAATATTTCTTTATCATCCAGGTGATTATAACAAAAACTATAATCATATATAACAAATGCTGGTTATTTCGACGACTTCTCATGTTCCTGAAAATATTCCCAAATGGCACGACCATTTTACAATTATTTTTTTGTTACATATAAATTGTCGTTGTTTAAATTGATTCCGTTAAGGAAACGGCAAAGGCTTAAAACCATACAGCCAAGTCTTATGAATTTTCTGTTAAAATCATTGGCTTCAATGGTTAAAATGGAGTTTTAAATTGGCTCAGCCTGCCAATCACGCCACGCCATCAGTCCATTATATTTTATAAGCATTATCTATCGTCTATTCTCTGTGTAATAAATATTTATTTATTTCTTTCTTAGTCACATAAAATCTTAGAGAATGGAAAAAATAATAACATACAATTTGCGATGGATTTGTCAGTAACTGTAAAAATTAAAACAGTAACAGTAACAGTAAAAATATCAACACAATATAATATTTTATAAGTTTTGTTTTATGTTACTTTCTATGTTTATTGCCTCTAATATTTTTTTTATCTTAGAATTAAAAAACAATGCAGAATTTTCTTATCTGCTATATTTTTTTTACTACAATTTTCTTACTACTTCCGTGTCTGAGCGGTTACCATGCTGGACTACATAAAAGAAAATTAAATAATTTAGTAAAAACTAAGATCTAGCCACATGCGTTTCGTCCACCATGGCCCTAGACTGTCCCCAAGGATGAAAAATTTTAGTACTAATTAAAGCCAACAAAAATACGAGGTAATCGCCCAAAATCAACAAAATTTATCCCAAACCATTTTGTTTGTATTGAGGCCTTATTGGAATATTGCAAAAACATTTTATTGAAGTCGAAATCGACCTTGGAGCTCCCGAAAACCCCCGGATATCAAATTTTAGCCGGATCGGGACAGTTTTATATCGAGTCGTCATTTTGGATTCGGCCTTTTTGTATCCACTATTTTGTTAAATGCTTGGACTTTGTTCGAGCATTTGCTAGGCGTTGGCAAAAGTGTCGTCACCCAATCTAAGGGTGTCAAGCATACCGTGCGTTTAGATGCGGGTCTTGGAGCCCAGCTGCTAACGGTACACCCTCGATACCAGGGAACCTCGGGGGAACTTTATGCCCTTCAGCCGGCAAGCGGGGCTCTGTTGGCTGTGACCTTTAATTCCCTAGCTTCTCGTGAGACGTATATGGAGAAAGAAAAGATAAATATTAACGATTTAATTTCGTCCTTGGAGCAAACGATTACTGAGATGGACAGTCCACCCAGCAAAAACGACGTGACTTCGGTCACGGCTATGGATACGAACCAGGCGGGTCCTTCGAATCCACTGGTATCGGAATCCAACGCTCAGCCGCGCATTCGGCTGAACGGGTCTCACCGGAAGAGACTGCAGGGCCTGATGAGAACAGGTATAAACTACGCAGAAGCTCTACCTCTATCTGAAAAGCCCTGGAGTGATCTTCCGGTGTCCAAAAAGTGTAGACTGGCTTGTGGGAAAGATCAAATTCAAATTCAAATTCAAAATAATCTTTATTTCATAGGTAAGCATTATTACACTTGAAATCGTCACAATAGTTAAACTCTACCGCTCATTCGTAAGGCAGATTCCTCTGAGAAGAATGAGCAAGAAACTCTAGGGGTTGCTCTTTGTAAATAACATTTACAATATTCTTTTTTTATTTGAAACATCAGGGATCGAGACTACCTCCATGAGCTAAACGGGGTACTACCACGGATTTTTGTCATCCAAGTACGCAGAAGTTGTATAATAACCTTTAGTATAAAGTTTTTGTTTCACTATAGTTTTAAACCTCGTGAAAGGCAAATTTTGTATATCAACCGGAATCTTGTTATAGAAGCGTATACATTGCCCCTTAAATGATTTTTTTGACTTTGTGAAGACGACTATCAAGAAAAGCTAGTTTATTTCTATTCCTCGTATTAATGTTATATCTGTCACTATTTTTCCTAAATAAATTACTATTCCTTTTAACATAAATTACATTTTCATAAATGTACTGTGAGGCTAGTGTAAGAATGTTAATTTCCTTAAACTTATCTCTCAAAGATACTTTGGGGCTCAGATTGTAAATTGCCCTAACTGCACGTTTCTGCAGGACAAAGATTCTATTGATATCGGCGGCATTACCCCAAAGCAAAATGCCGTATGTCATTAGACTGTGAAAGTAGCTGAAGTAAACCAATCTAGCGGTTTCGACGTCTGAAAGTTTCCTTATTTTTTTAATCGCGTACACTGCAGAGCCGAGCCGTTTTGATAACTTACTTATATGGGGACCCCATTACAATTTAGCATCTAACGTTATACCTAGAAATACAACTGTATCCACAAGATTCAATTTTTCGTTTCTAACTACAATGTTTGTAACCGTCTCTCTAACATTGGGTAATGTAAATTTCACACAATTTGTTTTTTCTCATTAAGAAGTAGGTTATTAACAGCAAACCAATCAACTACTTTAGATATAGCATTGTTCACATCGTCGTAGGAACATTGGTGCCTTTTACCTTTAAATAATAAGGAAGTATCATCAGCAAACAATACTATCTCATGTTTTATACCCTCCATAAGGCTAGGTAAGTCATTAATATAAACTAAAAATAAAAATGGGCCTAGAATTGAACCTTGAGGGACACCCATGCCAATTGCAGATCCTGACGATCTCGTACCGTTAACATCGACCCTCTGTACCCTACGACGCAAATACGATTTTAGATGGTCGAGATCACGTCCCGCCACACCATAATGGCGAAGTTTCCTGACCAGTGTATCATGGTGCACACAATCAAAAGCTTTGGAAAGGTCACAGAATACACCAATAGCGTCATGTGAGACTTCCCATGCATCAAATATATGATTAATCAACTCGACACCAGCATCGGTTGTAGAGCGACCCCGAGTGAAACCAAATTGTTTAGGAGACATTAAGTTATTACTATAAAAATGTGCACACATCTGATTTAGAATAATTTTTTCAAATATTTTACTGAGAGTTGGTAGTATTGATATAGGTCTGAAACTGGTGGGGTCAGAAATACTACCAGATTTGAAAAGTGGAATAACTTTACTTTGCTTCATGAGGTTAGGAAAGACACCATCATCAACACATTTATTAAAGACACCGGCTAAATAAGGCGCAATACAATCAACTATAGAACTAATTACTCTGACTGAAAGACCATCAAGATCAGCAGTATTTTTTATGTTTATAGACTTAAAGGCTTTAACAATATCGTTTGGAAATACATGACGGAACTTAAATCGGCAATTTAAAGCCGTGGTCGGAAGCTCAGCTATCTTTGATTGAGGAGAGCGAGCTTCCAAAGCCCACCACCGCTACCACCTACATTTTCAAGAAGGGATGTGACTCGGTGCAGATGGCCAGAAGACTGCTGGGGGCCCAAAATTGAGGCCTCCGCACAGAAGTGTGCAAGGTTCTTCATATTGGGGAAGATGCGAACGGATGGGTAGTCGCGTTCGCTCTTGATGACCCATCTTTGGAGAATCTCCGTGCCTCAAATTGCCGGGCACACCTTGGTTTTCAACAGGTCACGTTTAGGATCAAAGGGTGTCCGGAAAGTACGTTCAGTGGCGACACTCCGCGTCTTGGTGTCGAAACCAGTGTCGGTTGCAAGTCTGTTCGAGGAATCGGGGCCGGAAGCCTCAGAGCAGGTGTCTGCGCCTGGCCCGTCTTCCACGGACCAAGGGAAACGCGACGGGGCTGCCCCGTCTGCGACTCTGGCTGCATCGCCCCAGAAGAATCGCGGACGGGAGGCTGGGCACACTCGGACAGCACCCGCTGTCCCGGGTGTAGTGCAAACAGCGCAGCTATCAACAAGTGCCAGTACTGGGGCGGCTTAACCAAAATCTGCCACAGTAATGGCACTAAATGACCGTCTGGGTTCGGTGCCAGGTGGCGTGGAGGTGTGCAAGGGCGTGGGGCTGCCAACCCACGCCCTTGCACACCAGGACAGCTTCGTCTTCCTCGTAGCAGTCGGGGGCAGTAACGCGGCCGGAGCTTCAATCCCCGCTATATGGCGCCCACGGGGGATAGGGTGAGGGTTTTGCAAGCAAACCTCTACCATGCCGTGGCTGCAACGGCTGTGTTGGAGTGTTGCTTCGCGAAAGGCAACGTGGATGTGGCCCTCATCCAGGAACTCTGGGTTAACCATACAAAATTAATGGGACTCAATGCTGCTGGTAAGTTGATTTACAACACCTGTGGAAGTAGACCCAGAGCCTGCATTGTTTGTAACAAAAACATTAACCTTATGCCTGTTCCAGAGTTCTATACTAATGACTTTATAACTCTTTCCCCGGAGTAGCACTCAGGCCAAGATAATAGTATGCTCAGCCTATCTACCTAGATAAAAGAACAATCCCACGGAAGATCTGACACGACTGGCGGAATGCGCCCGGAAACACAAAGCAGAACTTCTGGTGGGATGTGATGCCAACGCTCACCACAACGCCTGGGGGAGATCAGACATCATTAACAGAGGTGAGTTACTATATGACTTTATCCTATCAAATTGCCTGTATCTTAATAATGAAGGATGTACACCACCATTTGTTACTAGGTCAAGACAAGAAATTGTGGACATTACTTTTTCTACGTCTAGGCTAGCCGGCCTCATAAGTCTAGGCTAGACGTCTATGTCAGATCATAAACACTTAAAATTTGATCTGGGAGCAGGTAATGTCTGCCACCCCACTACATTTAGGAATCCAAGGGACACGGCCTGAGACGTCTATAGAGACAGACTAGGGTAGTATCTACAAGGGTGTCCTAAATCTATCAAAACCACTCAGAGTCTAGAGTTAGATGTTGAGGTCACTTCCAGGGGTATCATCAGCGCTTTTGAGGAAAGCTGCCCGCCAAAAATCCGGACCTCCAATAGGAAGGTTCCGTGGTGGAGTGCAAAGCTAAGAGAGAAAACTCGAAGGCTCTTCAATAGGACCACACTAACAAAGGAATGGGAGACCTACAGCAAGGCCCTAACTAACTATAACAAGGAGATAAGGAAGGCCAAGCGAGCATCGTGGCGGCAGTTCTGTGAGAAGATCGCTAGTGCACCTTGCATGTCTACATAGACTGCTCGCTAAAGCCAATTCCCATCAACCAGGACTGTCAAAGAAGCCTGATGGGACCTTCTCGACTTCTACGATAGAAACCCTTGAGCATTTAATGTCAACCCACTTCCCGGGGACCTTGTCCACTAATCCAGCAACAAAGCTACATTCACATCGCAACGAAGACTGGAACAGAGCCGCTAACATAATAATACCCCGATAGTGTATAAATCCCCGGGTGAGGACAGTATTACTCCCATCTTATTGCAGCAAGGCATAAGTTCACTCTTGCCATACCTGGTCAAGATATATAGAGTCAGTCTTTGCTTGGGGATACGTACCGATGCAATGGACAACGTGTAAAGTTGTATTTATACCGAAGGTAAGTAGAAAGGACTACTCTCTTGCTAAGTCCTTTAGACTCATCTGCCTAACCTTATTTTTACTTAAGGCAATGGAGAAGGTACTTGACAATCACACTAGGGCTTCGTCCTTAATATATAGTCCTATCCACCACATTTAACACGCCTATCAGAGTGGAAAGTCCACAGAGACAGCTTTACTCCACCTTGTGGACAGGGTTGAAAGAGAGTTTGAGGACAAACAAATAGCACTGTGTGCCTTTCTAGACATTGAGGGTGCATTTGACAATACACCCATCCATACTCTGGTGAAGAGCCTAACCTGCAAAGGTGTGGACACTTCAACCACGAGATGGGTACAGAACATACTTTTAAGGCGCAGGACTAATATCTCGTTACATGGGGACCGGCTTGTGGCCTCCTCAGTAAGGAGTTGCCCGCAAGGTGGGGTAATTTCTCCTCTCCTGTGGACTCTTGCTGTGGATCAGCTCCTGTGTAGGTTGGCTGAACTGAATTTTGACGCTCAGGGATATGCGGATGACCTGGTGATCACATTTCGAGGGCACTGCCAAAGTACTATATCATCACTTATGCAAAGAGCACTTGACACCGTTTCCGCGTAGTGTCAAGATAACGAATTATCAATCAATGCGGAAAAGACAACCATTGTCTTCTTCACCAGGAGACGGAAACTAGACAAACTAGTGGAACCAATTCTTGGTGGCAGGGCTGTGGGCTTTTCCGCAGAAGTCATGAATATGAATAGAATATCTAGGGATAATTCTAGATCAAACCTTAAGGTGGTACCACCATATAGCTAACACGATCAACAAGGCCAAGATGGCATTAGATATCTATAGCCGTATGATGGGACAGCGTTGGGGTCTAAAACCAAAGATGACTCTCTGGTTATATAAGACAATTTGTGAGGCCCATAGTGACTTACGCCTCTGTTGCTTGGAGTGCTAAAGTCAGCCAAACAACCACAATTGTCACATAACTGCCTCCGTGGCCGAACGGTTACCATGCCGGACTGCCACGCAGAGGTCCCAGGTTCGATTCCCGGGCCGGGAGAAATGTTTGTATGGCCTACATTTATTTCTCTCGTGAGTTTGGGTGTAATTTGTGGTTGTCTATATGTGTGTCCATGGCACCCGCGACACAGGGTTTCCCTAGTGCGGGGCTATGTTGAGTGTGTGCGTTATTTATTTATTTATTTATTTATTGGGCAGTCTCCACCGCATCGCGTGCTTGCTAGCAACGGGAGCCATGTCCACCACACCTGGGGCAGCCCTAAGCGCATTGCTGAACCTGACTCCTCTGCATTTATTCATAGAGAGGGAGGCCAGTACCAGCATGTACAGGCTTACCACTAGGTTAAGGCGTAGATAGCTCTCCCAGACATTGAGATCAACCCAAGACTCAATTCTGGAACACTCTGTTCTGGGAATGACTTCTGATGTCATGCTTCCCAAACAAAACTTTAAAAAACTCTACCAGGTAGAATTTCCAACTAAGGAGGACTGGGAAACTAACAGTCTCACCTGGAAGGACGGTAGCCTTCTATGGTATACCGATGAGTCTAAGATGGGACCCAACGGCGTGAGAACCAGGCTCAGCTACAAGCTAAACATGGGACGACACTCCTCTATCTTTCAGGCCGAAGTGTACGCCATAATTACTTGTTTGGATTTAAACCTGAAGAGTGGTTGAGTTGACAAGCATATTTACATAAACTCAGCTTAGTCAAGCAGCTCTACATGCACTAGCTTCAGTCACCTAAACATCGAAGATTGGTAGAGAACTGTGTAAATATACTGAACATTCTCGGGGAAAGTAATACAGTGGTACTGCGCTGGGTTCCAGGCCACTCTGATATCGAGAGTAATGAGTCAGCGGTTGAACTGGCAAAGGCTGGTGCTAGGAAAACCTTTATTGGACCCGAACCCTTCATAGGGTTACAGGCCCAGCATACAGCCTGGCAAAGCTCACCCTGCTAAATGACAGCACACACCTGATATCTGCCTACAGTGCCAAACACTGTAGAGAAGCTCTGTCATTGGACAGGAATGGCATAAAAATGCTCACTAGAGCCTTAACAGGGCATTGTGGCTTAAACAAGCACATGTCAAATATTGGACAGAGAGAAAATAGAGAATGTAGATTCTGCCACACAAAGGATGAAACTCCTGTCCATCTATTCACCCAATGTTACCCCCTGATGGGTGTACGAAGTTCCGTACTGGGAAGACACATGCCACAACCAGAGGACATTAAATCGGTCGGAGGCAGGAAAGTCCTTCAGTTTTTCAATGCTGTCGGCCTTGGTTCTGTACATAACTAGGCATTAAAAGACTCGTGTGATGTTTTTATGGAACGCCTGTCGGTTCTCTTCATAAACCCTCGCTCGTGTTTTAAAGCCTTTCATTATGTAACAGTCACAAACTACTATTTTATACTGGGTTACAGCATTTTACACATCGGTTTCTTAGGTTTTCGCAATTGTTACACAGTGGAAATATACTATTTTTCCGGGTCTTAGTCACTTTATTTATTTTTTGAAACAAACCAACACGGTTCGGGCTCTTTACAGGTCCCATGGTCACGACTGACTGAGATGGTATTAGTCATGGACCAGTTAGAGATACAAGCTATATATCTCTATATTTTCTATACCCTTCTTCGTTCTTTGATTTGGTTCGTACTGCTTCAACGTTGTACAAAATATCAATTTTGATCTTGTATGTTGTCGTAAATTCAGACCGAAGACGCGGGTTAGAAGGAATGACTAAAAGTATACGTATATCGAATGCTTGTAATTTTAAGGTTGAAAGCTTTGATGACTCGAGATTCGTAATTTTTTACCGCATTTTTTGGGTGAATATTTGAAGATGTACATATTACGCGGCGATCAGTAAAGAACCATTTAAAAAGTTCTAAATTAAACTAATTATATTTTTTCTGCAACAAGTGGGTGTTGTACTATTGTGGCCAATACATAACATTTATGTATTTTAATTATAAGTATGCAAAATAAATTCAAACGATCGCTAAATCTCATTACCATTCATGTCCCAAATCCCAATTTTAAACAGTCAAACGTAAAAATATTTAACTTTTATGCTGAAGATCGTAATTTTTTGCTGTTATTTGTGTAAAATAATTGTGTGTACAGTATACTCCGAAATTACACTACTGAAAGAACATTTTTAAGTCCTTTGTGATAGCATTAAAAATTGTCCCAAGGATCCCCACTCACTACCATTTTTAAAATTGAACGTAAGATAAAAGAATATTAACCGCCATATTTGGCGGCTAGCTGTCAAAGCAGCGCCTTGGTCTCAGTTCGTGCGAACTAGCCGCGCCAGCCACAGTCCGCTCAGAAATTCGGTTACGAAATATTTCGCAAAGTTTAGGTAAAAAGTGTCTTTTGTCAAAAAAAAAACTCCACACCATTCGACGTTCTACAGGTATGTATGTTTACAGTTTTTATTATATAAACGGACTAAATGGTGTATTATTAAGTCGTTTTTGGCTTGATGCACTTTTATTATACATAGTTCCCTTAATAATAAATATGGGGCGGAAAATAGTCAATATCTCATTACCATTTTCATAATTACCATTTTTTACCATTCGATTTTGACAAACGGTAGTGAGAAATTTCAAATGGGAATGAGTAATTGTACCAAGTTTTTTATTTTAAGCTTAGCAATTAAAAGCAGACCACTCACTAAAATATGAAAAAGTATAAAATCTGATAAAGTGTAAAAGTGAGTGGTCTATTTTTAATTACTAAACGAAACTATACCCTAAATACTAAACTATATATCTAAATAAGTGTATAAGTTTAAATTATAATAAATTCTAAGTCTAAATCACATACTCGTATATACGGAGAAAAAACCATTGATCACGTAATTACTATGAGAAACTTAATACTATAGATACTAAATTATGTATCTAAATTATAATAATCTCTATGTCTAAATTACATATATACGGAGAAAAAACATTGATCACGTAATTATGTCTTTCAGATAGATGGATCATGCCTCGTAAAAAAAATAAGCTAAGTAAGGAAGAAATACTGGAGAAAGCAAAAACAGCACGTAGGATTAGATATGCCAAAATTAAAGCCGATCCTATGTTGTATGCTTTGGAAAAAGAAAAGGAAAGGCAAAGATACAAAGCGCGTAAAGAGCAGAAAAAAATTTTGCCTATAGGAGAATTAACCCCTAAAGCAAAAAGAGTTCAAAGACAAAAATGGAGAGAAAATTTTAAAAAGCATTATGAAAAAAAGAAGATGGAGAAAAAGGAAGTTCAACATATGAATGACAACACACCGGAAATTAGTGATGAAGAGGATCAACCTAGAGAAGATCATGTACTCAACAGATATAATGAAAATTGCCAGAATGATCCACAGCCACCGACTTTATTGAGTCATAAAGAGAAAATGGTTCAATTGAGGGAAAAAATAAGAAAATTGAAATACACGTTAAAAAAACAAACCCATAAATACAAACAAGAAACAGCATTACTGAAACAAAAGAATGAGGCGTACAGAAAAATGATTTTAAGACTGAAAAAACGATTGCAGAGTCCAAATACCAAAGCTAAGATATTGTTAAAAGATAAAACAAGGGCAGAGGAAGCTAAGAAGAAAATTCTGTTTGCAGAAGCTATGAAAGAAACATTAGAATTGAATTACAAGGAGAATACTACGAAAAAAGGTAAGAGACATTTTAGTGACACTCTTCTTAGCAATCAGAAGATTATGAAAAAGTATAAAGTACTATCTGATACCACAAATTTTCGACTCAGACCAAAGAACGTCAATAAAAATGACCAAAACCAAAATTTCGAAAAAATAAAAATGGACTTACAATGTTTTTTTGAACGAGATGATATATCAAGAGCTACGGCAGGCAAAAAAGAATTTATTACGAAAAAAAAAGAAAGAAAACAAAAAAGATATTTAAATGACAATTTAAAAAATCTACACAAAATATATGAGGATGAATACGGAAAAATAAGTTATTCTTACTTTTGTAAGAATAGGCCCTTCTGGGTACTTATACCAGACGTGCAAGACAGAGACACTTGCGTATGCAAAATTCACGCAAACATAATGCTATTGATCTCCGCATTGAAAAAAAGGAAAATTATAAAGGAGTCTAATCCAAACGACTTAATTAACAGCCTATGTTGTCCAAAACTAGAATGTTTAATCAAAAGATGTGGTGCATGCAAAGATAAAGTGGTCAGTTATCAAGAATTCGACAACAATGACTCCATAGCCTATAAAAAATGGGAAAACAAGATGTCCACTTATATAACTAAAGGCAAAGAACAACAAAAAAGGATTATACCGAAAATCACACTTACAAAGTTACCAACTGAAGCTATTAGAGACTTGGAGCAAATGATACCAATATTTTTAAAACATGAAGGCATAAGGAGATGGCAGTTCCATGCTATAAAAGAATTGAAACAAAATTTGAAAGAAACCGAAGCTATAATTCATATAGATTTTAGCGAGAACTACGCCATGAAATATGAGTCTGAAGTACAATCGTTTCATTTTGGGGGAAGCAGACAAGAATTGACACTTCATACTGCGGTAATATATTACAGAGATAGTACAAACACGGTGACAAGCAAATCTTTCTGTACGGTTAGTGAAAGTAAGCGTCATGATTCAGCTGCCGTATGGGCGCACATTGTTCCTCTGCTAGAGTTTGTTGAAACAGTCAATAAGGACATTGACAATTTGCATTTTTTGTCAGATTCACCCAGCAGCCAATATAGGAATAAAACGATGTTTTACGCTATTGCAAAGATGTATTGGTACTTCCACAGGTTAAAGCTTATAACTTGGAATTACTTTGAATCTGCTCATGGCAAAGGCGCAGCTGACGGAGTTGGAGCAGTTCTCAAGCGCACTGCTGATGCCGCTGTGGCACAAGGTAAAGACGTGGCATCAATGGACGCATTTTTGGACGTAGTCACAAAAAATACACAGAATATTAAAATAGTCACAGTTCATGAATATGAAATCGCAGAAAAAGATTTGCTTGTACCGTCAGATAAACTGTTACTGTTACAAGGCACAATGAAAGTTCATCAAGTTTTGTGGCAAAAAGAATCGGAGCTTCTAATATTTAGGGAGGCTAGTTGCTTTATTTGCCTGAACTCGGACTGTACACACACTAAGTTTGTTGGAGAGCTATTTTACCGTGACGAAATTGACAACAAAGAAAACGAAAGTGATAAAGGAGAAACAAATAAACAAAACAATACACGTTCAAAATATAAAACAGCAGATGGCGTTAATAAAGATAATATCAACAGTAATGTTCCGCGAAAGAAGAAATCAGAAAACATTAAATTGGCTACAACTACAACATCAACAGAATTAGATCAGGATAAAGAACTGGACCCAAACAAGACTTTTGACCTCGATGATTCTACAAAAATAAAAGGAATTAGTAAAGTCAAAGTTATTAGTAATGTCCTTTTAAAGAAAATAACCAATGAAAATAACGTCACATTACTGTCTGACATTAAGCCTGACAATAAAAATCACTTGGAGCCTAAAATAATTGATCGATCCTGCAAGTTTACAAGTGATAAGGCCAGTAATATAAAAATACTAAGTAAAAAATTGTTGAAAAAGAAATTTCAAGATGAATGTAATGTCACAATGCTGTGTGATTTAAAACAAGATGATAGAATAAAAAATACGATTAAAGAATATAACCTTTCCGGGAGCGACAATATAAACCTTTCTGGAAATTCGTCCTTTCAGTCAAATGTCAATGACATCACTGATTTATTTGGCGACCCTCAATCATCAAATGCAGCTTGTGCTATCCTAAACCCGCCTTCCAATCCTGAGAGTGATGCAAATTCAGATTCAGATTATGATATATTTTAGTGATCTCATAGTTCATAAGTAATTAGTAAGTAAGTAGTTCACTGATAGTGAGATATTTTCAAAGAATCTGTAATTTTTATAAGAGTTAAGAGAGAGTTAAGAGTACTGTATGATGAGCAATTTTCTAAAAATCTATGTTAGTTAATCTTTATCATTATCTATTGTGATATTTCGTTTTGTAGACCTATACAATTGTGTATTTTGTTTGATATAACTAATCATTATTTCCTATGTTACCTGTATGGAGTCTTACTGAGTAATCATTTTTCGTCACAGATTTATATGTGTTAGGTGTAGATCACTTCCTATGACTTATCAATGGTCTAGGTCTGTTGTGTTAATTAAGTGTCATACTTAATAGTATTATTAGTTTTTATGGATGTGATTCGGGAAATCCCACAATTTCCCAAAAAATAATTAACGGTGAATAACCTAGGTTTGATAAGCTGATTTGTTAAGTTTTTACCAAAAATTCTTTTAATGACAAGTTATGTTTCGTTTTTATGTTCCTTCACAAGATGATTATTTGTACTTTAAGTACTATTGTTATTGAGTACCTTATTGAAAAATATATATAATAAAACGTCGATAATTAAATATTATGCAACCTATCCGAACTATGATACTAATTACCATCCTGTAATATTTATTGGAAATCTATATCTATTTCTCATTACCATTCATAATTTATCCTTACCATTCAACTATTCTAATTACCATTTCTAGAATTCTCATTCCCATTTGTATAATTTCTCATTACCGTTTGTAGAAAATTTAAAACTCATATATTATACCCATATAATAGTGTAAAAAGTGGGCCTTCCTTTTTTTTATTATATTAGTACCACAAGCTTTACGGTAAACCAATAAACCTTCATAATTGAGTCAATATTTAGTTTATTTTTTCTGACGTCCAATATGTACATCTTCAAATATTCACCCTTTTATGCCTGCATATCATGACACATGTGACACATTTTTTTTTTTCTTTCTTTCACAATTGTATTAATACGATTCAAGCAATCCCCGTTCCCGCCGAAGCGTATATAGTGCTTTTCTTAAACAATATGAGGAAACATTGAAAGGCTATTAAAGACAGGAAAATACATAATAGAAACGGTAAAAAAAAAAATGTTGTAAAGTAGGTACTTACCTAATATGTGACATTTGACTAATATTGCCTCATGTTTTGAATTAGGCGGACTACAATTAAGTACTGTATTTTTGTTACCGCTCTTCTCACTAATACTCATTTTCGAGACGAAAAAACAGTTACGAATTTTGATATTCGCTTTATACACTTTAGTTTAGACACTTTAGTTTATTTTACCGCCTTTTTTAAAGTAAGCAGTACATGTTGGTATTTGTATTTCTCGCAATTTCGAATACTATATGAATATTCATATATAATAATATATGAATAATCGCAGTTGACTGTACATGATTTTCTTTTCGCTATCATATCAGTCGCACGGTCCATTAATGACAATTTTCCCGTATTCTTTTTTTAAATTAAAACAAATATTTCCGAGCATCTTTGAGAAAATATAATTGACCTAAATACCGTTATTAATTTATACAGCCTATCGAACATTATGCAGTCCACAAACGAGTCGTATATATGCCGTAGTTGTCAAATCACGCCAAGAGCTTACATAAATAAGAGTCGAAGAAGACGTCACCCACCCACCCTTTATCCCCCCTCTAAATAAATCATAGGTCATGCCGTGGCGTACGAAGTAGTGCGGCGAAAATGCTCGGAAAACACTCGCGTGGACGCGGACTGAATGCTGATTGGACGGCTACTTGGAATATACGACTGAAAACTCACTAGAACGAAAACTTTGTGGTGTATAGACAGAACAATATTTACTCGTAAATACAGTACACGTGCTTAGTTTGCATGGTACGTGTGCCAACAGTTCGCGGAGTTCCGAAAATTTGAGCTCAGTTCGCCATTTTCGCTTTGTGCGGTATGGTATATCGCGTAAAACCTCGAAAATCGTAGAAAAATAATTAAAGTATTTCGCTACTTTCTTGTGCAGAAATGATAGTCGCACTTCACGTTCTTATTTTATTTAATTTTAATAAATTTTAAATTCTCCGTTTATCGCAACTATTCTTTTTTACAATAGAAACAAAAGTAAACCTATACCGAAATATACCACTGCAATGAGAACTAAGTAAACATCTCGAATTTATCGTCGTTTAGCCATTAACACCTAGATTGCAGCACATTGATTGAAATTTCAAATCAAAACGTCGCAATTTGCACTAGCTAGTACCTACTGATGATAATGAACTTTTAACGATATGCCAACAGAATTCGTTATTTCTTTTAAAATAAAAACTACGACCAATCATTATCAAGAATTCATAGTGGTTCAAATTACAAATGTGAGAAATTTGGAAACAGCGGTGTGATAGTAATCGAGGTTAGGGCACTTCCTTTTTTTGTTTTTTCCGTATGTATAGATAATATGTACAAAGGACAATACAAGATAGGTACGCTGCGGCCCTCTGTTTGCACCATTACGACGCTAGATAGTGGTTGGTGTGAACAGATGTATTGCACGTGTACGAGAAGTAAACAAATGTTGTTTTATTGAGCCATCCCTGTACAAAGTAATAAAGACGTCATTCACATTTTTTTTATATATTTAAAATACATAAGTGCGCATTTGACCTCTATCTCACCTGGTGGAAAGTGACGATGCACACCTAAATAATGCTTATTCACTCTCACCTTGAAAAGGCCAAACAATCAGGCAAGGAATTCCACTCCACAGCCGTGCGTTATATAAATGTGGACGTGTGACGCTTCGTGCGAATCTTTGGTATATCCGGGGTGGAATTCCAGCCCACGTCTAGGCCCATTGGCGGATTTACCCTAAGGCACAGTAGGCCCGAGCCTAGGGCGGCCAATCGTGACAAAAAATTCGCTGATGATATCAAGAAATAACTCAAGGTACCTAAATATTCTAAAGGCTCACGAACTTTATGGCGGGCCGCACTCCACCGCATCGTATAACAATAAACTTTCTAAATCATTTTCGTACATTTTATGTAATGTAAAATCACTATATCACATATTATCACTACCGCGTCTGTCTATCTGATCGCGATAAACTCAAAAAACTGAACGAATTTTAATGCGGTTTCCGCCAATAGACAGAGTGCAGCTATTATAGTTAACTAAATTTCTGAATGGATTTTGATAAAAGTTGGCAATAAAGTAAATGTAGTCTACCAATATATGATAAGTGCTGAGAAAGAGGCGGCTGGTACTAACAACATGGCCTGGGGCCTAGGGCGGCCAATACTGCAAATCCGCCACTGTCTAGGCCCCCGATGATGGAAAGGGGAAGGCGGAATTAAATCGTGTAATTCCATCGCACATACTCCGTGATATATCCTGTCGAATACCGATAAGCTGGCAACTTTAAGGCGGTGTTCAAGGCTCACTATTTTTATCTAGATATCATTGACTTACAAATAAATGGACGACGGGTCTAATACAAAAACCACGAAAAAAATATCTCAAGTCAACCTATTTAAACGTAGTGACATGTAAAGGAATATGAAAAAGCTAAAACGTTGAATTTAAACTGTAATGTCATCGCAGTACTGTCTAATTTTGCTTGCTTCGCTGTCAGTCGAACAAACAAAGACTAAAGCGTGAATGACGCTCTGTATACGATTTTAACGCCCTATAAGTTCGGACACTTTTTAGCGCGAACCCGACGTCCGCATAATTGTAAGTCAATGCTAGATATAATAGAACTGTGAGTGGTTTTTGCTTAATTAACAAAAATGTGAATTGAAATGATTTTTTCGGACCCAAATCTTTTCCTTTGTCCCTATTTTTCAATATGAGTCATGAGCTGATTCAAATTAAATTTAACATTGCACAATTTAACTGCAAAATATTTTGTACATATATCCATATCGGACGTTGTATAAGGAGGTCCTGCGTTCAAGTGCGAGTTTGGGGAAATTACATTTACTAAATCGGTTTTGGATTGCCTGTTTTGGTAGCCACATAGAATTGAGTTATTAACATATCTGGAATCACCGAAACAAGATCTACAACCCCCTATAAGCGTTTTTTTATCTTATTTAGTTTCAGTTTTATTGTTAACCCTTCATGTGGCAAATTCCCGCTTCGGGACGTCTGGCGAATACTTTTTAATTAAGCACGTTTAGCAGGGATTATATTCCATTCGAGTGTCCGCTGCTTAGAAAATATAATTTTATTTTTTTTTATAAATAACCTATGCATACGTACTATATTTTCCAAATCACCACGGCTTAGACTAACAGATTGCATTGCAGAAAACACATTTTTTGTGTAAAAATAAAGTTACATTGTAAGTCAAACTTGGGTTAAAGAAATTTCCCCGTTGTCGGTATAAAACGTCCTCATAATGATTAAATATAACTATTATTATTATATATTAGTATATACTTCTGTAACAATATAGTTACATAAAACCGCAGCACCCCGTTTTTTTTTTACGTTAGAAGTTTTACAAAACGTCAACCCTGATGGGAGGTCCAGCGTCGGTCTTATTTGATGCCTCATAGATTATTTTTAAGAACAATATGACTAAGCAACTATGGTCTCTCCGCGTCTTCTCTTGTTAGTATAGTATGAGTTAAAGCAGTGTGAAATTGGTATTACCCCCCTAAATTCACGTATTTATGGGGCGCACTATAAGTTTCCTGAATGAATAAGAAAAAAAGAATATAAATGGTCAGAAATGAATTTATTGTTTCTTAAAATATTCTTCGTTAGCGTTAATGCACTTTTTCATACGAATGAACCAATTTTGAAAACATTTATGCCACTCCTCCGTGACAATCTCTGAAACATATTTTCATACTCTTCGACAGCCTCTTCAGGTGATGATAATCGTTGACCGCGTAATTGGTTCTTAATGTTTGGAAATAAATAAAAGTCACAAGGTGCCAGGTCGGGACTGTACGCAGGATGGCTCATAAGGTCAACGTTGTTCACCTTCAAAAATTCATTTGTCTGTCTGGCCGTGTGAGAACTGGCATTATCGTGGTGCAAGATGATACGGCGTTTACGGTTATTTTTACGGAGTTTGTCAATAACTTCTAGCAAACAAAAAAATTTACTTAGAGGCACTTTGCACGCGCGCCATTTTGGTTGGTTTCGGCTCATCTCGAAAGACCCATACGCTCGCTTGATTGCTGCTTTGTTTTGGGATCGTAACTATAAATCGATGTTTCACGAGTTAAATCCATGGTGATGGTGATGGAACAACCAATTTCTAAAATGACACCACAATGTAAAAACAAGTGACAGTCAGATGAAACAAACTGTATTCTATAGCCTAAGAGTTCCATTTTCAATGTTGTAATTAGTTTTTGAATATTGTGTATATAAGTGGCCAGTTCTGGAAACTTGTAGTGCGGCTTATATAGTACAAGACAGATTTTATCCTGGAGTGGGAGCGTGTCAGGAAAGCGGAATTGCGAATAATGGCGGCACTAGATGAAGGATTAAGCAAAATCTGCGTAATTGACATTGTGTAAAGAAAAAATACTTTATGTGGTAATCTCGAAAGTTACCAAAATTCAAATGCGGTAATTACGACAAAAAGGGCAGTATAGTTATCTAGCACATCCTCACATAGCTCATTAATATTGTATAGCCACGTGGTAAAGTTATTATAGAACCAGAAATACAATTAACAGATCTATCGGCAAATTGTTGAATTAGCAAACACTGATCAGTGACATAACGTTAATTATCGGTCTTTACCACGGAAGAAAAAATCAATGGAAGTACCTTATGCTTCGATTACTATCAAAACCGATGTCGCCAAAACTCACATATTCTTAATTTGAAACACAACAAAATCTTGATATTGATTTGTCGTAGTTTCAAATTTAAAAAGAAATAACAAATTCTGGATTGTTAATGCAATTTAAACTTTATTTGTTGACAATATCGTTGAAAGTTCAATACTATGAATACCTATTAATGCTAGTTGCGACGTTTTCCTGCCATCTAGCGATTAATTGCAGAACGACGACAAATTTGAGTTATTAATTTAATTTTTTTTTGAAGAAGCGACAATATTGCAGTGGTATAAGCTTTACTTTCGTTTCTTGTAACAAAAAAATATTTCGATAAAAATAAAATTGATAATTTCTTCAAGACTCCGATGTTATGAACTATCACCACGGGTAATATTTCTGGTGCAGCTATCATTTTTGCACTCCAAAACAGCACAATAAAGCATTTTTCTAGGATTTTAGAAAATTTGCACGAAAGAATGACCATACCATACCGTACAAAGCGACATTGGCGGACTGAGCTCAGATAGCTCTTTCAAGACCTATAATTGGCACGCGTCGAACGCTATCTAACCACTTCTACTGTATTTATTGTCCTGTGGTCTGTACATATGCTTTTAAGCCTGTAAGTATTTTCGCGCGAAACCGAGGACCTGTTCGTATGTTTTCAGCTCACGCTCGCATCCATAGCTGAATATGTGAACGGCGTCGCGTAATGCCAAAAATCAACTTGAGATCGCTGTTTAGGTTCCAAACGCGCAAATTAGTCCCTTTCGTACCTTAACGTATGTATGTGTGTATTTTCATCTCTATTGTCTAACCAAGAAGAATCAATAGAGGTAAAAAGGTGATAAAATGGATTAGGAATTTATGCACCTTAAACATTAGCAAAATATGTGTCGACGACCTCCGTTATCCAGTGCTTTGCATCCCGGTTTTCATTGTTTTGCCATTTTTAATGTCCCGGGATTCATCCCCAGCCGGGTTAATGTGGAAAAACTAACTTTTCTATATTGTCTCGGGCACCCTTGAGATATAACTATATATAACATATAACTCTTGGTATCGTGAAGAAAGTTACCAAGTGCAAAAGGTGCAGACCGGATGCTTTCAATCGAGAGTAAATACTGTTGACATTCACTACTCTTTGTTTTGGTTATACCTGTTTGAAGGTCAGATAAAATACAAATTGAAAATTAAAGCTGTAGTAGGAGGGGGTGTAGAGGATGGTAGAGGTTTGCTCGGCTAGCTGGTGTCCCCTTACGTACAGGAACCAAACATCGGAATTCGGTGAAGATAATTTGATTTATTGTACAGAAGCTTATAATAGCGTGGACGGGCTCGGAAGACGTTTTGATGCTGTCATAGAGCACAGGACGCCGGCACCGGTTTCGATGTTATATCATGCCTCCCGTTTCCTACGTCTCCGACATCCTATCGAAACCGTAACGTAGGCTACCATAGATTTAACCAATTTGTCTATGGTAAATCGTGGTTTTAAATATGAGTTCGTCCAAGGAAGTACTGCCACATTACTTATTTCTACCGCCAAGCAGTATTGTTAACATTACTGCGTTCCGGTTTAGAAGGGTGAGGGTGTTGGTGAAATTACAGGCACATGGGACTTGTCAACTTTATGTCTCAGGGTGACGGGCGCCTAAGTGCCTCGCAGTGCCCCTCAGATCTTTGCGATTTAAAGCTCTGAGTGGCACTGCAACTGGTATGGACAAGCATGTAGCTTACCATCAGGCGCACGACTTGTTCGTCCCGTCACTTGATATTATAAAAAAAACATTTCTTTATAATTTTTAATTAAATTAATTTAATTTATTATTATTTAAAAATAGGATATATTAATTTTTAATCATGTTAAATTTGAGAAAACGATTTATCCTAAAATGAATTGACCAACGTTCAATCAAAGGGAGGCGCGGGGCGCTGCATCATAGTCAGTCGTAACCTTTGTAGTCCTTCAGTTTTTAATTTAAAGTGGTGTGTAAAATCTGTTTTTTCACTATAAACTCGAAATATTTCATATAGCTGTATGTGCCGTGTGGGATAAGAAAGTGGACACTAACATTAACAAATTGTTCGTTATTGATTAGTTCGTGTCAGTGATTTGCGCCAATGATCTTGGGTGGCCGTCGATCATTGACTTGTAATCCTTTCACTTTTTTTGTACTGTCCGTTTCCGCATCACCTGACCGCTAAATTCGTCAACATCGCTACAGTGTTCCATAGCTAAGAGATTATATGCGTGACACGCACTGGCGCGCGGCATAAGAGACTCGAGTACGTGGGATAAAGAACAAAGCAAATTTTTTTTATTTATTTTTCATTTTTTAAATTTTATTAGTGATCTATTAGACATTTATTTCGCCATTATTATTTTGTAGAACATAACAATGAACAACGAAAACAATAAGTGAGGTGGTAAACTATTTCTGCGATGCTGCGTGTG
This sequence comes from Hyposmocoma kahamanoa, assembly GCF_003589595.1. Taxonomy (NCBI): domain Eukaryota; kingdom Metazoa; phylum Arthropoda; class Insecta; order Lepidoptera; family Cosmopterigidae; genus Hyposmocoma; species Hyposmocoma kahamanoa. Next base: position 813,818 of record NW_020653766.1, read on the forward strand.
TTGTCAATGTTATGACCTGGAATGTGCAGGTGTATCAGAGCAGCGCTTCCGTAATACATTGACAGATGAGCAAGCTGATAATAAGTAAGCTGCCGAAGACCGATACTAATTATTTCTTTTTTTTTAAATAATCACGTGATACTAACACATATGTACACTATATTCACCTTACAATGCTTTTGCTTTTGAGGCACCGCAACGCGCTACCCTCGAAAGTGGTGGTTGAAAATCAGTGCCTTGCTGTTGGCTAAATTGTGCACTAAGCCACGACCTATTTGTCTTGCTTTAGCACACACAAGCTATTGATCATTAGGTTAGTATTGTTTTTTTTTCTTTAATTTTGATTTCTGTGTGTCTCTTGTAATCAATTTACTTTATTATATTGTTGTGTGTGTGATGCAAGACAATAAACGTTTTATCTATCTATCTAACGTTGTAACGTTCCGTTACAAAGTGACCCTGCAAATGTTATGGATACACCAGGCACACGACTTATTCATTACGTCACTTGATATCGTAACAACGTAAATAAAACACTTCATGACAGTATTGTTAATAGGTAAATATATTCATGAAAATGTCTGAATGATAGCTTATTCGTTGTTTTTTATTAGTTTTTAACACAAATTTTGACAGCTTGGTAGCCCTGTGTACCTTTGGAATTAATATGACTTTTTATAAATAAAACTCAACTCGTGTAAGGCGTGTATACGCGATCTTGTTCACATTACAAAGTGCATTCATCAATCAAAGTTGTTTTGTTTGCAAGGCATTATTAAGAAATGTTTGAGAAGCGAGCAGAAAAAATTATGAAGGTCAACAAGAAACACATTAGGGCTGCACGACAGGGCGCGACTATGGCGCGACCAGGGCTCCGTCACAGGGTCTGGTGTCATTAGTCAGATTTAGTAGACTATTTATTATAGCGGAAGTATTTTCGATTTTATATGAGTGATGTATCTGTTACGTTGTAACCACAGATATCAGATTATTACCAAAACGCCACTTGATGGTAAATGACTGAACCAGGATGAACAAAGTACTGAAATATTGCAATATAAATCTTACTCTCTAGTGACTGTAAGTTTAATTTTCTGGGGAACTTCAGCATATAAAGCAAGTCCTACATGCGAATAAGTTGAGGATTCCACGCCAATGCCGCAGACCCCGTGTGAAACCACCAACAGTCGAGCGAAGACCTGCCATCTTACCTTACGTGAGAGGTGTTACAGACAAGATCGGAAGAGTCCTCAGGCGCGCATCTATCAAGACCTATTTCAAGCCCCTGAGGAAGATTTCTCAGTTCCTGAGACCCGTGAAATGTAACATCCCCTTACAGGATGCAGGAGTTTACAAGCTTGACTGTGAGTGCGGTCTCTCTTATATTGGACAAACAAAGCGAAGTATTTGTACCCGCGTCAAAGAACATATAGCTGATGTCAAACACCGTCGCGTAAACAAGTCTGCAGTCTGCGAGCATGTCATGGATAAACCTACACATTCAATGAAGTTTGACAAACCCCAGGTCCTTGCAAAAGAAGTCCGTTATCTGCCCAGGATGCTGCGAGAGGCCATTGAAATTAAAAAACATCCTAATTTCAACAGGGAAGATGGTTTCTCCGTACCACCAGTTTGGAATCCAGTATTTCCTCTAATGAAAAATCCCAAACAGACATAAGACTGCAGTACTAATTAATATGTTTTAATTTGTTTTAATTTATTCTAATTTCTATTAATAATTAATAATAGATTAAACTTAATAAAAAATTCATTCAATAAAATAATTTGTAAAACTTAATGTAGCGTAAATTGGAATGTTTTCTTTGTAAAATTAAAAATAAGGTATTTAATTAATAACTATTGTAACTATAGTGAAAAAATAGGGTGGTTTGCATCAATATTAGACATAACTGGTTGAAGACTGTACCACCTCAGTCAACCGTGACCATGGGACCTGTAAAGGGCCCGAAACGTCGGTTTGTTTGAAAAAACAAATATACGCGATTTAAATCCGGAAAAATAGTTTCATTACTAAGTTTAATTTTGTTAAAATTAAAAATTGTGTTATGTCGTCTTCACGTTTTAAGCCCTAACCAATCAAAATCGTTAAGTTATGGTAGTAGATAATAGAGCGTAAAGTTTGAATTGCACACATGCTAAAAAGTGGCGACATCGGTTTTCGATATTACATACAGTCATGACATATCTCCCCTTTTTTTCCTATATCTAAGGTTGTAACTATTAACTAATCTATAGCACGACTAGCGCGAGAGCGACATACAGCGCGAGATACTGCTATTTTCTCTCGCGCAAGTTGCGCCTTGTCGCGCTAGCCCTACTTGTAAAATGATGGCTCTTTAGTTATGACTTTTAATAATATTAAGGTTCATTGTCACCATTACAAGTTAGTTGATAAAATCGCAAGGGCTACTTAGTCAATCTTTGTCCACTTCTTAGGTTTTCGCGATTGTAACACATAGGAAATGGTACTATTTTTTTGGATTTAAGTCGCGTCCATATGTTTTGACAGTCAGCCGTGACCATGGAACCAGTAAAAGGCCCGAAACGTTTGTTGATAGTCATGCCTGATCATGGGACCTATAAAAGGCCCGTGACCATGGTAACAGTAAAGGGCCCGAAACGTTTGTTGATAGTCAGGCTGATCATGGGTCCTATAACGGGCCTGGATTGGTTTTTAATGAAAAAAAGAACAAATATTCGGGATTTGGACAGGAAAAAATGGTTCCATCCTAGTCAATCTTTAATAAGACAGGCAAGATATTCAAGTAGACTAATTTAATACCATCTATTGAGAGTATACAATTGAGATATTTTTATCAAAAAATCGTACACAGTTTTCATAATATAGTATTGGGAGCTCAAAGGAGTCTCCTCGCAGGGCACAAATCCTTTCACCACGACGACGGCAAGCATTATAGTGTATGCCATCGATACGATGGGAAGAAGAAGATTGGGAAGATAATTAAGATGACAACTAGCAACGGATCGTATATGGTTGAATAGAGGATTGGAGGACATACAATTATGTGCTCTTCCTCGAACGATGTTGTGGCTATAGAGGCAGCGCGGTAACAGAACGGATCCAGTCCCTAGCGACGGTGACGTCACTGTATACGCCAGCTTTGTCCGGCTCCGCACACTTGACGCCGAAGGAGACTATGCCCAGCAACTTCCCTCGGTACACGGCCGGACCACCGGAGTCGCCCTGTAATTGATTTCATTTAAATTGATGAATCGAAACTGAGAACATCGATTTTAAATTATTTGCTATTGTATATTGTATGTGGATGTTGGATCCTTAGCAATGCCATACACAAAATAACGATCCAAAATACAAAGTAAAGGTAAAATCCAGTCTTTATAATGCTATATTTCATTGTACAGATCTTGTTCCGTTACAATGAAAGCGATATGCGGACTAAATTGCTTGATGTGCCGTTAACTGTATCTTAATAGACGCATCAGGTCGAAGAAAGTTTTTATTAGACAATAAGGTGAAACATACAGGTAAAGCTTAAATACTACAATAAAAGCTTAAATACTACAAAGTAAAACTAGAATTAAATTATATGATTTTTTTTTAATTGAGTCCCCGCGGCAACGTGCCCAAGGTGCTGGCAGCGTTCTCCCTTTGTATAGCTATGCTAATGCGTTGGGCAAGGTAGCAGCCCTTGGGTTACCCAGATAGTCTATTAATTTTGAAACGTAATTTTGTATAGATGAAGGGCACCGGGACGCCGCGGGCCAAGGGTTTCGACACCAAAGGCAAAGTGTAAATAGTTTGTTGGAACCTAGGTCCTGGTACTTATTACTGTTTATTCTTTCCGCCAGCTCACCTTCAGAGCTAACCCTGTTCTTGGTGTGCTGGAGATAGGATGGGGCAAGTGTGTCGGCACACGCGGCGTTCCGCACCGTTGCCCGGCCCATACCCCAAGGTATGAGAATCATTCCGTCCGGGCGTTTGCCATTAGTTCACGTCATGCGCTTGGCTCTGAGTATAGCGAACACGTTAACCGTGGCTAAGGCCGCGGATGATGTCGTTGAAGGCTGCATGCCGGAAGATACGTCCGGCGCTCAGTTGGCATAAAAGACCGTGGTAACCCAGAACACTTACATCTTTGCCGCAAAAACACCGATGTGGGGAGCAAACTGGGACACCAAGGAGGACGCGTTGGCTTTTCGTTCACATATGCGAAAGATATGAGGTCAGATGTAAGATACTATAAATAAGTATGTGCGTAATTTGACTTAAAATACCTGGCAAGAGTCCTTAGTTCCATTCAAGTAACCAGCGCAGAACATCCTTGGCGTAATCGTAGAAAAAAACATGGTCGGTGGCAGCTGTTTGCAGACATTTTTGTCCATTATTGGTATGAATACACGCCGCAATATATCAGTCATTTTGCCCTGGAAGTGGTTCAATGTGATACATTTAGAAAGTTAGTTCCTGACAAGGTACATGAGGAAACGCCGGTGGCGCGGGTTCCGTCGACAGAGAACCGCCTATCTCAACCAATGCTACAGCTGTACAAATTTTACGGCATAATGAGTCTCTGGGGTCCGCATGCGAAACTCTCAGCTAAGGGGCTTTGTGTTTGCCTCATTAAAGACTTCCATAACTAGAAGATTGGCAGCTAGTTCCACTGAAGAATAATTTTAATTATCCAAAAGGGAAATGTCTCAAGTCTCCTAGGCACGATGCCTTAGCAAACGTACACATGTATGTATAATTTTACAAAGGTGACCGATAGTCAGGCAAAATACGCTCTCCGTGGCTGAAACTTAAGTGTCAATAACAATAAACGTGGCAATGTTAAGATCAGCCGAGCTAAATGTACCCATAAGACAATGGAATTTGTCTTTGTCATTGTCTTGTACAATGGAATTTGTAGAAGCACAATAAAAACCATAACCGTTTGACAAATTTTGCACTTTAATGAGAGGTTAACAATGATCTTACTAATTTTACTGAATTAATCTTTTTGTTAAGGTAACTTCTAATTAATGAAAAGCAACCAAAGTACCTTACCTTATATTTCGTATGACCCCATCCAGAAATCGTGACCAATTCGCCAGGTACAATATCTTCAGGGCTGCCAATCATGATAGGTCTCGAGCTAGGAGTGACAGGTATGGGCTTCTGGAGCAGGATAAGTTGGTAGTCGAAGTCATGCGCGTGCTGTTTGTCCGACAAGAACCAATTGGGGTGGGTGAAGTGGGCGCAGATAAAATATGGCGTAACTTGACTGCGAAACGTTGATCCGGCGTACACCATCTCCTCTTTCTCCCTGAACAATGTGAATGATTTGTCATTTATAACAAAATCGTTGAGAATATATTATCCCAGGCCCAGTACAATCTACAAACACCTGAAAGCTCGTTTGATTAAAAGTATTATTATCATGTGTAGTAGTGTGTGGCAGTGGAATCGTCTTGTCTGATGTACCAAGCTTTCAGGTAATTAGCAAAAAATAATAATAATAAATAGTACAACTTTCGTTAAAGCCACAAGATTTCGTTGTTACGTCTTTATACTTCTTTATATGACAATATAAAGATAGATAAAAAATAAATAAGAAAGATCAAAAATTCAACTGCCTCCGTGGCCGAACGGTTACCATGTCGGACTCCACGTAGAGGTCCCAGGTTCGATTCCCGGGCCGGGAGAAATATTTGTATGGCCTACATTTATTTCTCTCGTGAGTTTGGGTGTAATTTGTGGTTGTCTATGTGTGTGTCCATGGCACCCGCGACACAGGGTGTCCCTAGTGCGGGGCTATGTTGCGTGTGAGCGTTATTATTATTATTATTATTTATTATTATTAATAGAGGAAACACAGGTCAAGGTCATCTCATTTGGCGCCAAAATTTTGAGGTAACCTACTTTGAGGTTATTAACCTAACCGCTACCCTACATGGAACTAATTGGTATATCTGCGTTCGCCAGAGAACTCATGAGTTTCAAAGTGATCACTACAAAACCTAGAAGATGAGCTGAGTGTCCAATTTTTGCAATGCATTAAATAATTAAATGCTTTCTTCTTTTTGTCTCGGTATGACAGCAGTGCACACCTTTACTTTACCATTATACTACACAGTGGCACGTTTTTTAGCAAAGGTACGATTTCCAAATTCAAAAGTCACCTGCAGTGAGCAGCAGTCAGGACCCACTCAGGTGCGATGAGAGCTCCACCGCAATACAGCCCGTACAGCACAGTGTAGGGAGCGTCTGTTATCGACACTTCCTTGCCTCCCACAATACGCCAAGAGATCTAAAATAAACAAAATCAGTCCATTTAAACTAGTATTGACACTGTTTATAACATAACATTAATATACAAATGACCTCGATACGAAACGTCAGATAAATATAAATCCGCCTTTACTGAGAGCAAACATAGCTAAGAAAAATGCTGATTAAATAGCACATTCGTTTGCGAGCTGCAATACGAAATACAGATACACATAAGTACACACTTATAATTTATAATACTCCTCTCCCTCTTTTTGGGTCGAGGGTTAAAATTATACAAATAATAAATTGAAGAATTCTACATAGTTAAAAAAATAAAGAGGTAAAAAAATGATGATGTATAATCTTACCTCATCCCTACTAGGCTCCAAGCTATGAGGAGAGACATCCTCATGGAAGTACCGGTAGTACCTCAAAGGCACAATTCTGGTGATAAAAATCCTGTGATAGTGCTCTACGCATTCTGATACTAAAACTCCTTTGAGGGGGGTAATTTCTGAAACAATGTTTTTTTTCTTACTGCCAGAAAAATATATAACGTACGGTTACGTGACAAAGTCGGGTATACTCAATACTCAATACTCAATATATTTAATGCATTCATATGGTAAACATGTCTTAAATTTAAAATAATGCTACACATTTGAGCCCTTTATTAGGGATAACAATAACAGCAGAGGTAGGCCGAGGTTTCAATTATTAATTAAAATTGTTATTTATCAAATAATAATATAAAAAATGTCATATAATAATAAAGAAATACGTCATATTATGAGTAGAATTATGTCACTTGAAAGTTTGAATTTAATTAGATTATAATTATAGGTATATAATTATATACTATAAAGTCATGCTACTGTAGTGCTACTACAGTAGCATAATATTATAGTATATAATGAACATTTATTTATTATTCAAATTTATTATAATATTATTATTTTTATTTGTCATCAAAGTATTCATTTAAATTGTAATAGCATTTATTCATAAGATGTAATTTTAATTTATTTAGAAACAGTTAATATTTTTCCTCGCTTTTAATAATGGGCGGGAGCTCATTGAATATCCTCACCGACATCGAGTGGGGACTTGAGCTGTGTATGTGTAGCCCAGATCGTGGCAGAAGCAATCTATTGCGTGGTCTAAAAGTGTGTCGTTGAGGCAGGTCGTCAGTGTTAGTGTAAAAGTCAGGGTGTTGTTTAATAAATTTATAAATTTCTAAAATATATATAGAACACAAAGTCAAAATTTTAAATTATTTAAAGTGCGGTCTGCAGCTATCCGTACTACTCAAATTGCCAAGAATACGGATGCATCTTTTCTGGGTTGTAAATATTTCTCGTGCGTGCACACTATTTCCCCAAAGGATAATTCCGTAACTTAAGTGGGAATGAGTGTAAGCTTATTATTAAGCGGCCATCGCAGTCATTGGGTCAATCGTTTTCTTTATCTCCTTCAGTGCGTACGTGAAACTAGACAACTTTTTCTTAATTTTTTGTATATGACATTTCCAATTCACATGCGTGTCTATATTTAAACCCAGCAAAGTGAAGCTGATAGCGGAATAATGTGATACATGTGAACGATGTGGTTTGAAAGTGGACGTAGTGATAAAAAGTAGATTTCGATATGTTGAAATGGTTCGGGCGTAGAGCGGATGAATATTGAAAGAGAAATAGACGAGAAAGGCAACATAGAAAGAAGACGACCATGGACGTTTTCCGTCTAAATCTAGAAAGTTCTTAAAAAGCTTGCTTGAAAAGTTTTAAGAATGTAAATGAAATAAGAGAGATGCCAGGATTGTATAACTGGCGTCAGTATAGGCATGTAACTGTTAGAAAGGGAGTACCTTACTAGTGGTCTCATTCAAATTTAAAGAAAATATTCTACCTCTTAGGACTCATTCAAGGCAGGCGCGGGTGTCGAAGCGGATAGATCCACACGTCGAAAACGCAAACAGACGCTAGACCAAGAACTGTGAAAAGTACGGGCGGCTCGAGCCAATAGATCTGCCCGCGTCGTCTCAAGGTAGGCGCCAGCGTTCGCCCACTGTGAACGCAACGAGCGTCTACGTACATTTGATTTACACGCACCCGCGCGCGCCGTCACTCTGAGTCTCTGAATAAGGCCTAAGGGTGGCAAAGCAAGGATGAATCCGGTTTATTGAATTTTACCCACTTTCAGTTAACCGATGGCAATAAAGCTTGACAAATAGATGTAATTCCAATGAAAGTAAAACGTTATGGCCACCTAAAGCTGATCTGTTATTGTTGAGGATACGCGGTAACGAACACAACTAAAGCGAATGGAGGAACTTTTTAATTAGGTAACATAGTTATATATCGAGTTCTTAGGTTTTCGCGATTGTTACACATAGGAAATGAAATTATTTTTCCGGATTTAAATCGCGTATATTTGTTTTTTCAAACAAACCGACGTTTCGGGCCCTTTACAGGTCCCATGGTCACGGTTGACAGTCAACCGTAAAACCGAAAAATAGTTTCATTTCCTAACATAGTTATAATTAAGCATTAAGATTTTTCGAGTCCTTAGGTTTTTAGAAACTATTTTTACGGATTTAAATCGCGTGTACTTGTTTTTTTTATCAAACAAACCGACGTTTCGGGCCCTTTACAGGTTCCATGGTCACGGTTGACTGAGGTAGTAAAGTCATTGATCAGTTATATCACAGACCAAATACTTTTTTTTCTTACGTGAGTTGTAATGTTTCTTTGTAAAGTTAAAAATATAGTGTAGATATAGTGAAAAATTGGGTAGTTTGCATTAATATTAGACATAATTGCTTGATCACTTTACCACTTCAGGTAACCGTGACCGTTAGACCTGCAAAAGGCTCGAAACGTTGGTTTGTTAGAAAAAACAAACGCGATTTAAATTCAGTAGAATAGTTTCATTTTCTATATTATGATTTTTATTGAATGTCTGGATGTTCTCACCGTGATATTCAATTGTTTTTTTGAAAAATTTCTTCGATACGGCCAAATTCAAAACGACGCACGTCTCCTAGCAAACCGTGTTATACGCTACACCAATTTAGCCACAGAACGAACCAGCATACCTCACGAATTTTTCTATGTGCTGGTTGTCGGATGTTTGTTTTTTTGCTTTTTAACGAATTTTTGCGCCGTAGCGCCATATGTGAGAAATCTATGAAAGTATTTCTTCACCCAGTTAGGTTACAGCTACCAGCAGCTGGCTATAGATGTCGCTTTTAATAGTAATCAAGTTTTTTATTGAATATCAAGATGTTTGACCACAGTTATAATCAATTATTATCATTAAGTTATAATTATTTAGATTTTTTTTTCGAAAAAAGACGGCGTCACTACTCTCTAGACTGCGTTCTAGTCCTTAGAGCATGCTGAAAACGTTTGCGTCTAAGCTCGTTGATAGGTGTTCTTTTGTTTGGTTGATTATGTAACTTCATTGTAAATGATTTCTTTACGCTGGTCCAAGAAAAAGCCTTAATTTTGACCCTCTGCGTTTTATTTCCATTTATCTTACACAGACCGGCAAATAATTACGCGATCCACCAAATGGAAAATACCGCCTTTTGATGTTTACGCTACAAAAGAAGATATTCTTAATATTGCAGTTGGGTTGCCGACGTCTTTTTTCATTAAAAGGTTTCGTATATTTAAATTACTTTTGACTCTCACATGGTGCCTGTAGACTGAGATTTGAAATCATCGTACGTGTTGTCTGTGGACGTAATTAATCGCTCTCTACACCTAGCTCTTTGTCTAACACTACCGTCCAGTTGTATTTCTGCCTAGGACAAAGCTGCCATGTCTAATATGCTGCAGTTAGAGCTCTCTCATTACTGGTTAAGTGGAATCTTCCTCGCCTCTATCCTACAGCATAATTTCTCCAGTGCCAAATATTATCAGTACGTCAAATTTGTACTGAATTCACTTCTGAAGATTCACTCGCTCATTAAATTCAATCCCTTACTAGTAAATATCATTTACACCCAAATTTCAAGCTAACTACACCTTTACACAGAAATCCTTCTGTTTCCTTGTGAGGCAACATATTATATTACCACATGAGTATTAAGTAAGTGGTAAGCGATACGGCTGTCCATCACAGTTGCAGTGCTACTTAAAGGTTATAATCGCAAAGATCTTCGAGGCACTGCCACTGCCCCCGTCACCCAGACATAAGTTGTGTTGCCATGTGCCTGTAATTTCTCCACTCCACTTCCTCCACTTGCAATTTGAACATATTTTCCACGAGAAAATCAAAAATTAAAAATAAAATATTTGTAATAAAATTAAAAAAATAATAAAATACTATTAATTATCCGTTTATACGTACGTAATTATGTAACATAGATCTACTATGTTATATGCTGTGTCATGTCTATTTAATTACAATAACTGCATGCAACACTGTTCATCACAATGTACTTTGTAATGTACTGTAGTTCATTTGACGGTTGTCAACCTGGTAACGTTTCTTGCAATGCCATGGTATGGCAAGTTCATAGAATATACAAAGCAGTGGAAGTGATATGAGAGACACTTTAGTACCAACGCCGTTGTGACAGTGCCACACTCTTAAAAACTTAACTTTACATTACGCATTAAAATAACGTAGTTTTGATCGATACTTGTTAAACAAATTTTCAAAATGGTTCTGTTTCTGGTTTGACAGTATTCTTTCAGTTTAATTAGTAGCAAGTATTTAGAAAACAGTACCTATACCCCTGAAATATTGCTTTTGCGGTTGGCATAGTGATATTTACAAAGCTACATGTAGTACGCAGATGTTTACATAATTTCGAAAATCTCCACATTTCTAGGCTCTTTGTCATCAATTTATAGGAATTTGATTAAAATATATTAGAGATTTGAAATATAATGTTCCTTTTTTGTTTTTAAATAAAGGGAGACCCGAAACTTTGCACGTTTTAAATGTAGTTAATAGATGTTTCCGTACAAACACCACATAAGTTTTAAATTATGCAGTTAACAAACCACTTTTTATTTTATGTAACAAAATAATGAAAATCAACGGGGTTAACGGGTGACGGTAATAAAGATTTAATATTAAACATATTTTTAATTGTGTGAAAACCCTAATTAAGATAGTTATCTGGGTGAGCAATGATAAATACAAAACACGGTGTGGCGGCTTTAGACGCCGCCTATTATCACCGGCTGGCTGGGGCAGTCTCTTTGGACGAGAGTCGCCAAGGAGAGTGTCACACTTGCCGAAAATGTTTGACAGTTTTTAGTTACCTACGTAAATAGTCATGTCAGCGATAGCAAATTGTCTGCCCGGTTTGATAAAATGCTATTTGCAAAAACCACGAAACATTATAATTATATCGCCATTCATGAAGTTCGCGAGACCGTTTTATTGTTCGTTAGGGGAGCCATACATTCCCCAAATTATTTACATTATTTTTTTATTATAAAAATTGTTTTTTATTTCATAATTCCCAGTGCCAACAGTAAAGCGACACATGCAATGATATGTGATAAAGTACACACTTATTTTTCTATAAATCTAGTCATATATCATTAAAATTTCTTGATACCTCCAATCTTAGAATAATAACGCATATAATGATAGTTTCATATCAAATGAACTGTCACAAGTGAGACAAAAATCAAATTCATGTAGGCTAGTTTTAGTAGTAGGTTAATTTTCGGTTTTAGTGAATATTTATATAAAAATATAAGTTGAAACGCGTTACTTCCTTGTGGAATGTGATGTTAGTATCTATTCTATGTTTGTCTGACGTACGTTTACACTCATTTACAGCACATTTCGTCATTTTTCGCTAAAATTCTTGAGCTGTTCGTGGTGCAAGTTGACCTTGAGCACTGACGGCCCGCCCGCCTGTGTAGGCCCATTGGGAGCGCTTCAATTTGCCTCAGCGTGTGCGGGCTAAGTTTCTATGCGTTATTATTCTAAGCCTCCAATGATCAATACGCCACCTTAATTTATGACCTGTTCTGTATTAATTTTGTTTTTTGTTTCTGTGTCTTTTTTACACAAAATTAATTTTTTATTCGAATTTGATTTTTGCTTTCTTAATTTTTCTCACAAAATTCGGGGAGTGTAATAGAAAATGACCAAAAAATTAAGTGAATGTAGTGTTATTTGGAGTTATCTTTCTGTACGCCATGGGTTTGGTTTTTATTCTCTGGTGGGCCATTTTTGGACTATACTTTATCCAGGCCACAGGGGCAAAGTTTTTGCGGTTTTTTCACGTTTGTTTTTAGAAGATGGTACTGACAACCCAGAGACCAAAAACGTGTTATATAGCAAACGAAATTAGATATATAGTATAACAACTTTTCATAAAAAATGAACGTTAGTGGAATCCACTAGCGTTTATCCTGTGGTGGTAAGTATCACTCCTACCCATAACAATTGCAGCGCCATCCAGAGTTTGAAATCGCAAAAATTGCCCGGCACTGCCAATGAACCCGTCGCTTTGACTCATAAAGATGACAAGTGTGTCTGTAGCTTTATTATTTATTTCCACCCTCTAAGAGCTTTACCAGCAACCTTACCCTTCAAAACTGGTTTACTTAGTTTAGTTGTCTCAATATTACAAATTTCATAGAAATACAATTTTTTTTGTAGTTTACATGCCAGTTTATGCTACTCCTCGAAAAGGGAACGCCAGTTTACAAAATAATGAAGACATAATTATTTATTTAATTACTATTATTTATATAATAGTAAGACATAAGTACACAATAGTGTACAAATGAACATAATTAATTAAACTAATAAATAATTGAATTAAACTAACAGTTTCAAATGTATACAGGAAATGTCAATATGGATTCTTAATACGTGAGGCGCACTGTAAGTTTTCGAAATGAATAGGAAAAAAATAAATTAATTTATTGTTTCTCAAAATATTCTCCGTTAGCGTTAATGCACTTTTTCATACGACTAAACCATTTTTGAAAACATTTATGCCACTCCTCCGTGACAATCTCTGAAACATATTTTTCATACTCTTCGACAGCCTCTTCAGGCGATAAAAATCGTTGACCGCGTAACTGGTTCTTAATTCTTGGAAATAAATAAAAGTCACAAGGTGCCAGGTCGGGACTGTACGCGGGATGGCTCATAAAGTCAACGCTGTTCACCTTCAATCATTCATTTGTCTATCTGGCCGTGTGAGAACTGGTATTATCGTGGTGCAAGAAGATACGGCGTATACGGTTATTTTTACGGAGTTTGTCAATAACTTCCGGCAAACAAATGGTGGTGTACCAATACTATTCACGGTGCAACGATTCTCCAAAGCAACAGTAGCCACGTGCCCAGTTTTATTAAAAAAGAAGCAATCATCCGCTTGGAGGCGCTTTGCACTTTAGTTGGTTTCGGCTCATCTCGAAAGACCCATACGCTCGATTGCTTTGTTTTGGGATCGTAACCATAAATTCAAGTTTCGTCATCTGTTATTATGTCCCATACTAAATTTGACGCTCCTTCGTTGAATCTGGTAAGCATGCCATTGCACCAAGTGACGCGATCCGTTTTTTAAGTCTCAGTCAAGTTGTGTGGGATCCACTGAGAGCACAGCTTTTTCATATCTAAATGTTTGTGTAGTATTGACTGTTATTGACTCATGCCTACGCCTAAAAATGCTCGAATCTCATGGTATGTCATATGGCTGTCTGTTTTGATCATACGACGCACAGCATCGATGTTTTTGTTGTTCACAGCAGTGGACGGGCGACCATCACGAAATCGTCACTGAGATTCACACGACTGCGTTTGACTTCTGCAAACTAGCTATAAATAGTCGTCTTGCATGGTGCTTCATCGCCAAAAGCAGTTTGAAGCCGAGGGAAGCTCCGCTGATCTGTTAACTTACACTTAAAGTCGTAGAAAATCATACTACGAAAATTTTCACGAGTTAAATCCATGGTGATGTAGACAACCAATTTCTAAAATGACGCCACAATGTAAAAACAAGGGACAGTCAGATGAAACAAGGGAGAGTCAGAGGGAGAAACAAACTGTATTCTACAGCCAAAGGGTTCCCTTTTCAAATGTTGTAATTACTTTGTAAATATTGTTTATGTAAGTGGCCAGTTCCGTGCTCCCTATGTAAGTAATAAATGTATATTATAGTATAATAAAACGTTGAATGTCAAATTCGTTAATAAATATAATAATTTAATTAAAACGCATACATTCAACATAGCCCTTCAATAGGGAAACCTTGTGTCACGGGTGCTATGGATACACAACCATAAATTACATCCGAAATCACGAGAGAAATAAATGTAGGCCATACAAATATTTCTCCCGGTCCGGGAATCGAACCTGGGACCTCTGCATGGCGCTTCAGCAAGGTAACCGTTCGGCCACGGAGGTAGTTAATTTATTTAGTACTTTGAATGTACTTTGTTACAGAGTAAGGGACATTTCCAAAAAAACGTTTTTCAGTTCAATGGAACTTTGTAATGCTCACATTGCTGCGGCGGTATAAATGGTTTTTAAAAAATCCGTGACCATGGAGTATGGATACCAGTTTCGAAATATCAGAAAAATTATAAGAACTCTTACCGCATGATAAGAAACCAATAACTTAGTGAAAGTCATAATTAACCACGAAAATCATTGACTTACAAATAAATGGACGACGGGTCTAATACAAAAACCACGAAAAAAATGTCCCAAGTCAACCTATTTAAACGTAGTGACATGTAAAGGAATATGAAAAAGCTAAAACGTTGAATTTAAATTGTAATGTCATCGCAGTACCGTCTAATTTTGCTTGCTTCGCTGTCAGTCGAACAAACGAAGACTAAAGTGTGAATGACGCTCTGTATACGATTTTAACGCCCTATAAGTTCGAACACTTTTTAGCGCGGACCCGACGTCCATATAATTGTAAGTCAACGACGAAAATCTTAAAATTTATAATAAGAACACTGACTTACAATTAATAAGAAGAATTATTTATACACTAATGACAGCTTTGACAGTTTTGTTCTATGGGACATATACTATATATAACTAAGACCATCATCATCATCAACCTGGACACGGCTCTCCTCTCAGGTGAGGGGGAGCAAACAAGACTACATATTATGTGTGTGACTAAATGTATGTACCTCCATGTATAGTGTAATAACATAACTACGGTTACAAGGTGGCACCCACTTTACACTTCCACTCTTTCGTCTATTTGTCTGTGTACCGTCTAGGCTCTCGGGTATCTCTCAGAGAAAAGTTTAAGGAGACTGGTATCATGACTGTGGCATCACAGTACATTTACTCAAATATTTTATATGCCCGTAAAAATATACATAATTTCAATAAGAAAGAAGATATCCATAATATTAACCTTAGAGCTAAGTCCAAACTCATGGTACCACGATTTCGTTTAACCAAGGTAAACAACTCTTTTATGGGGAACTGTATACGTTTTTACAATAAGATTCCGGAGCATATATTAAGTTTATCATTTCCTAAGTTTAAAAACTACATTAAAAATATTTTGATCGAAAAATCATATTACAAAATTGAAGACTACGTGTTAGATAAAGATGTATGAAAAGACGACATGGCTCCAGAATCCACACAAATTAGATTCAAAGTGTATTCCATAGCATTTAAGTTTATTTGAAAAGAGCAATGCCTAGAGTTTCTTGCTCGTTCTTCTCATTCAAATAGTTTTGTACCTTTTCGAATGATTAACCAACGTGCTAATCGTTTCGTGTATCCAAAATGGTATTCTGGTGAAATTATACGCTACTTAAAATACAAGCATTATCATCTTAAAAAATATAAGGCTGAGGAAAAGGAATATAACAAAGAAATGTTCAAATTCTATAGGTGGCACGTTAAAAAACTAATTAATGACGCATATCGACAACATATAAGTAGTTTGCAAAAAAGTATATTTAATGAACCAGCCAGATTCTGGGGATACGTTAAAGATAAAAGAAAAGATAGGCAAGGAGTTGATGTATATTCCTACGACGGTGAGGAAGTGTCCGGTCAGGCTGCAGCTGACGCTTTCGCGCAATATTTCAGCTCAGTTTTCCAATCTGACCCGCCACGCCTGGATTTTGAGGACGCCGCTCGAACTGCCCATTCATTAGCAGATGCTAGGGACATAGCTATCCTGGGTGTGAGCGAGTCCGATTTTAAATTTGCTATTAAGCGTCTAAAAGCTAAATCTGTGGTGGGTCCTGATGGTGTACCAGTGTTTCTCGCGAAGGATTGTATGTCAGCTCTTCAGGCACCACTGCTTTTTATCTATAACCTCTGTCTTAACTCTACTAAATATCCGCACTGCTGGAAGTTATCATGTGTAACACCAGTCCCGAAAGGAGATGCTAAAGGTGATATAACGCAATACAGGCCTATTGCAGTACTTTCAGTTTTTGCAAAAATATTTGAGTCAATCCTTAACAATCAATTCAGTATGCAAATAGATAGTTTATTGCACAACAGCCAACACGGCTTTCGTAGAGCTCGATCAACTACAACTAATCTAGTAGGGTTGTTGGATTATGCATCGGCAGAAATGGATGCCGGACGTCAGGTGGACGCTGCATACTTTGATTTTAAAAAGGCGTTTGACCTAGTGGACAATGACATACTGTTGAGGAAATTAGCGTCATTGGGCTGTACACCTAAGCTCTTGCGGTTTTTTGCCGATTACTTAGACAATAGGCGCCAGTTCGTAAAAGTGCAGGGATTTGCTTCAGCAGAGTATTACACAAGATCTGGCTTGAGTCAAGGGAGTACTCTGGGTCCGACTCTATTTTTGCTAATGATAAACGATTTACCTCAGGTTATAGGTACTGCTCGATGTCTTCTTTTTGCCGATGATCTCAAGCTGTTCTTAGGCGTGAATGATATTGCAGATACAACTGCCTTGCAAGCGGATATTGATGCGGTGTCGGAGTGGAGTTTAGCAAATCGTATGCCTTTTAATAATACGAAATGTAAAGTTATTACTTACACCCGCAAGCACTGCCCAAGATTGACACAGTATAAATTATTTGACGCCTGTATAGATCGAGTTTTTGACATTTGTGACTTAGGAGTAACATTAGATAGTAGATTGGACTTTCATTTACATGTGACAACAACCTGCAAAAAGGCGAATAGTATTTTAGGCTTTATTTTACGGACCTCCTATGAGTTCAATGACGTGGCTGTGGCGAAGGTGTTATATAACGCCCACGTACGCAGCAAACTGGAATATGCAGCAATAGTTTGGGATCCTCATGAAGCCAAATACTCTATTATGGTTGAACGTGTTCAGCGTAAATATGCACGATGGCTCTATAGACGGCAGAACGGGTATTACCCATACCTGTATCCATCATACTTCGTTGCGGGCATGGTGGGATTAGACACTTTATCTCGTAGGCGTAAGATGCTTCTACTGGCTCACTACATTGCTGCGTTTCATCATAAGGTGGATAATAGCATTATGTCCAAGGTAGACTTGCTGGTACCTGTGCGTGTGCCTTGGGGTGATGAGGGTGCAGTGGCGCCGCGCCGTAGGCCGCGGCTTTTACACAAGCCCGTCACTCGCACGGTACACGCTTTGAACGCGCCTACCGTTCGCGCAATACGCCTGATCGGAGACTTGCTCACTCAATATGACCATATCGATTTATTCGCTGATAGCTTTGCTTTTATTTATAGAGAATTTTGTAAATTTTTAGAACATTAATTTAATTTTTAATTTTATTTTTGATTTAATTTTTTATTTTTGATTTAACCTAATTTTTATTGACTTTGTATTTTTGACTTGTAAGCGTGTTGGCTATTTAGCTGTAAGTTTACAATGTAAATAAATAAATAAATAAATAAATAAATAAATAAATTCTCAGGGAGGTCAGCGTAGTGAACGAGCAGTAGCTTAAATGTGACGTTTTCAAGTGTAAATTTATTTTACCTATGGAATAAATAATCTTTGACTTTGACTATTAATTACCTTGAAAGTGGGTACTATAGTGTAGTTTGTATAACATTAAAATGTATATAATGATTCATGAATTTGTGCTAATTATGTGTATACTGGAAATCTTATTGATTTTATGTCTTAATTGGAATGATATGTGTATTAGTTTTTCTTTTTTTTGAGTATGAGACACAAACAATCCACCACTGTGCTGAGCTACGTAGCTTTTTATCTCCTACCACTGTTGTCTGTTATTATTATACAACTATTTATTATCATATCATGAGTATGATGAGTCTATAATAGAAATGTGGCAAAACGTATGTACTTAACTTTCTTACCGTGTGTACTTTTAAGTTGTAGTAAACATGACGTTTAGCTATCGTAATTTGATATAAATCACAGCGACGTGTCTAATCAGACGTTTGACATGATTAACAATGGCTACCATCTTGTATAAATTAGGAGCGAACTAAACGTACACTTATTCATTACTAACATTAAGTTGAAAATCAGATAGTAATATGGAGTTAAAATTTACAATATTATAGTTACTTGGATATTACAAAGAAATTGACAAGTAATATATTATATCCAATCTAATATAAACTTATGTCTGATATTTACCACCGCGAGCCCTAATAAAAACATGCCTGTTGTCCGTAACAATTGCAATGCCACTCTATGCATTAAATCACAAAGATCTGTTGAGAGGGACATAAGTTGACAAGTCCCATGTGCCTGTAATTTCACCAGCACTCTTACCCCAAACTGGAACGCAGTAGTCCTCACATTACTGCTTGGCGGCAGAAATAGGTAGGTGGCACACAAGGAGCTCTACTGCTAGCAATACCTCTCGTTAATGAAGGAACACAACAAAAGAAAATCTGTACATGGAAAGTTCCCGCGCTCTCTCGGAAATGTTTCTGCAGGTACAGGTGACAGATGTCATCTTTACTTTGCTAGTGGACGTGTTGTTTTTTAATTATTAAATTTTATTGAATATCACGATGTTTTGTTATCATCACATTCAATAATTTTTTGTGAAATTCCTCTGCTAATTGGTTGTAAATATTAATACAAAGATTGAACACTTAGAAAATTTCCTTCAGCATACCGTGCCTGACGCTCTTCCAACTGAGCTACGGAATGAACCATCAGAACTTTTTGTATGCTTGTTGCAGATTTTGTTTTTGATTTTTACGACTCTTTTACCGTAGCGCCCTCTGTGAGAAATCTATGAAAGTTTATCTTCACTCGATCATTAATTTTTTTTTTATTTTCGTGCAAAATTTTAGTCTTCTTCTACGGTTTCCCCTCCTACCGGAAGTTGGTGAACATCATGGTAATCTTGAATTTAGATGCTTGAAATAAATAATGTGTACAAAATGTATATTTACAAAGAGGTTGTTGCACATTCTTTTCAGGGAATCAGCCTTACGAATGAGCAATAAGAGTTTAAACTATATGACGATTTGAAGTGTTATTTGCTAACCTATGAAATAAAGATTATTTTGAATTTTTTCGAATTACATTGAGAAACTGGTTTCCCTAGTGCGGGGCTATGAACGTGTGAGTTATTTATTTATTTCTAGAAGTAGTTTAAAAACAAGTTAACACGTTTTTTCTTCGAGTTTCTAGTTAACAAACATGGCAGATATGATTGCATGCCATCAAGCCTGTCGTTAACCGGGGCATGCAGACAATGCACTTCTGCTCGCTACATTCCTGACAAACTTTTGCTTGCTCCACTCACATTCAATCTCTTCATACGTGCCCGCTTGGTAGTCTTGACCTGGCCTTATTTAAAGACATTTCCAAACTAATCGTGTTATATACATACATCGAATATACCTCACCCAACGTTTCCACCTACATTCGCTCTATAATTTTAGAGCGATAATACCTCGGTATAATCCCTGAAAGGGGCAATTTTAAACAACAAGAACAAAGGTTAAGGGGCATCGTCACGATTTTATGTAATCTAATACCCAATAGATGGCGTTAGTAAGGCGAAATAATAGTTTATTACGATATTCGCAAAATTAGCAACCAAAAGTTATACTTTTATTATATACGCGATTGGAGGAAATCATGATACATTTAAAATTCATGTAACTTTTTAGTTACACACACATACAAAGGTATGGTCTAGTGTCCTCTTTGTCCAAAGTATGAATATTGAATGTCTGGAGTTCGAACCTCAGGTCATCTAATTTTCTATATTTTGCTTTTATTTATGTTAGCAGTTAAGAACCTTATTATTTGTAAATGTAATGTAAACAGTCATTTTGATAAACACTACAAACACTTTAAATAAACATAATGAAACTTTTGTACGTTACTTATTTTACTTACAATTTGAGAGATATTCTTTCTAGCAGTAATCAGTTGTAATAGTCCTCGATTTTTCAAACTTTTGACACGACGTTTCAAATAATGGCAAGTCGAGTATCGTTTTCAAGGTGTTTGGGAGTGTTCCATTTCATTGCACTTATTTCTAAATCCAAGATGGCGGGCACAGCTTTTCGAATAATGACAAGTTGGGTACCGTTTTCGAGGTATATGGGGGTTTATATACTCATTACGAATATGACACACAGTCTCTATGTGGGTTTGTTTGTGTTTGTACGTGTGTGTGTGTGTGTGTGTGTGTGTGTGTGTGTGTGTGTGTTCAATTTCGAAGATTCTTTATTGTAGTGGTATACAAATTTAAATAAAATATTCCGCCTGTAAGGGGGAGAAAGGGGAGGATGAATCCGGTTTATTAGATTTCACCTACTTTCTTACAATGGTGTATCATTGGAATGATGTATATGGTGATAAGCGACACCCCTATTCATAATATTTGCAAAACCACTAAGAGTTTTAAAAGAATAAAGCCTTGCCAAGATCTAAAGGACTCTACCGTTGCGCCCTTAACCGTGGCCGCACGGTTACCATCCTGGGCTGCCACGCTCACAGGTTCGATTCCCCGACAGGGAGAAATATTTGTATGGCCTACATTTATTTTTCTCATGAGTTTGGGTGTCATTTGTGGTTGTCTGTGTGTGTTCATGGCACCCGCGACATAGGGTTGCCCTAGTGCGGGACTACGAGTGTGTGCGTTATTATTATTATTATTTATTTTCTAATTAAGAATCGTCATCAGAGGCCCAATTTCCACATCTTTTGAAAGTTTATAAAATGTTCAGAGTTGAATGCCCACCATAGTGCATGCTTCACTAAATGATTAGGGTTTCTCTAGTTCGGGACTATGGGTGTGTGCGTAATTAATAATTTTCAATAATTAAGTAACCTTGTACACACAAAATGGATAAGTCCCATGTGCTTGTACTTTCATCAGCATCTTACCCTTCAAAACCATTCAAAACCACACCAACCCTTTTGTGTTTATTTATTGTATTACATACGAAATAAAATTATTTTAATTTTTTGTTTGGATTTTGATTTCCTTTTTAGATATGTTTGTTAATTCTTAAGTTACACTCGACAACCTTGGTGGCCTAACGGTTTTTACTGGATGATGTCCCGGTTTCGATTCCCGGTAGGACCAAATTGGAAAACACTTTTCTAAATCGGCTTTGGTCTGAGTGTTCTGGTGCTCCAGAGTGAATTCCGTTGCTCTGGTACTCATAGTGTAGGGAATTCCCTAGTTTGAGACGATGCAATTGTATTGTATTTTGAGCTTTTGTAGCAGTAAAGCACCTTGTGAAAGAGTTCGTCTAGGGAAGTACTGTTCTTACCTATTTCTGCCGCCAAGCAGTGGTCCTAGTATTACTGCGTTCCGGTTTCGGAGGGTAGGGGTTCTGGTGAAATTATAGGCATGTGAGACTTGTCAACTTATGTCTCAGGGTGTCGGGCGCAGTGGCAGTGTCGCTCAGATCTTTATGATATAAAGCTCTGAGTGGGACTGCAAGTGTCACTTAGTATTTATGAACAAAAAGACTTTTCTCGGTTTCTCCCTTTCTTCTCTCTCTCCCTGTTTTCCCGGTCCCTTTTCCAAATTTATTTTTCATGTTATTGGTATATTTCCCCGTTTTAAATCACAGTCAATTTTATTAGGTACTTAAAAGTAAGGCATTTGACAGTGCCTCATTCAGGAGCTTTGATTTTTCTAAACATAATAATAATATATTATTAAATAAAAATATGCACATACCGTGGTCCTTTTTCTGACTCGAAACTTGGTTAAGGCAGAGTAAAGCAACCAAGACAAAGATCATTTTTTAATGTTGACACATTTAGGATTGGTTCGCAATCGCCAGTTCTTATGGTCATAAAAATGTAATTCACATTATTGTATTAGGAGTTGTTCACACTACACTGACTGTTGACTCTTTTAAGAACTAGAGCTTGAAAGAAAGAGAAATTATATCCTTTGTTTCACCGTGATTATCATTTGTAGACTTCAACGCGCACATTTTCATACACTGTAACACTTTCACATAAGCACTGTAGTTTTTATCAAGTAACACATTTCATTGCAATATACATGCTTGGTAAATAGCAATTGAAACAAAAAGTCAAGGGTTTGCCATTATGGATGACACTTAAATGCGAATAAATTATTGGTTGTCGATAACGCCATAGTGGGGATCTCTGATTGAGTGACTTCAATGTGTTAATAATGCAAAGTGTTATACTGGCAGCTTCCAATTTTGATAGAGATAAAACTTTTCCTAAAAAATAACAACAATTTTGTTACTTTTGGTACTGAAATAGTATTTTTTGGCGCGAAGTATTTGACTTTTCACACGAAAATAAAAGTTTTTAAAAATTCTACAACATTTAAGTGCACTATTTATTTTCACTGCAATTTAGATGCTATTGTTCCATGGCCAATACTGCAATAGCGACTACTTACGTAATTGTTATCGTTTGAAGGCAGATAAAATGATTTATGATCGATAATAGGTACACGCGGCGAAATGTACAAGTTTACCATGAGTAAAAAGAAATTGTGTCAATGCAAAATATTATTCTGATTATAACGTATAGGTGTAAGTGTGTCTGTCGCAATAGTTTTGCAGGCGTCGAACATAAGACCCTAGGTTTCCTGTCCCTGAAATTACATTGGCTCTCCTCACCCTTCAATTTGAAACACAAATTTTTTTGAACAATGATTGCTGATTTGAGGTAGAAATAGGGATGGCAGAGATAAAAAATCCAGGTGGCTTTGCCCTGCCATCAGTAGGAATTATCGAACTCAAGCCGCACTCAAGTTGTCTAAGTTCTTCGGGGTGTCTTGATCTGCCGCCATTAATAATAATAATAATAAGGATCTTATTACACACCCACCACATACTCGTAGATACACGCCATTCTGCATTTACTTGACTTCGGTCCGTAAGTGTGGTTCAAACCAGCTAACAGGCTGAGAAGAATAAAGTAAACAGTAATAATACTAATAATAATAATTCTCCTATCTCATTTAAAAATTCAAGATTCATCTTTTAGGCCTTGGGAGAGGCGAGATTCTAAAATATATATATTAAGAATAATATCGTTTATTGCAAAACATGTTGTTACATTTAGGTCTTATAGTAATTGGTAAAGTATCAAACATGCACCCTGTAAGGGCGCAGCAATGTCATTTTTAAGATATACAATGTGATTATAAAGCTACAAGTTTAAACTCACTGATAGAAATAGAACGCATTCTTCCCGATATGGTTGAAAAAAAATATTCATATTGTTGAACGCGGATAGGTTCCAAAGCAAAGAATGAAACATGAGAGGACCTGAATGTGAAAAATGTAAAAGAAAGATCGATGGCCTGCAAAAACTATAATACATGGAGGGGACATTTGTGCACTTATAATGATATTATGAGGTTCATCCAAGGAAATTCCCGCCGCATGGAAAAAATGTTCGAAATTCAAATAAACAAGATGGCCGCCATACAAATTTCGAAGCTTTCTACCGCGGAAACTATTAGAGATAGGTACGATGTGCTCGAAGAAATATCATAAAGGGTAACAGTGGTCGAAATTAATTCAAGATGGCGAATTCAAAATGGCAACCGAAGAAAAACTTGCTTCGATCCGGCCAAAAATTGGCGTGTGGGGTCATTAGGAGTCCTTAATCATAATTTGAGGTCAAAAGTTGTTTCGCCATTTTTTAATATGGCTGCCGTATAAGCGTTTCGGCTGAAAATTGGCATGTAAAGGCCTCCAGAAGTGCCAGATAATAATTTGTGCTGGAAATTGGTTTTTCGCCATTTTCAAATGTGGCCAACATACAAACGTTCGTTGGCGGTAGAAAAAAAATTGCTCAGATCTATTTGAAAAGTGGCATGTGTCGGTCTCCAGGAGTGCTTGATAATAATTTGTTATCAACATTAGTTTCTCGCCATTTTTCAATATGGCCGCCGTACAAGCATTTTTGGCGGCAGATAAAAATTTGCTCTAATTCGACTGAAAATTGGCATGTGGGGTTTCTTTGAGTGTTTGATAATAATTTACCATCCAAACTTATTTTTCGCCATTTTTCTACTACTACTAAGAACATCACGCTATTATATCAACAATCTATTATCGAATACTGCATCATTTTCATTTAAAGAGCTCTTAAAAGACCAAAATGTTTAGTGATTGAAAATAGCAGACATTTTAATTTCAATAAACTAACTCCACTTTCGAATGAAACGGAAATTAATCCGAAAACAATTAAAAGCCCACGTAATTAAGATAAGATATTAAGCCTTTCACGAAAATTCACTAAATAATTAATACCAGTTATAGGATTTATTAACCCATGACCATAAAGCGTGAAAGCTGTAACGAAAAAGAAAGTTGTAATTGTTTAGTTATGGTTTTTTTATAACATCACGTTACGGGTCGTGGTAAGCTACACGCCTGTTCATAACAGTTGCAGTGCCACTCAGAGTTTTAAGTCGCAAAGATCTGAGGGGCACTTACACTGTGCCTGCCACCCTGAGACATAAGTTGACAAGTCCCAAGTGCCTGTAATTTCACCAGCACCCTTCAAAACCAGAGCTAGGTAAGGCGGCAGAAATAGGTAAGGCGGCAGTATTTCCCTGGACGAACACTTTCACAAGGAGCTCTGCAGCTGTTTACAGAGATTTACTTTTAACAATAATGACGAGCACGTAACACTTGAAACATTTGTTTTTAACTGAAAGTGTAGTAGACAGCTAAAGAAAGTATGTAACTTTGAATGCGAATGGATTCTTTTTATGTAGTTGTTTTATCGATGAACATACTTTTTTAAATAAAATAAACTAAATTCCCTTAATAAACCATTTATGAATATTATAAAATCAAAATTAAAAGAGTTGGATACAATTTATCGGAATGTGGGACAATTTTACGAAAATAAGAGGAATTGCTACAGAATTGCAAGGAATTCTGTAAATGAATTGCTTTTAACAGAATTGCACGATTTGGCCTTTTAGGCCCCCTGAACGACAATGAACCGAGAAATAATCTAAACAATCACAAACTCTTAAAATTTTGAATCGATTTCTCGTAGGAAAGTTAGACAGCTTTTAGAATGGAATAGAATAGAATACATTTATTACATAACACCACAACACAATAATAAACAGTAAAAAATTAAAAGTAAAAAAAAATTAAAATAAAACAGAACTAAATTAAAACTAAAACAAACTAAATTAAATTAAAAGTCAGTGCTTTTGACGTTGTCTCATTCAAAAATATTATTCTTCTTCTTGTCGTATCGCTGGCATACACTATAATGCTTGCCATCGTGGTGAAAGGATTGCCGATTGTTGCCCAGGGACCCTCGGACATATAGGAAAGAAATGGTACGTGCACCCCAAAAAAAACCCTCAAGAATGTACATTCAGCGCAAGTGATTTGGTTACTTACTTATATATTTAGTTGAAACCTATCAAATGACTAAGTAATTCTGTCCAAAAAATAAGGCATCATATTCCTTAGAGTCGACACTTAAAATAATAAATCTCCAATGTATGCATGAGGCATTACAAAATACCAATACTTAAGTAATGCGCGTGCGCCTATCTAATCGCGGTTTCGCGGTGTAATTGTGACCACCCTGATTGAAGTGACACCTCGGCACTTGCTTATAAATTGCTGTTTTGAAATATTTCTTATCGAAATAACTACATTATTACGTTCACGGTTCTTTAGAATTAATATAGCTTGTTATAATAAACTGTATGGATGATTAGGCTTTACTCGAATGCGCTGGAACTAAAAAGGAGAGTGTGATTTTTGTAATAATTTTTATTATAAAAAAATGTTGAAAAAGTACTATAACGAATATCGTGTTGAACATAAAAGCACCCTCGGAAAGCCACCCCTAAAATAAAACAAAGATTTTATTGACGTAAAGAATCAATTTATCCCTCCCTTCAAACTACATGAAGTGGTTGTTACCACCTCGTGGTCCACCCTTTTTACACCCCTTTACAACCCCCTTGGGAGTGTTTTCTATCTATTATTTGCAGATAAGGCTCGTTCCGACCGGACCACACTTGCGAAGGATAAATAGGGAAAAACTATAATATGTTAATTTTGGTTCGTTTCCATTGTTTCGTTACGTCATTTGAATTTGTTTAATTTTTACATTTTTATTTTGTGTGTACGTGTGTGTTGCGTATAAACATGCATTGGAAACATCATCGTCAACCCAGTACACATCCTTCTGCCTCGCACGGGTCCCTAAGGAGAGGCTGTAGGCTATTATAGTCTGTCAAGCGGCACACAATACGAAGGCAAATTGTGAATTTCGGGGTAAAGTGACTTATCACCTTCACCCACCAATTATTAAGGCAATAATAAAAATTTTATATTTTTTTTTAAGTTTACCAAAATCGTTAAGGACACCTTGTGTCTCAAGGGTACGTGACAGGTTAATTTGAAAAGTATTTTCTGTGATATTAAGAAAATAAGTTAAAAAATTTGAATTGAATTAATTTTGTTATTTTCCCAAAAATGTTACTTCTCGGTCATTTCGTTATCCAGAGTTTGATACCTGTCAAAATATTTTTTTTTATAATATCCAGTGACGGGACGAATAATGGTAAGCATACACGCCTGTTTATAACAGTAGCAGTGCTACTCAGAGCTTAAATTGCAAAGATCAGCACTGCCACTGCTCCCGTCACCCTGAGACATAAGTCAACAAGTCCCATGATTGTATTTTCACCGGAATGCTGACATTATTGCTGGCGGCTGTTAGTAACGACATCTGGCGAACAACAACACTAGCACTGCGGTGCGATATGCTGGGCGTCTCACTAGTAGGTACATCGGAGACTCGCTAGGTGGCGCTACTGATATCGATATTCATTTTATATGGCTCCGACAATGTAAAAAATTGCGAAAAATATTTTTTCTTTTATGGCAACTCACTCAAGACGAACGTCAACCGGAATAAAAGCTCAGGTGTTTTATTGAATTTCTGAACCACCGATCAAGAGAACTTACAGCGGCAGAAATAGGTAAGGTGGCAGTACCTACTTCCCTGGATGAACTCTTTTACAAAAACCTATACTGCTACTAAATTTAATATGCTTTATATAAATTTAACGCAATGAAACCATGTACAGTTACTGATATCACAATGGCTGCGCAAATGGTACAAGTTAAACGTTTCAACATTCTGATAGTGTCTGTTTTTGTTTGTTTCCTGATACCACCCTCGAGCGAGCACAAAAACTGATTTTCATTTGCATAATAATATTTTAATAATATCTACATAACACGGGGTGTTTATATTGTCGACAACGTAGCTCCTCTGGTTTTGAAAATATTCTTGGCCTCCTACTGTACATAAAAAAACATTGCACTGGTGATATGATAGTGTATTAACTAAAGTGTATTTTTTCAGAATTGATGAAAAATTAATTACTCACTTCTCGTGAAAGGTTATTGACATTAAAAAAGTCGCCTCATGCATATAACGAGGCTTAAGTTTATGACAGTTTAGCTTACAGACAGACTTAACATCACGACCGTGTTGCACCGTAGGATTGCTCTTACCAACTGAGCTACAGGTCAAGTTATCGAGTTGTCGAAATTCTCCTGTGTATTTTTGTTAAAGATCTGTGTGCAGGCATTACGCGCAGATTTTTTAAAAATCATAATAAAAATTACTGGAGTTATTTCAACAACTCATACAATTTCCCACTTGGCAAACTTATTTACTTACAAATAAAACGGAAAACACAATTTCATATTTATGAGTCAGTACTGTTTTCTTCAGAATTAGCTCACGAAAAGTTTGTCTCATTTTGAGTTAAGTAAATCACAATATTCTAACGACAGCTTACACAGGCGTGTAGAGATACATTTATCAATAGTATAATCTTGAATTACAACATTATTGTAATAGCAGTGCGATATATGTATGTATCATCTTCGCCAACCCATTTATACTTCCCACTGCTGGCCACGTGTCTCCTCTCAGGCGAAGGTTTACGCCATAGTCCTCAACACTGGACCAATGCGGGTTGGGGACTTATCGCGGTTTCCGAAGGTTGTGAACCTTCTTTAACGTACAGGTTTCATCATGTTGCACTGGAGCAGGGCTGCGTCAGTCAAGGTTACACTATAAATGTCTACCGCTGAGTGTACCGACGTCGGCACAAGCGCTCATACAAGTCTTTCATTTATGACCATTCGGTTCCGCATGACTGCACACGGCGGGCAACGTTATTTTCACGTTTTCGGCTCATGATGATTTTCAAATTAAAATTCGCACTTAAATTCCAAGCAACACAGA
>NW_020653766.1:842785-846412 GCF_003589595.1 Hyposmocoma kahamanoa
AATGTAGAATAATGACTGTAATTTCATTATATATATAAAGATCATTCATTATTAGATATACATGAGACAAAAAATGATATAGCGAAGATATGAGACATACATACGTATAACATGAGAAGGAAAAATAAACTAGTAACAAATAAAACCAGATTAGTAAAAATGTTAAAACAGGGCGTAAGTATGAAAATTAATACGCACTATAAACTTTATTTAGTGTATCTGACTTGGAAATGGCCGCATTCAAGCAAACATTAAAACTTTAGTTTGAAAATCATGCTTTTTATTAAATCAACGAACTTATGGATTCAAATCTAAATGAATATTCGTTTTCTTAAAAAATCATTTAGTACTATGTATACCTGTATTTTCTGTAATTTGATTTACCCATAGACAATGTACTGTGTTGTCTTAGTGAAAAAATCTTTTGACTTTGACTTTGACTTTGGATGTATAAATAATTTATTTTATACAAGAAAATACGTCTACGCCAAAATTTAAGTTCAACTACAGATGCCTGATCTCGTAAAAAACATAAAACGTCACAGGAAACCAATTTCGAGAGAACACGTTCGTTAAGAATTCTCTAAATTTCACGAGACACATAAGTGGGTCCCCAGGGCTTAGAAAGTAACAAGTGATCGGAAGCAGAAGACGTCAGAATCGCATGTGAAGACGTGAATATGGTCTATAGACTTCTCAATGTTTTTTTATGATATCAAATGATGAACAAGTCCTGTGTCACCTATAACAGCTGCAGTGCCACTCAGAGCTTTAAATAGCAAACATTTGAAGAGCACTGCCACTGCGTCATAAAGTCCACAAATCCTAATTGTACTGTCCTTTCACTAACACTTAACTTACTAATTATTGTTTACATTATTGTTTGGTGGCAGAAATATGTGAGGTGGCAATACTTCCCCGAGTGAACTCTTTCACAAAGAGCTCCACTGCTATATAAATAATATGATAAAATCTGTATCTAAGTCGGAATATAACAGTAAGGGAGACGTAGAGGGAAAAATTTTCCTTTGATTTTTTCCTTCACTGTTGGGAACAAAAAGAAATCGCAGGGAGCCAAGTCAGGGCTGTACGGCGGGTGATTTAAGGTTTCTATTCCAGGTTCCTCAATAAATGCCTTTGTTGTGAGAGACGTATGTGAAGAGGCGTTATCGTGATGCAGCATGATTCCCCGAAGCCCGGTCTTTGGTCTCCTCTCCCGCACAGCTTGGAAAACTTTTGGCAATGCTACTGTTGTGTACCATTCTGAATTAGAATAGAATAGAATAGAATTATTTATTTCGGACCATGATCCATAATAATGTTAGTAATACAGTAAATTTTTCTTACGTGCTATGGTTAGTACAATACAAAATTACTTAATTTTACTGAAAAAAAGTGAAAGTCTAGACCACTACCCTACGCACGTGTAGTTGCACCCAATGTAGTTGGTAGGGGCAGTCCAGCCTATTGGCAACAACGGCTAGGATGCTATTAGCGCTGCCGCGCACACGCATCATAAGTGAGGCAGCCTTCTTGCGCATAATGGCATGAAAGCTATCTGTGTGCGCCTCCGTGAACATGCCGGATGTACTACAGTGTCGCGGCAGCCCCATCAGCATCCTAAAAGCGTTGTTATATTGCACCCTTAATGTATTCAGGGTTCTCTGCGAATACTTCACCCACAGGCTGCTTGTGAAAAAGTTTTGGCAATATGCTTTAAATAATGATCTCTTCACATCTTTGGTGCAATGAGCAAACCTGCGGGCGAGCATATTACATCTAACAGACAGAACTAACACAGAATTAACAGACCTACTATTTTCTAACATTGACGTCGACAAATGTCCGCTCCGAGAAAAAAACTAGCTACCATTTTTCTGACGACGTTTCGAGGTCTTTGCAACTTTGTCGGTAATTGTCCCTCTGCGAAGACCCACACCGACGACTGCTTCTTGCTTTCTGGATCATATTGATAGATCCATGTTTCATCACCAGTAACGATTTTTGAAACACGTCTCGATGTCCCTTTTTCGAAACGTGTAAGCATTTCTCGGCACCAATACACTCGAGCCTGTTTTTCAGCATCGGAGAGCAATCGTGGGATCCATTGACAACAAAGCTTCCTCACTCCAAGATGTTGATGCAGGATAGTATTGACGCTCCCCGAACTAATGCCTAGGATCTTCTCAATGTTCGTGTACGTGAATCGTGGGTCTTCTCGCACCAATATTTCAGATGTCCACACATTTTCTGCAGTAACTGCTATTTCCGGGCGTCCGCCTCTTAGGTCATCTTCAAGGTTAGTTTTGCCTCTTTTAAATTCCTTAAACCACCTAAAAAGCAGAGTCCTCTAATGCTGACTGCAAACGTTCCAAACTCAATTGTTCAGTTAAACCACATTTAAAATCATAGAAGATCATAGCACGCAAATGTTCACGGTTAAGATCCATTATTGCAAAGAAAAAGCGCGGGAAACGTTGTAGTAAAATGACTAACAATATAATTTTTTTTAATTTAGCTAAATTGCTTTTGGTGATCTATTTTTAAATAAATTTGCTTTTTAAAAACATATAATACGGGTGCGTTCCATTTTTAAATGTCGAGCATCTCAAAACTTATTGAGTGCCCTACGTACATACCTATATATTTTTAAGTAAATAGTAACAGACGCACGCTTGGCTATTATCTCACCTTATCATTAGCGACGTTATTACGCGTTTGTTTAGTAAACGCTTATACACTCTAGCCTTGAATAGCCCTTAATTGTAGCTTTCGGGAAACTCAAATGCCAGGTAGTGTATTCCATTCCTTTGCCCTCCGCATCTGGAAGAATGAACCTAAATAGTACTAATGAGTGGTTAATCGATCACATAAGGAAGGGTTAAGGTGGATCGGTGAGAGTGGAAATTGTGTCTTTATTCTATACAGATCTTTTCCATACAACCAAACCATCGAAGTATCCCTGTTTAAACGACTTTAAAAAAGGAGGACATTCTTAATTCTGCTGTATATTTTTTTTGTGTGTACGTTACGCGATTTTTGAACTGATTTTGATGATTCTTTTTGTTGGAAAGAAAATATTCCATCTCTAAGGGTGGCAAACTAGGGGATCAATCCGGTTTCGCGCACTGTCCGTTAACTCACGAATCCGCCTCCTTTTTTTAAGTAGATTAAAAACAATAATCTGACAACCTTACGCTCCGAGCGAAGTGTGGCCATTGAGGCGTCGAACAAACGGGAGTCAAAGTACAAAATACTTTGACTGTTAGGCTCTGTATCCATTCATTTTTATATTAAAGAAACCAGTATTTCCCAAAAAAACAAATTCTTGAATTGTGTGACATCTGTGAACAAAGCTACGTTAACGGTATCCAGTAATCGTAAAATAAATATCTTTTGGGTAGAAATAAAATCATGCCATACGGCTCACGACTCGTGACTCCCGAGGCTATAAGGCGCCAGTCGTTTTAGTCGTTTTAGTCGTTTTAGTCCTAAAACAAGTCTTTAAGCTTCCTAGGGTTAAAAGACTTCGACTCGAATTAGTCTTCAGTTTTAGTCTTATGCTGCTTATGTTTTTTTGTCTTATTATACAATGGTAACTGTTTTAGAGTGTGTTGGAGAGGTCAA
>NW_020653766.1:866412-894284 GCF_003589595.1 Hyposmocoma kahamanoa
GACGAACAAATCGTGTGCCTGGTGGTAAGCGACACGCCTGTTAATAACAGTTGCAGTGCCACTTAAAAAGAGATCTCTGCAATCTGAGCGGCAGTGCCACTGCGCCTGTCACCCTGAGACATAGTTGACAAGTCCCATGTGCCTGTAATTTCACCAGCACCCTTCTTACCCTTCAAATCTAGAACGCAGGTCACATTACTGTTTATCGTCAGAAATTGGTAAAATGGTGCTACTTCATTTCCCCAGAAGCTCTATTGGTACTAAAAATTACAAAGTCGTGAATAAACTGATTTTGTATGTAAATGAATCCCACAATGTGACATAGTGACACTGTAATATTATCATAATTGATATGAGATTGTAATGAATTTGATTAAGACCATTCTAAATGCTATAATACAATGGGTTGGCTGCCCTACTATTGTTAATTTACGACCTGCCGCTGAAGTCGACGTTAAAACTTAAAAAGTATTTATGCAGTTATTTATTTATGATTAAAATTAGGTTTGTGGAAAAACTTGGTCGTTATTTTTGATGCCAAGTAACAAGACGAATTAATGCGCCCGGTGGTAACCCACACGCCACGTATTTTTGCAATAATAGTTGAGAATAGGATGGTTTACAACAATTAAAAAAAATAGCAGTTTGATGACTACACGGAAGAAATAAATTAAATAGAAGTGTTTAGTTTGCGTGGCACGTGGGCCAACAGTTCGCGGAGTTTCGCAAACTTCAGCTTAGTCCGCCATATTTGCTTTGTGCGCTGTGGTCGTGTCAATTATCTCGCATAAAATTCCGAAAATCGTATAAAAATGCCTTATTTCACGACTTTGGAGTGCTAAAATGATATAGATGTTATCTATCGTGGCGTTTCGTATATTCATTAAGTCTTATTAAATTTTAATGAATTTTAAATTTTCTGTTCATCGTAATATTTTTAAAAGAAACTAGTAAACATCTCGAATTCGTCGTCGTTCAGCTACTAACCGCTAGATGGCAGCATATTGATTGAAATTTCGACATAAAATCATGTTGTAATTTGCAATAATAGATATTGACGGTATTAAACTTTCAGTTATATGCCAACAGAGTAAAGTATAGGTTATATGAACAGTCTAGAGTTTGCTATTCCTGTTTCAAATTTTGGATGTGACTTTTGGTGGCAGGAGGTTCTGATGGCACTTCCGTATTTATTGTTCTGTGGATGACTAATACTATAACAACCAACCGTGACCATGGGACCAGTAAAGAGCCCCGAAACGTTGCGTTGGTTGGTTTGAAAAAGCAAATGTATGCGATCAAAGTCCCAAAAAATAGGTTCATTTCCAATTGGTCGCTAAAACTTTTAGACTTATAATATATAGCTCAATAAAACTTAAGTTAAAATTTAAAAAACTAAGTGAGAATAGTAACTAGAGGGAACAAGAGTCAAAGATATTTGTAAAAAGTCAAGACGAGTATCACAGGCAACCCTGAGTAAATAACGTGTGAGCTTCATAAGGTATATGCACCATTAGGTAGGAAAGACGACGAGAAAGTTAGGTTTGTTGTTCAACGACCCCTGTAAAACCTGAAAAATGTTCTTTCGCAGTCAACACGCTTTGCCGAAGCATCGGCTGCCCAAGTCGTTGTCTGGTGGTATGCCACACACTTGTCCATAACAATTGCAGTGCCATGCTACTCAGCTATTTGTATCACAAAGATCTGAAGGGCACTGCCACTGCACCCGTTACCCTGAGACATAAGTTGACAAGTCACATGAGCTTGTAATTTCACCAACACCCCTTCAAAATCGGAACGCAATAATGCTCAGTTTACTGTTTGGCAACAGAAATAGGTAAGGTGGCAGTACTACCCTGGATGAACGTTTTCGCAAGGTCTACCTATCTATTCGCGCGAAAATCTGGGACTTAGAGTAAGGGAACCAAACCTGAACACCGCTAAACAAACACTCATGTTTGAGTTAAGCGACGTTTGTTGGTAATTGATAGATGAATTGTTAATTATGTTTGCTTTGGTACGCAGAGTTTGGTTTTACCATTAAACAATGATCTTGAAGTAAACGGTTACGTATTGTTTAACATTTAATAGAAATTGACAGAAGACAGAAATAACTTTGTTCAGAATCCATTTTACTTCTGTTAATATTTTTTTTGTTTCAAATTTTCGTTTAAGCGTGAAACACACAGGGAACGGGTGCAAGTCGGGAGCACGACGGAGAACTTTATGTTGATTGTTTTTCTCTTCTATATGCTTAATATTTGGTAATGTAAATTTATATAATAACCAAACGGTCAATTCAGTATTTTACCATTTTTTTTATAACGTGTCAACCCCATCTAGTGCGCCCGAAGCGTACTCGCAAGCGTCCGGCCACCCATCCTCGAGTGACATGATAGATTAGTATTTCCGAATGTAGATGGCGCTGTTTTGCCAAAATATCACCTTTTCCAGGACCAAAATGGTAATAAACGAAATGACTTCTAGTAACTTCCGTCCCGCACGCCCGCGCGCCCGAGTTAGTTTTCGAGAGTCCAATTTAACATTCATTCGAGTTAGATCTAGTTTTCATGTGGGCGCGTCTTTTCTGCTCTATTAGTTCCTATTTTAAGTATTTACTTAAGTGTATATATCTGTGCTCCGTTTTTTTCCAATAAATATCTACAGCGCACTACCGACTGCCTTATTTTATTTTGCCCGGTGAGGCTGGTCCGTAACTTTGAGTTTAAGTCTATATACAGGGTGTATATGTCAATTTATAAACAAATATCACATTAAATTCAAATGAATATGAAACCAGTATTTTAATCGCGAATATTCATCTTTATTTAACTTTTTTTTTTCTTTAAAACCTAGGTGACCAGTATTTTTAGAGCTCTGAATACAATTTATAATTTCCGCTTGCTATACCGAGCCTGACCTATTTTTATTGCATAATTTTCCTATTTCTTTTTTATTTTTATAATATCCAGTGACGGGACGAACAAGTACTGCGCCTGATGGTAAGCCTGACGCCTGTCCATAACAGTTGCAGTGCCACTCAGAGATACTGCGCCCATCGCCCTGAGATATAAGTTAACAAGTCCCAAGTGCCTGTAATTTCACCAGCACCCCTTCTCTTCAAAACCGGAACCCAGTAATACTGACATTAGTGCTTGGTGGCAGAAATAGGTAAGGTGGCAGTACTTCCCTGGACGAACTCTTTCACAAGGAGCTCTACTGCTACTGAAGAAAGAAGGTTTAATTATAAATGTATTTACTAACCCTCCCTTAACTTTCAAGACTTGCGAAACGCGTTTATCACAAACATCGTAAACTAAAAATTGTATTAAATCAACATGCTCAAATTAATAACAAAAATAATAATAAAAAACCGTGAAGCCGTCAACAATGCTAAGCGACAATAAATCTTGAAAATATTTATTTAACAAATCTACGAGAATGTAATTTTACTTATTGTTCTTGCCAACAGCCATAGATTATTCGAAGGTGTAGATATACCAGGCAGACTTTCACAAATGTATATAGAATCACAAAATGTACAACGTGTTTGACCAAAAAATAATCTTGCAATGCAGGTTTCTTAGCACAATGTGATTTCTTACTTCTCTCGATATTTCTGATCGATTCCAGCCTAAAAAAAAGTAGACAGATACTGTTCGGTTATCAACTGCCGCTGTAAAATGTAATAGAACGAAGACTTGGCGTTAGCCTATCTATCTAAACCTAGCAAAAAAAAAACGTAACAGCAGAGCTTCTTGAGAAAGAACTCGTCCAGGTAAGTACTGCTATCTTACCTTTTTCTGCTGCCAAGCTATAATGTGAATACTGCGTGTAAGTTTTGAAGGATAAGGGTGCTGGTGACGGGTACAGTAGCAGTGCCCCTCAGATCTTTATGATTTAAAGCTCTGGGTAGCACTGCAACTGTTATGGACAGAAAGTCTCTTATCACCAGGTGCTTCACTAGTCATCTGGTACCAAGACGAGACTGTATGGTTTTACCTTTTCCCGGAAAAAATTTAAATAAAAAAACAACTAGCGACCATGGAGCTTGTAACCGTCACGAAAATATTGTGAGAATAATAATAATATCGCCTTTAAACAGGAGCATTTTAAATTGTTTGTTAAAATTTGTAATTTGTCTTGTGGTACAACAGTAATAATAATAATAATAACGCACACACTCAACATAGCCCCGCACTAGGGAAACCCTGTGTCGCGGGTGGCATGGACACACACATAGACAACCACAAATTACACCCAAACTCACGAGAGAAATAAATGTAGGCCATACAAATATTTCTCCCGGCCCGGGAATCGAACCCGGGGACCTCTGCGTGGCAGTCCGGTATGGTAACCGTTCGGCCACGGAGGCAGTTAAACAGTGCGTGGTTACATACATACCTCCGTACAACATCGTCGTTGACCTCTCGTCATCACTTTCCACTAGGTGAGGTGAAGGTCAAACGCGCACTTTTTTAATGTAAAAATCTAAACATTTAGTGAACAGTCAGGAGTCCTAAAATATATTGGTTAGACTGTGATAATACTTAATGTGGGCCCAATAATTCCCATACTTGAATCCCGGACCAAATTAAGAACCAAATTTTTATTTAATTTTAAAACAGGTAAAAGCAAAACTACAAGAAAAGTACACTAACAATAATAATAGTCTCAAATGGATAATAATAAGGCGGTCCTGCTCGATGCGGCACGTATTGTACGGTGGTTCTTGAACCTAAGTCCCTGACCACGGCGGCCTGTGCCATTGCCGGGGAATACCGCCTCTCACATTTACAAATTCAAAATTATTCTTTTAAGCTTTAGGAGAGGCGAGAATGTAAAAAATACTAAATAATAATAATAGTAATAATATACTACAGAACCACACAAATTGCCTGGTCTCAAACTAGGGAATTCCCAGTGCTATGAGTACCAGAGCAACAAAATTTACTCTGAGGCACTTCCCAGAACACCGAGACCAGAACGAAATTAGATTTATTCCCAAATTGATCCTACCGGGAATCGAACCTGGGCCCTCTTCATCTAACGGAAAAGATCACCAAAACACTAATAGAAGAACTGCAAATAATAATCCCTCACCATTGCAGCTAGGTACAAATTACATTCTTCACCCGAGGGTCACTTCTGTATTATATGTATTCATTTTTTTATCTCTCGGACAAAAGTTCTCGCTAACGAGGCCGAAGGGTTATTTGGACAACGTTTTCTTGATTTTCGCGGAAAATACGTTTCTTTTCAACTTCCCTTCTGTATTTTCTTTGTAGTAAAGATTTCGTCGCCTGATTATGGACAAATAAACTCGGTCCGTAAACACAAGTTGCGTCCCAACATTTTTTAAGAGTGTATTTTTATGAAAATTTTAATACGTTCCCTTGTTTTCAACCGTTTAAATTAAATGTTCCTCAACCGGGATTGTCACGCAGTGCGTCTGACTTTATCCGGGATCAAAATTACCATAATTTGTTGTTCGACGGGATAGATTTTCATATGACCACTGTGGCATACATCACCGCCCTTTAAACAGAAAATTTTATCACTTGTATTGTGGTATCTAGCTTGTTAGTACGCGTTCTAGTTTTTTCTATTACATTTCTAGTTCTTTTTGCAAAATATATACTTTTTATCAATCTTTAGTAGCAGCAGAGCTTATCGAGTTCTTAGGTTTTCGCGATTGTTACACATAGGAAATGAAACTATTTTTCCGGATTTAAATCGCGTATATTTGTTTTTTCAAACAAACCGACGTTTCGAGAGAATTGTGGTACTATAGCTTTCTTAGATGTTTTAATTAAAAGAAATCCTAATAACACCCTAGGCCATACTGTATTTCGAAAGAAAACCCATACAGATAGGTACCTCAATGGTAATTCCCATCACCATCCTAGCCAGTTAGCTACCGTGGGCAAATCTTTGTTTCAGAGAGCATATGGTGTCTGCGACAGTAATCATCTGGCGGGGGAACTTCAGCATATAAAGCAAGTCCTACATGCGAATAAGTTGAGGATTCCACGCCAACGCCGCAGACCCCGTGTGAAACCACCTACAGTCGAGCGAAGACCTGCCATCTTACCTTACGTGAGAGGTGTTACAGACAAGATCGGAAGAGTCCTCAGGCGTGCATCTATCAAGACCTATTTCAAGCCCCTGAGGAAGATTTCTCAGTTCCTGAGACCCGTGAAATGTAACATCCCCTTACAGGATGCAGGAGTTTACAAGCTTGACTGTGAGTGCGGTCTCTCTTATATTGGACAAACAAAGCGAAGTATTTGTACCCGCGTCAAAGAACATATAGCTGATGTCAAACACCGTCGCGTAAACAAGTCTGCAGTCTGCGAGCATGTCATGGATAAACCTACGCATTCAATGAAGTTTGACAAGCCCCAGGTCCTTGCAAAAGAAGTCCGTTATCTACCCAGGATGCTGCGAGAGGCCATTAAAATTAAAAAACATCCTAATTTCAACAGGGAAGATGGTTTCTCCGTACCACCAGTTTGGGATCCAGTATTTCCTCTAATGAAAAATCCCAAACAGACATAAGACTGCAGTACTAATTAATATGTTTTAGTTTATTCTAATTTCTATTAATAATTAATAATAAATTAAACCTAATAAAAATTCATTCAATAAAATAATTTGTAAAACTTAATGTAGCGTAAATTGGATTGTTTTCTTTGTAAAATTAAAAATAAGGTATTTAATTAATAACTATTGTAACTATAGTGAAAAAATAGGGTGGTTTGCATTAATATTAGACATAACTGGTTGAAGACTGTACCACCTCAGTCAACCGTGACCATGGGACCTGTAAAGGGCCCGAAACGTCGGTTTGTTTGAAAAAACAAATATACGCGATTTAAATCCGGAAAAATAGTTTCATTTCCTATGAGCAGCAGAGCTTCTTGTGGAAAAATTCGTCCAGGGAAGTACTGCCACGTTACCTATTTATGCCATCAAGCAGTAGTAAAGATAAAGATAAATTTATTCTGTATAAAAGATAAAGAATGGGCGAATGGTGAAATGACAGGCGCAAGTGACGTGTCTGTGGCGGGTGAAGCCGTTAAAATAACGCGGTTTGCGCGCCTTTTTTATCTGTGTTTTCTCTCTTCACTTTTGACAGACATGGTCTCCACTTAAACTTTTGTGAATTAAGAATTAAGTTGTCGATTAAAAGTACTATAAAAGTCAGTCGTCTATTCATGAGGGTTAACCGAAACCCACGATTCAAATTATGTCTCAGGGTGACAGGCGCAGTGGCAGTGTTCCTGAGATCTTTGCGACATGAAGCTCTGAGTGGCACTGCAACTGTTATGGACAGGCATGTAGCTTACCACCAGTCACACGAATTGCTCGTCCCGTCACTTGATATAATAAAAAGAAAAATCTACATATTAATGAAAATGTCGCATTAAAATTTAGCGCTATATATTCTACAATCTACATGACCATAGAGTATCTAGGAAAATTAGTTTTTCATACTTGCTTGGGGCTGAAACAAGTAATTATATTCATCAACACATTTAAACGTCACACTGTTGGGCACGGGTTTCCTTTCAGGCGAGAGTTTAACCAGTCCGCTACGCTGACCCAATGCGAGTTAAGGACTTTGCACGTTTTCAGAGGGTTGTGAACTTTCTTCGTCGTGCGGGTTTTATCACGTTGCACTGGAGCAGGGCTCCGTCACTCAAGGTTACACTATAAATGCCTACCGCTGAGTGTACCGACGTCGGCACAAGCGCTCATACAAGTCTTTCATTTATGACCATTCGGTGTCGCACGACTGCACACGGCGGGCAATGTTGTTTTCACCTCTCTGAGCGCGTGCTTAGGCTTCTTTTTCCTCGTAGTGAGCGCCTGGTGTCATTAGTCAGATTTAGTAGGCTATTCTGGCATAGGTGTTTTCTATTTTGTATGAGAATGATGCATCTGTTACGTAGTAACTATTAAGTAATCTGTGACTGGAGTGTTTGATGTGCAGTTGACTACAATGGGCATTTAGCGGTTTTCCTATTGTATTTTGCAGAGTCTTGAGACGTTACATAAACATTAAACAAGAAAACATTTAACCTTATGCCATGATTCCCTTAATTTTATCGAATATTTTCTAGTTGCATATTATTTTTGGCGCCATAAGTGTTATTTTTATGTACTTGTGGCGCCACTGATGCTCGATTTTGATTGGTTGTTATAATGACCCATCAAAAGCGAGTATCCATTGGAGGGAAAAGAAGTAGGGGTAGAAGGGAGGAAAAAATCTTGTGTGCTGCTCGTCCGAAAGAAGTCGAATATAAAAGTAGATTATTAAATTAAGTAATTAGGAAAAATAATTAGTGAACAGAAATTGTAAATTTGGAATTGTAGACGTTTCAACGAAGTGATAACAAATAAATAATTTTAAATTGCTACATTGGAGTTTTTATTCTTAAAACTTGGTGTTTCAACCTATTTCAAAAAGGGCTTTAGACTTTTAAGTTAATTAAAACAACAAAATTTGTTTAAAAAAGCTTTTTATTCAGTTTACAAGTTACTTAACATATACTTCAACTAAAATTAATACTTACTTTACAACAGACAAATGTGATTTATTAAAAAAAAATATCAA
This sequence comes from Hyposmocoma kahamanoa, assembly GCF_003589595.1. Lineage (NCBI taxonomy): Eukaryota > Metazoa > Arthropoda > Insecta > Lepidoptera > Cosmopterigidae > Hyposmocoma > Hyposmocoma kahamanoa. The sequence goes on from NW_020653766.1 coordinate 875,036, forward strand.
AAATTGTTTTTTACATTGAAACAATTTTGTATCACAGTGTATAAAAATAATCAAGTAAACTGCATTCCTTATTTTAAACACTTTAGGCACCAATTGCTAAATACCAATATACATTTATTCATAAACATTTTTAATATAAAAATTTCTCACAAGCCACATTAGATTAATAAGGTTGGTTTTTACTTTCCCAGTTACTCGGAAATATGGGCATTTTTTTTTACAATTATAAATTGCAAGACGACTCTTTGCGGGCCTGGACTTTCTCAATACAATCTTGTTATCAAACCCGCCTTTACTCCATCAGACTCTTCGCCAGATCGGAGCAATTTCAAGGATCATGCGCGACCGGTCGATCCTTAATAAAGATGTAAATGTCTCAAAAGTTTACTGTAAACTAGGAATTTTACATTTATTTTCAATTTATACCCAAAAGTTCACTTCGGGGATAACATCTAGAGAACAAAGACTCTGGTCTTGTCTGGTCAGATACGGCAATCAGATATTGTTGTACCTAAGTTAAGAGTATATACTACCTCAAAAGGCTACGGTTGATTACACATAACATTGAAAGTGTTGAACCAATCATTTTGGAAAAAGTATATAGTAAAATTGAGGATACGCTGATTACTATTCGGTCTGAAAACACGAATCCTAAAAATTTTCATGATAGATAAAAAACGCAAACTTACCTCGAAATTTTACAAGAAAACCTTTTTTCAATAGGTACTATACGATACAGGTTTTTTTTTCAAATTGCTTTAATATGGTTTGTAAAAAAAAATAAATTCTGAAATAAAGCCAGTGTCCCTGACGCACGATCCATGCAAAACCGATGAACCGTATTAGTATGGGAAAAATTTGAAGTGAGGTAGTAACTCTTTAAGATGTATGATTTTATTCCGCTATAAACGTTTCAACGTTTTCTACTAATCGCCATACTTTTTTACTTTTTTATACCTAGAAGAATAACTTCTTAATAGGATGATTTTGACATAACTTATAATACAATTTGTGAGATGCTAAATTGAAAATAGGTTGTCTTGAAATACTGATTCGACAGTCAGTCAAGAAAAGAACGATATTATTGAGAAAAGTTCGTTTTAAAACTTATTCCAATGGAAATGGACCCTTCTCAAAACCTTCTCAATAGAGTTCCTTAAAACGTAGGGTTTTTGTACCGAAAACAACATACGTACGATACTTTTTTACATGTAAAGGCACCCAGTATATTATTAAATATGTTCTTATAATAGGCAACCGGACAATAAATCAGAAACAATAAGAAATAACGTTTGTAAAAAAACAATCATTAAATCAATATTTTTGTATTTTTAAATCAATAAGTACAATCTGAAGATGTAATATTTTTGAACAATTACATATAATTATTTTTGAAATGCAAACAAAAAACACATCATATGAGATCTTATAAAAATAAAGAAAGATATGTCGCAGGGCTTGAAATGTTTTATATAAATAAGAGAATATTTTCCTGGGCTGTGCATATCCATTATGGTTAATTTTAAATACTATCTAGACATTTGTCCGATTTCCTATTTTTCAATTTTTATGAATTTTTGTTTTTATATTTTTTAATTGTTTTTCTTTTGAGGTTCCACGGCGTATGAGGCACGAAAGCGTTTTTACTTGAATTTTATTTGTTTATCTTTTAAACAATCACAGACAACGTTATTCACTATCATCGATTACAACACTTATGTATAAGTTGACTTACGTGTAATAATATAACACAGGTTATTATTGTATCCTAAATAATGAAAACATATTCGAAATTAAATGTTATTATGAAGGATTTTCGAAATCCGAAGACGAACGAAGGTCTACAGACCAAGGATAGACAAAGGAGATCGAGTAACGGAGCGGAAGTGGAGCTGGCAGACAATGTCGTCAAAATTGTAGGCCGTACATGGATGCAACTAGTGCAGGTGGATGGCACAAACTACGAGACAAATGGGCTGTGGGTGATGATGATTTGATGATGAGATGCCACGAGAATTTGATTTATCATCATCAACGACTAGCCCAATGTGATTCGGTGAATTATGTAAACCTGACATCACTTTAGGACTTTAGTGAATTGCAATTGACTAAAATTAAATTCACCACTATATTTTCTTTCAACGATAAGGCAAATCGATACCGCCAATGAACACTATGTCAAATTTATTTGTTGGTCATTTTCTTTTATTTTTGTAAACAACCACATTAATTTACTAATATTAATAAAATACCCCGAATTTTGTGAAAAAAACAAAGAAACAAAAAATAGAAGACGTCAAAAAACTTAGTTTTTTCTTGGTTGCCGTAGTATTCATTGGAGGCCATTGACTTATAATTATATGGACGTCGGGTCCGCGCTAAAAAGTGTCCGAACTTATAGGGCGTTAAAATCGTATACAGAGCGTCATTCACGCTTTAGTCTTCGTTTGTTCGACTGACAGCGAAGCAAGCAAACTTAGACAGTACTGCGATGACATTACAATTTAAATTCAACGTTTTAGCATTTTCATATTCTTTTACATGTCACTACGTTTAAATAGGTTGACTTGGGACATTTTTTTCGTGGTTTTTGTATTAGACCCGTCGTCCATTTATTTGTAAGTCAATGATTGGAGGCAATGAAATTATCATTGAAAGACGTGATACTATCCATAATTTTAGACAGCGCCTCTAGTGGTGGTTTTGAGCAGTATTATTTCTTATTAAGAGCATAGACGTATGGTGAGAGCCGAGCTAAGTTTTATAACTTAGAACTGTATAATATCATAGGTTATACATTTAAAACTAACCCAGTGTCATTTCAATGGGTTAATATTAAAACGCATTTAATGCATACATCTCCTTATTACTATCGTAATAGGTAAGAATTAACAGAATAATAAAATACACAATTCTTTAACGGTCCATTTTTTTAAAATAAATGTAAAAGGAGGATCTCAATCAGATCCTTGCACCATAATCGTGACTCCGTCTTCGATCAGTCCTTGGATCGTAAAAAATCTGTGCCGCGAGAAGATGATTGCTTGGCAAAACTGGTAAAGTCTGTATAAAGTACAGAAAACTACATCGACAGATTGTCCACTAAACGAGTAGGCATAAAGGCACCGACTGGCGAGATAAATAGTTTTAACCACCATCTTGCTAACAAACTTTACGCCATCTTGTTAACAAACATTACGCCATCTTGTTTATTAACAAACTACGCAATTTACGACTGGGAAAATCAAGTATTATATAATGTGTATTCCTCAATGCATTAATCTTTTAGCATTTCATGCTCGTACAGGCAAGTAATAAAGTGCAAAATTCGGTTACAACGCATTGACTTGAACGCCAGTCATATACAAACTGTCATCGTCAGAATATTCTCGAAGAAACTTTTCTCTGCTCTGTTCTGCGGGTGATTGAATTTTGTCCGGGTCGTAATTTTTAGCATTTTCGAGGATACGTTCCAGCAACGGCTGGATGTCGCCGAGTAATGCTCGTTGCGAAGGTTCCGAGGCCCAGCAGGATTCCATGATTTGCCAGCACTCGTCCGTGAAATGTGGCAAGCGCTCGGGCCGAAGACCTGGTGAGAAATAATGGATAGCATTTATTTAATAATGCTTCAATATGTTTTCTTTTTTAAAACAACAAGTGACGCGGGCGAACAAGTCGTGCGCCTGATGGTAAACGACACGCCTCTCCATAGCAGTTGTTTTCCAACTCAGAGCTTTAAATTGCAAAGGTTTGAGGGGCACTGACACTTCAACCGTCACCCTGAGACATAAGTTGATAAGTCCCGTGTGCCTGTAATTTCACCCTTACCCTTCAAAATCGGAACGCAGCAATGATAGTATTGCTGCTTGGCGTCAGAAATAGAATTTCGGCTATCTAGAGTTCTGCTGGTAGTATTTTGACTTAACTCTATGCACCTAACGATAAGGACGGTTCAATGCATTCAACTTAATGTGATCTTTAACAGGGAAGTTAAGTACAGACACAATTGAGAAATTTCACAAAATTCTCGCAGATAAAGATCCGACGAGCACCTAGAAAAATTCGTGGGGGCTGGTTCGTTCCGTGGATTGGTTGGCATAGCGTCTGGTACGGTTCGCTAGGAGACGTCGCGTCGGTTCGAGTCCGGCCGGATCGAAGGCATTTTTTCTAAGCGTTGCAGATTTGTATTAATAATTATCATAATTGATAGACGGCACCTCTTTTGACTTTGCTCCATAGCTGCTCCTTGTTCTGGAAGACCTCGAAGGCGGAGGGCAGCTTGACGTTGCCGGCGCACACGTACCTGCGCGAAAAGTGCACGAATAGTATTTGTTTGCAGCATCAGTGTCGCGTGCCAGCGAGGGCCCACCAGAAGAGCACGCCGAAGGCGTAGACGTCCACGGCCGCGTCGTAGTCGCCCTGCAGCAGCTCGGGCGCCATGTGCACGGGCGTGCCCACCACCGAGCCCGAGATCAGCGCCTCGGCGGCGCAGAAGCCCAGGTCCGACAGCGCCGCGCGCCCGAAGCCGTCCAGCAGCACGTTCTTCATCTTGATGTCGCGGTGCACCAGCCCCAGCGAGTGCAGGTAGCGGATGCCTGCCGGATCACCATACCATCGTTACGTTTCGGTTTATTGTGATACATTTTCGATTTTCTATTTGTCGTGATCATTTTTATGTTAGAAGAGACGGAACCGAAGCTTATACCGCTGCAATATGATCACTTGTTTTTTGGAGAACTTAATGAACGTCCCAAATTCGTCGTCGTTTAGTCTATTAACCGCTAGATGACAGCGCATCGATTGAAATTTCAATATAAAACAAAATGTAACTTGCAATAATAACTATTGATGGTATAGAACTTTATACGATACGCTAACAACGCGATGTTTAAATTATATTAACAATCTAGAATTTGTTATTTATATTTAAATTTGAAACTACGACCGATCAATATCAAGATTTTGTAGTGTTTCAAATAAGAATGTGCGAGTTTTGGCGACAGCAGTTCTAGTAGTAATCGAGGCTTAAGTCACTTCCATTGTTTGTTTTTCTTCTTTCTAACACCTTGCCGCCAACTCTACGTTCATTTTTGCTACCAATTTGCCCTATCGACACTGACGCTCGAACAACAGCACTTTACAAGATTAGCCAGAAGGTACCGCCAACTGAACAGGTAAACAGTTTCCTGTTGCGTTCAGATGTATCTTCACTTCAATAAACAATGTTAGCAAATGAAAAGCTATCGGAAGGAACGACACGAGCACCAGTTCGAGAAGGCGACTCACCCTCGACGATGTCCAGGCTGATCCGGATCCGCGCGGCGAAGGCCAGCCCCTTCCGCACGGCGGCGTGCAGGTCGCGCGCCTTCCGCTCGGAGACCAGCAGCACGCTGGGCCCCGACGCGCCGTGGCGCTGCACCACGGAGCCCAGCAGCCGCACGATGCGGGGGTGCGCCGGGATGCTCCTTTCATTTCGTTTTTGAACACATCGTACAACTATTTCGTGCTTTCAAACATTGCGCGTGTTCCACCTTTGTGCTAATAATAGCAAACTACGCTCTAATCACGTTCCAGGCAAAATAAGTATCAATAAACTAAAACACGATTTTATACTTGTCATCTCAGACTGTTACACAGTTACCACAGTTTCAATATATAAGTTTCTCTTATAGCAATCATTCGTGACGCTGTCAATGTTTTATTGATACTTTATCCGTAAGCGGAGGCCTGGAGACCTATAGCACAGGGTATCCTAGTTTAGGCTCCAGCCTTCACAGACAACAAATGTTTTATTACTTAAGAATGTTTAATTATGGTTGAAATTGTGTGTGAAGGAAATAAATTTATTATTATTTCCCCGATATTTGGCTACGGATAACACTAATCCTAAAATTTAAGCCTTACTATAAACGTTTTAGTAATACCCAGTTTCGATTATACCAGCCTCTATTGTCTGGAGCTGAGGCAATTTCGACGAGTTTAAGATTTCAACTGTATTATACAATAAGAAAACATCTACTTTATGCAGTGTGTTGATTTGCATTCTCGCCATACTTAAAAAAATAATAATATAAATAATACTAAATCACCTAACAATATTCTACATCTCTCGCCAGGACTGGTAGCTGTAAAGGTACTAACTGGGTGATAAATCTGTCATAGATTTCTCATAGATGGCGCTACGACTAAAAAGTCGTTGAAAGACCAAGTACAAAGACACGACGCAAGCACATAGAGAAATTCGTGAGGTCCGTTGGTTCGTTCCGTGGCTTAGTTGGTATAGCGTCTGCCACGCTATGCAAGAAGACGTCGGTTCGAATCCGACCGGATCGAAGGAATTTTTTCTGAGTGTTCGATCTTTGTATTAATAATTATAACAAACTAGTAGAGTAATTTCACAAAAAATAATTGAATATCAATTCAATAAAAATTTAATTAATATAAATAATACTAAATCATCTAAAAATATTCTATTCAACATAAATTGTATCTAGTATAGTTTTGCAAAATTGTCTTTAAATCGTATGCACCACACCCCGGTGGGGCCCGAGCAAGCCCGAGGAGCGCTAGGCCACTCGTCTTTTCACCGAAAGATACGTTGATTACGTATTGTTATAATTCATTAATTGTTTACAATAATTAGAGAAGTTGAGTGAGAAAATGTTTGTCTTTTTTGGAATTTAAATTTGGTACTTATCAATTTTAAGTCAGGTACCTACTCGAAGGAAGTGCCCACCAACACCACTGTGACTGACTTTGCAAAAATTAGCACGTTGTCGAGAGTTTCGTTTCAGCTCTCTGAATTAGCACATTTTACTTCACAAGTTTCAAAGCGACGACGATTTTGGCGCGGAATTGTTCGACACTCGATAATCTTCTACGTATAAACTAAACTATTCACATCACTTAATTAGTCCCACACTTGCCCTCCGTAATCAGAAGGAGCGCTATCTTGATGGTAATACAGTTCTGGTGAACACCAAACATCTCTCTAACCACTCGCTACTGACCGCGCACTGACTGATGAGCGCCCGCTTGCGTTTGAAAAAAAGATAACAAGAGAATAAGAGAGTCGGTCCGATGTGTGATACGTGCCGTGCAAAAGTTCCATGACCTTTGGATCAGGCGATTGCTAATCGATATGTTTACCGCAACTAAATAAAAAATAAAATGGGTGACGAAATATCAGCTGTTTTGTTCTGTGCTTAGTTGGTAAAGCGTCTGGCACGGTATTGTAGCAGACGACGGTTCGAATCCGGCCGGATCGTAGAATTTTTTTCTGAGTGTTCGATCTCTGTGTTAATAATTATAAAAAATAAGAGTTTAGAAAATTTTTTTGCGATTTTCTTTTTGCGATTTGGTTTCGGAATAACCTCAGTAAATATGGCGAGAATGAAAATCAGTACACTGTATAATATTTTCGTTAATGTAACAATAGTTTTATACCGACGGTTTGTTTCTTGAACAAAATGTAAGTAAGTCGGTCGAAGCATCGCGTTGGAAAGATTAGCCAGTCTAAGCACTGCCTTACCGTGCCTAGAAGTTACCGGTGTGCACCGCAAGGAGGCTCTTCCTATGCACACCAATACGAATAGAAGCGGGAGGTACCTGGTGTAGAAGAACTCCATGGCGAGCTCGTGGTAGTGGCGCTCGTCGGCCGGCAGCACGGACTTGACGGCCACGGGGCTGTGGCCGCCCCACGCGCCGCGCACGGCGTACACCACGCCGTACTGGCCGCGGCCTGCGCACCATTTCGTGTCATACCGGGACGGAGGAGGCGTGCGCCGGCTGGCAGTGCCACTCGGAGCTCTAAATCGCAAAGATCTGAGGGGCACTGCCACGGCGCCCGTCGCCGAGATATGAACCGGAACGTAAATGCTCACATTACCGTAGCAACTGCTAGTTATACACATTAAAAATAAAGCGCATAATCTCAGTATAGAGAATTAAAAAAGTCGACCTCAAAAGTTCACGGGATTACTTATATTTGTCGAGTTCTACTGAAATCGGTTACCGTAAAATGCGCGAAACCGGATTCATAGTTTGCCACCATTTCAATATTTTCTTCAAATTTAAATGGGACCAATATATATATATATAATATTGACGTACCTTCTTTCCAACACAAAAAGAAATTAAAGAAAAGTATATATATATATAATTTCCAAAATAATATAGTGAATTTTTTTTCAAGTACAATCGGTTAGTTAACTTTTTCATTTTGTGTCTAATTTGAAAAAAAAAAATATTCGACCGTAATTTTTTTATTATATATTTTTTTAAATTTTCTACTAATCCATGTCTATCCACTGGTTCTAGGTTGATTTACCGTTCTTGTAAATTTCGTAAGCATTAATTGAATTGATATAATCGATGTTAAATTGTCACAAATTTAAAATTTTCACTTGATTGTGCTTTGTGATAAAATCTGCAAAAAATGCATTTTGTTTAATTTGGATTTTTTTTCAATTAAGGTTGAGTAAAACTGTACTAAGTCGATGTTAAAATATATTAATTTTTAATTACGTCGAATTAATATTTCATTCTTATTTATTTAAATATAAACGTTACTATTATACATTTAATCACACTTTGTTTTTGTTCCGCTAAAAGTTACGCCGGTAAGTATGTAACAGTAAAATTCCGATATTTCGGAGAAACGTAATTATATACTCTATGTGTATTACTTTATTTAAGTTTAGATTAATTATTAATATAACCAAAGCTATTCTGCAAATTAAAACATTATGTAGATACAACGTATTATGTAGATAGAAATTCAATTTCTAAAATTACCTATCTCCCGTCCTAGTTCTGGTGTCCCGTACATGAGAAGATCGCACATCGACGTGCTTTCGAGACAAAGTCGAGCGAATGCAGGCGCGTACCTGCAAGGATGAAACATTGGTTTAACTTTTTTTTATGATACCCAGTGACGGGATGAACAAGTAGTGCGCCTGGTGGTAAACGACACGTCTGTTCATAGCAGTTGCAGTACCACTCAGAGCTTTAAATTGCGAAGATCTGGGGGGGATCTCACTGCTCCTGTCACCCAAAGACAAATTTCAAAACTGGAACGCAGTATTCTCACATTACCACTTGGCGGCAGAAATAAGGTGGCATTACGACTGTGAACTGGCAACCGGTACTGTCTCAATTTGGACAACGTTACATTGACTTTACAGGTGAAGAAAAAAATTGTTTGCGTCATTTATGTACCATCTGGTTTATTAAATAAAAATACGTAGTGTATGTGTAATAAAAATATTTAAAAACTAAGTATTTTTATTTAATAAATCAGATGCTATATAAATGACGCAAACAATTTTTTTTTTCTTCACCTGTGAAGTCAATGTAAAGTTGTCAAAATTGAGAAAGTACCGGTTGTCAGTTCACAGTCGGTTACGTCTTTGGAGGCTACAAAAAATAAATACACAGACAAAGGCTTCAACCTTAGAACTTCCCTTTTTTTTGCGTTAGGGCTTGAAAATAAACATACAATTCCCTATTCATAGAAATGTAGTAAGTAAAAAATAAATATTTATAAGAAGATTTACATGGCAAACGGCCAGGCTATAGAGTGGAACTCCCTGCCTGCTGACTAAAAACATGAACACCATATCTTGGGCCTTTTCAAGGCGAGAGTGAATAGGTAGTATTTAGATATGCATGCTTCATCGTCGACCTTATTGTCGCTTTCCACCAGGTCAGATGGAGGTCAAATGAGCACTAAATTTTATTTTCAAAAAATGCGTCCTGTGTAATAAATACTTACTAAAGTGTCTGAAATATACAAAAGCTTCTTGATTATGAATCTGACTGCCAAAACCTTATAAACCTTCTAAATGGTATCCTGCGATGTTGAATATACAATAAATAAGTAAGTGAAGAAATAGATTTCTCACAGATGGCGCTACGGCTAAAAAGTCGTTAAAAAACCAAAAAACAAAGATCTGCAACAAGCACGTACAAAAATTCGTAAAGTACGTTGGTTCGTTAGACGCTATGCCACGTCGTCTGGCACTTGCTAGAAGACGTTGGTTCGAATCCAGACGGATCGAAGGAATTGTTCGTGAGGGGTGTTCGATATTTATATTAATAATTATAACAAACTAGTTGGGTAATTTCACAAAAATAATTGAATACAATGGTGGTGCAACATCCTGACATTCGATAAACTTAATTATACAATAAATAAAGTTACTTCTTCCTAATGGCCAGTTTGACGTCCTCCGTGTTGTGCAGCCGACTGGACAGCGCGGACTCCAGCGACATCAGCGCCGACTGGTACCGCTCGTGCGCCACGCCCAGGCGCTCCAGAATCTGCGACGAAACAAGGTGTTGGGGCCGAGGGCGGTTGGCCCTTGCACACGTCAAGGGTGCGCAGGTCTCAACTCGATGTTCTCCTTTACCGTTAACGCAGATAGAAGTAGGAAGGGTGTGTACGTATCTGGCGCATGCGCCGCGAACGTGCTGAATGCGTGCAGTTAAATACGTGTTAGTTTATGTGGCACGCGAACAGCCTTTAGAAATCAGCTGCTTTAAGACGAAATTAATACAGGTAGACTATATTTATAATTGCAAGACGTGATGCGTATTGCTTGTTTAGCAATTAACTTCACATTTTCTTTTAATTGAATTAATATCGTCACTTACATTCTGGAGACTGAACAATTAAATATGTCTCTATAAACCAACGTATTTCACTCTATCGCCTACGTTCGTCACACAGAACAATAAACTACAGAGTTCCACATACTTGAGCTCAATTTGATATTTTCGCTTTGTACGATATGGTCGTGTCAATTATGTCGCGAAAAAACCTCGACAATCGTAGAAAAATGCTACTTTGGAATGCAAAAATAATAGTCGCATTTGTAATATGATTTATCCATGGTGATATTTCACTTAGCACACATCAACAATTTATATTAGTAATGAAATACAGATAGTGAATAATCCTTTCCTTTCGTATTTTCTCGGAAATGTTCGTTTTTGTCTTACTACTTCACTCGCACTCAGTACCCCTCGAGACAACGTAGGGAAAGGTCGCATTGCAAGAGGAAGTATCTATATAGAGTAGTTAATACCACAGAAATATATTTATGTTAGATTTTGTGATAAACTTCATGGACTCGTGTATTAATGCAGGCCACCTATATTTTGATAGACCTTTTACATGTCACTCTTGTCTGTCATTTTTGTAAATAATAAACATTGATTTTATTCGATCCACATTAACAATTTATAACAGACATGCCGAAAGCACTAAGAAAAGGGAAACGTTTAGATCGGCAAGCCTGCGAAGTTATTTTCAATATTTATTTATATTTCTTAACTGAAAATGATAAATTCAAACATACCAACTATACTGCTTACTTTTGTAAAGTCCAAAAACGAGTTTCGGAGGCCAGTGGAATTTCTCAACGAACAGTAAATAAAATATTGCAAAAAGAATACATAAATCAATCTACCTCCAATAGTCCGAAGTCGGCAAAGTTGGGTAGACCAAATAAATTATTTTGTCTAGGTCTTGACGATTTTGACTACAACGTTATACGCCGATTAGTGTATAATTTCCATTTGATATACAAACAAGTACCTACAATTAAAGCCCTGAAGTCCAAGTTATCCGAAGCCATAAATTTTAAGGGATGTGACTTGACGCTAAGAAAAATTCTTAGAAAAATGGGATTTCGGTACAAAAAAGTTGAAAACAACAGAAAATTACTTATCGAGAAAGATGATGTTCGTTTAAAAAGAGTAAAGTTTTTAGCCGCGATAAAAAAGTACAGATTGCAAGGGAGAGAGATTGTTTATATGGATGAAACATACATCCATACCTCACATTTGGCAGGTAAAAGCTGGGCTGACTCGTCAGAAAACGGAGTGAAACAGTTAATTTCTAAAGGACAACGTCTTATAATAGTGCACGCTGGTAGTAGAAAGGGGTTTATACCTATGGCATTGTTAATGTATCAGTCTACTGATAAAACAGGTGACTATCACAACGCGATGAACAATGAAAACTATGAAAAATGGCTTCGTAATCAACTCATTCCAAACTTAGCTCCACATTCGGTACTAGTAGTAGATAATGCTGCATATCATAATAAGTACGTAGAAAAACCTCCTAATTCAAATACCCGTAAGCAAGACATGATTGATTGGCTATCCAAACTTAACGTTCCGATTGATCCGTCATTAACAAAAATTGAAATATATGAAATTATTTGCAAGTACAAACAAGACTTTGTAGAATACTCTATAGATAAACTTATGAACGAATATGGACACAGCGTACTAAGATTGCCACCATATCATCCTGATTTCAATCCGATTGAAAACATATGGTCTCAAATAAAGGGATACGTATCCAAAAGAAACATCAGTATGAATATGACTACTGTGAAACAATTGGTACAGGAAAAGGTTAATATAATTGGTTCCGATGTTTGGGCCAAAGTATGTGACCACGCCATCAAATGCGAAAACGAGTACCGAAAACACGAACCTGAGTTGGAAAATTATATGGCTAGTTTTGTAATCAACGTTCATGAAAACTCTGACGATGATACACCAGAAAATAGTTCTGAATCTGACTGTGATATGGAAGTTGGAAGTATTGTTTCGCATCACACTGTCCACCCCGCTCCTCCTCCTCTTATCCCGCTGTCATAATCGAAGTCGTTCATCCAATCAGAAAATCATATTTATTTATATTAATTTCTCTGCTGGTTTGTTTTGTTTTATGTTGAGGTGTCTTTTTTGTTATGTCATAGTATTTTTAATTAATTAAAATAATTAATTGTTATAAAAAAGGTCTGCAAAATCCAACTGTAGTTTTGACTTATAGTTAGACTTTTGGGGTTCCAATCCTTAGAGAATCATTAGATCATCCCAACCGGACTTTGGTTTTTATCAGTGCGTTTGATTGAAATAAAACGTCCTCGGTAACTAGTTATATTTTTGTTTACCTAACGAATTCTTTATATGATAGAATCGTGGTGGTTTTAACATCTCAGTGTAATATACGTCAAACGGGCAGTTTGACATTTGACATTGATAAATAAAGTATGCGATTTATTTGATACCTACACGTAATTTAATAATACAGTAATTCATAGACACATCGGCACCATTCGGGTGTTATCGTTGTTCCGAGTTATGCCGATAGGAAAGGATTATTCACTACATCTGTACATAGAAGCAACTCGAATTCGTTATCGTTCCGTTGTTGACCGCAAGATGGCAGCACATTGTTTGAAAGTGTAATATAAAATCAAAACAATGTAACTTGCAATAAGAAGTATTTGAGCTTTCAATGATATTCCACTATGTTGAGTGTGTGCGTTATTATTATTATTATTAAACTATGATTAATCATTGTCAAGATTTCATAGTGTTTAATATTACGATTGTGTGAGTTTTGGCGACAGAGGTTCTGATTGTAATCGGGGCGGAGTTATCACCCCACAAAACGTCAAAGCGGGTCTGACACTTCTGATTCTGCATAATAGTGAAAATATTGAATGAAATCATTTTGGAAAAAATATATATTAAAATCATTGACCTATATTAGTAGCTCTATTAGTAAAAATTGAGAATATGCACCGATTAGTATACGGTGTGAAAACAAGATTCCTTAAAATAGTCACGATAGAAGAAACATACAAACCTCGAAATTGTACAAGAAAACCGCTGTAGTCAATAGGTTCTTTACATATACTAATGTTTTTTTTAATGTCAACTGAACTAAATATAACACGTATAGTATACGACATATATTTTAATTTCGTTTGTAAAAAATAAGTTCCGAAATAAAGACGGCGTCCCTGCAGTAGGACCGACTCGGTAGGGGAGAATTTTGCAATCGAGCCGAGGTAGTGTCGAGTCTGGCAGCCACCGACCTGCGAGGAGATGACCTTGGCGAGTCGCGGCGCGCTGAGCGAGTGCGCGGTGTGCGCGGCCGCGCGGCGCCGCCACGCGGGGCTCAGCACGCAGCACGCGTCCTCCGCCTCGCCGGACACGATGCGCAGTCTGCGGAGAGACACGCGCTCGTAGCAGAACAATAAATTCAATGCAAGTGCTTAGTTTGCGCGGCACGTGCGCCAACAGGTCGCGGAGTTCCGCAAACTTGAGCTTAGTACGCCATTTTCGCTTTGTGCGTTACGGTCGTGTCAGTTATCAAGCTCAAAACCTAGAAAATCGTAGAAAAATACCTTGTTGCGCTTCTTTGCTCTGCGAAAATTATAATCACTTGTAATATTATCAGTGGTGCTGTTTACCATACTTTTTATTACAAGAAACAAAAATACCATTATACCTTTGCAATATGGTCGCTTCTTTTTTCGTGAACTAAATAAACGTCTCGAATTCGTCGTCGTTCAGCTGTTAACCGCTAGATAGCAGCACATTGATTGTAATTTCAATATAAAATCAAAACGTCGTAACTTACAATAGACGTTGATGGTATTGAACTTTAATAACATGCAAACACAAAAGTGAAAATATTTTTATTATCTTTCACAAAATAAACTTATACTTTTATACCTATGATCCTCACATATTATTGAATATAGTTTCATTTGTAAAGTCTGTTGTCCATACTAGGATTAACCTGTGTTATAGAGTACCGGGCTTCTAGTAGTACCCTTTCACCTCTAAACGTGCGTAAGAAAGATAGATATACCGAAGACAAAAGGATACGTGTAATTAAACAATTAGAAGATAAAGAATAATAAAAGCAAAAATTAAAACCACCCGCTGTTAAATTAACGTTAGATAAATTAGAAGAAAATTGTTAATATGTTTTGTTGTAAGTGTAATTGTTTATACACAGAATATAATATAAAGTACTTGCAGGCTATTGATCAGCGAAATCTAGATATAAGACGAAATTTTGACCTTTTTTTAACCGACTTCAAAATAGGAGGAGGTTCTCAATTCGACTGTATGTTCTTTTTTTTTCTTTTTTTGTATGTATGTTACGCGATAACTCCGGTATTTGTGGACCGATTTTCATGATTCTTTTTTTGTTGGAAAGGGGGTACTTCCATAGTGGTCCCATTTCATTTTGAAGGAAATCATCCACCTCAAAGGGTGGCTGTTCACGCATGAAGATTCATTTTTATAAATAGCGCCTAACTTTAATTTAGGAGCAATTACTTTTAGCAATTATTTAGTTGATTTTGCTATTTCATCAATTCCAGGCGTTTTTCCCTCGAAATACTTTGAGCAGTGTCGTAGTGAGAACCTATTTTTATTATCTCCAGTATCAAGTCCTGTATAGTGGCGAACTAGGGGATATTTCAATGAAACTTAGCAAATAGACGTAATTCCACGTACTTTTGAGGTCGGTTTCTTTAGTACTCTGTACTGAGATTATTAGAGCTACGATCTGTAGTATGAAGGTTAGCAGTTGGGTTATGAGCAGGGATCGGAATAGGTAGTTTTTTTACCTAAATTTCGAGGAACATAGACATAAACTGGAGGCTGCCTTACGACAATACTTTTTAGGTCCTGGACCTGTTCGGGAAATCACTTAAGTACATTAAAAATTGAAATATTCGTATTTATGAGCAATTTTTGCACATTTTCTGACACGTATAAGTAGTGAATAGGTAGGTTTGGGTGCGCATGTAGTATGCAAATCTTTAGAAGATAGGTCTAATAATAAGTCTGTAGTGATTCCAAGACAGGATCGACTAAGACTTTGTAACAATGGGGCACTAATGGTATGTAAGGTACAAAAAATACACATCTAATTTTTTTCCTACTAAACTATTACATTTACGGTAAAATGTGACATGACAATATTTAATTATAACAATAGGATCTCTTGATTGACCGAAAAAATATAGTCGTTAGGCAGTCTCCATTTTCTGTTTATGGTCCTCGAAGTTTAGTAAAAAAACTACCTAGTCCGATCCCTGGTTATGAGTATTGGTTCATGTTTAAAGTGATAACACGTCCTACTTAAAGTGCAGAAGATACCTTAGCTTGGAACCGGGTAATTCGTGTCATTAGTTGGCAGATTATCACATTCGCAATAAGCACCATCAAGCCTTTGTCATGTAGCGCCTTTCTTTTGAGTTGCGTTAGAGGAGTATAAAAACAGTACAGCACTCGTTTATGGAGTAGCCTATTTAAAATAAGCTACCTAAAGGTTGAATAAGTGCAGCAAGTAAATAAGGTCTGCATAAAACTTACTTATGAAACAGCCTTTTCAAAGACTCCACCAGCGACCTAAGCAGCGAGAAGGAGGCGCAAGGCTGCAGGTCTACTTGCCTCGCGACGGACAGCAGCTGTCTCATCGCCTCACTGGCAGGGCGACCACCCAGCTCTTGTCTACATGATGATTCCAGAGATTCTAAACACCTGGAGAATTACACATTTTATTTGTATATGTCACAGTTATATGAACGTTTACCGTGTTAACCTGTAGAACGGTGCCGAGTCAGCGGCGGTTCGGCACTATTTTGACCGAAAAAGTCTTTACTGCCGCTTTAAAAGTCTGTAAACCGGTTTTTCACAACTTTTGACCATAAAGAAGTATACGAAATCACTACAACACCAAAAATCATTCGTTTCTTAAAAAAAAAGGACATTGATCTTGGTACAATTAACCCGGCCTTTTTCAGGACAGGAAGGTTTGTCGAGAGCGTAGCATGTGGTGGACCACGGTCTCTGCCTACCCCGGTGCGAGATACGCGTGATTATATATATGTATGTACTTATCGAGACAGTCACACCAAAGAATCCGTACGAAAAGCCGGCAATGTTTTGCCTCATATGCCTATACCACGTGATCTTTCATCAAAGTATTTTATAGCTAGAGAAAATACGTCTTACCTTTGCAGAGTTCCAAAGTACGTGTCTTTGAGGCAGTCTACGAATTTGACTAGTTTCAGACTTATTTTGCGGCTCAGCTTCGAGAGAACTGAAAATAAAATTACTTTTTTTTAATTTTATTTTTTAGCTCCCGACGGAAAAACGGGGCGTTATAAGTTTGAAGCCTATGTCTGTTTGTGTGTGGCATCGTAACTCTTAAAAGCTTGGAATAATTTTGAAACTTTCTTTTGATTTGCAGGCCAATTTATAGTATATGGCAGTATTAGCCTTGTTTATTTCACTTGTTTGAAATTCTTTGAATGGACACAGCTTTTCCAACGAAGAGACCACCAAACAATACTTAGTATAATACGTTACAGGTAAAGATAGCAATTTTTAAGTTTATGGAATGTCACGGTGTTTGACAATGATATTCAATTATTTTTGTGAAAGAAAGTGCGTCATTAGTTTGTTATAATAAACGTGAAAATTACAATTATTAAAGCGACATCTTTAGTCAGCTGCTGGTAGCTGTAAGGGTACTCAGCCAGAGTGAAGAAATAGATTTCTCACAGATGACACTACGGCAAAAAAGTCATTAAAAAAAACAAAGATTTGCAACAAGCACGTAGAATAATTTGTAAGGTCCGGTAGGTCGTTCCGTGGCTTAGTTGGCATAGCGTCTGGCACGGTTTGCTGGAAGACATTGGTACGAATCCAGTCCAATCGAAGGATTTCTCTTAGTGTTCGATCTTTGTATTAATAATTAAAGATAAGAATTTTTGTGAAAGAATTCCTAAAGTACCCGAACATGGCAGAAGATTGTAGATCAACATGGCCGGTACATCATTGATTAAAGTTTGATATTTATGTTTTTAACGATACCACCTAGTCTCACCACGCTCAGATCTCGTAACCTCAACTAATCCATCGATCTTAGACCGCTAAAGCTTGAGCAGACTGACCGGTCCTCTGCACATCCAGGGAAGCCTGCTTGACGGAGATGCCGGCGGCGTTGGTGCAGGTGGTGGCGCTGCTGGCCGCGCTGGCCCCGACGCCCCCGGCCCAGGCGCTGCGCGACAGCGAGAACAGCTCCGACTCGTTCTCCACGCGGATGGCGCCGACGCCTGCTTTGGACTGCGAGCACGCACGGGGCAACAATTCCACTACACCGCATTTATGGTAGGGGCACGGATGTTGAGCAGGGATATAGATACAGGGTATAACGCTCAACAAATATAATTAACGTATACATATACTTGACATACAGATATTTGACATATTCTTGCATGATATAACACTCAATCTCATATACCGATGGCATAATGTTCATTTTATATAAACACTTCAGATATAACATTCACTGAGTATTATGTATTATAATAATCCACTGGGATTTAGGTTTTGAAAACACGTAAACAAAAAACTTATAGAACCGACACTTCGCCTAAGTTAGGTTGTAACTGCGACCATAGCGATAGTGATACCCAGTGGGTTGAGAAAATGATTTTTATTTACTACTTTGGAATACCATGCGAAAGGTATATTGAGAAATATTAACAGTAAAAAAAAATGGATTTATTTTATTTACCAAAGTAAAATTACAGACACATGGGAATTGTCAACTTATATCTCAAGGTAACGGGCGCAGTGGCAGTGCCCCTTAGATCTTCGTAATGCTCTGAGTGCCACTGCAACTGATATGGAGAGGCGTGTCGCTTACCACCAAGTCCACGACTTGTTCGTCCCTTCACGAATCGAACAAATGGACAGTGATTTTTTTAACACCTTGTATAAAATGCGACAGTTTTAAAATTAGTTTTAGTTTAAAAGACCAAGAAAACTCACCCTCGCTCTACTGAAGCTCTCGCTAACACAGAAGCTTTCATCATTTGACTCAATAATCTCATAATCATCGAAATTATAACTGTCATATGACACCGCCTCTTCTCCATCTGATGGTTGGTCCATCTGACACGTCAGGTGGTCAGGCGGACATGTCAGGTGGTCAGACGTACATGTCTGAATACCCGACTGGCTGAGATCTGAGTTAATCGGGTTCGGTCGATATGGCTGCTTCGTAGGATGTGTCAGATCACGTTGGTAGGTTGGGGAGTCTGTTAGACGAATGGAGACCTGCTCCGGACTTGATCGCGTGGAGGAGTAGAAAATTGAGTTTGAGATTACGAAGCGTCGGTCTTGGTGGCACGGGAGATCTGAAAAACAGCGTGTTCTTGAATTATTTCTTGACATTATAAACCAAGTTACTGTTGCCTGATTGAGCATTTGAGGAATAATCATAACTTTTTTATGAAAAAAAAACGACTCTCAAAAGTTTGTGGAATTACATCTATTTGCTAAGTTTTATTGAAATCGGTTAACGGAAAGTGCGAGAAACCGGATTTATCCCCTAGTT
>NW_020653766.1:899284-986687 GCF_003589595.1 Hyposmocoma kahamanoa
AATTATTAAAAGTTTTGGAACAAAACTAGTTTTTTATGATGTTAGTTATTATTAAAATTTCTAATAAGGTATATTAAAAATTTAAAAAATTAACCTGTATATAAGTTTGACGAATTTATAAATACAGTCCCCAATTAAACGACAATTTAATATTTGGCAACATAAGCATGAAACACTCTGTATATTAAGATATCTTATACACCTTACCTATTTCTGCCGTCAAGCAGTAATGTGAACATTACTGCGTTCCGATTTTGAAGGGTAAGGGTGCTGGTGAATGTCGGGCGCAGTGGGATTGCCCCTCAGATATTTTGTGATTTATAGCTCTGAGTGACACTGCAACTTTTAGGAACAGGCGTGACGCTTAACACCAGGCACACGACTTGTTCGTCTCGTCACTTAGTATTATAAAAAAAATCCAAGAGATGGAAGCCAGCTCGGCAGTTCACTAGGCGGTACTATGGTAGGTACAATGGTTATTGTCCTGAAGATATAGCATCATGAACCAGTAACAGATTTAGAGTGAAAACCGTCTCTTTTACAAAAGGTACGAGAGAGATATATTATGGATGACAGAGGAAGAGGTGAGGGTAAAGGCCAATTTCTCTTTTAGGCACATTGTCTAAACTGCTTGAAAGCCTGGTAAACGTGCGTCTGGCTGCGTTTTTTGAAAAACATGACCTCATATCAAAATCGCAGTTGGGCTTCAGAAGAAACAGATCGACTGAGGACGCTACCACATGCCTTGTAGAGACCATTGTTGATCATCTTGATAGGGGTCGACGTTGTGCGGGGATCTTTCTTGATTTAGCAAAGGCATTCGACACGATGTCCATTCCTATCCTGCTGAGAAAGCTCGAGATGATGGGAGTCAGAGGGGTGGCACTGAACTGGTTTCAAAGTTACTTAACAGGAAGGAAACAATGTGTTAAAATTGACTCCATTGCCAGTAGCATAAAACCCGTGCATTTTGGTGTCCCCCAAGGAAGCATCTTGGGGCCATCATTATTTCTGGCATACATCAACGATGTGTAATCGATTTCCGTACCTAATTCCTCTGTCGTGTGCTACGGTGATGATACTGCCGAGATTTTCTCCGACAAACTATGGCGGGAGTGTTTTCGCAATGTTGAACAAGGGGTGTCTCTTATTTCGAATTGGTTAGATCGCAATTTACTTACCTTGAATATTTCAAAAACTAAATTTTTGTGTTTTCACAAAACAAAAGCCTCTGCCCCTAGAGATGGGGATACACCGCCAATCAAAGTCCATACTTGTGACCATGACACGGATTACGGCACTTCAGGAGCGCGGTGGGCCAATTGTGATTGCGAACAGATTCTCAGATCTACCGCCGTACGCTAATTGGGCGTGACCTTGGACGAGAGGTTGACCTTTGCAGCTCACATCGAAGTAACGTGAGCCAGGGTCCGCAAGCTAATACACACCATGAAGCTACTCAGAGAGGCTGCTGATCTGCGTTTGTTAACAGCAGTTTACCTTGCTCTGTATCAATCCATTTTAAGCTATTGCATATTGGTGTGGGGAGGCTCCGCCTCCTGTTATATGATCAGTCTGGAGAGAGCCCAAAGAAGTGTACTAAAGGTGATGTTGCGCAAGCCCTACCGTTACGACTTCTCTATTCAACGAAGCAAAGGTCTTAAAAGTGCAGAAACCACATATCTTGAAAGCTACTCTTAACATGCACATGAGTGTTCTCAATTCCCCAGAATATCCTGCTTTGCTTAGAAATCGTGCATTTAAGGTGAAAACTAGATAAGTTGCAAAAATATTTGCGGCACGTTTTGGGACCTTGGCATTTCCATACATGTACAATAAAATTGTAAAAACATGTAATATAAAACAGAGCTCTTTTTATAAGGCGAGGAGAATCATTACGTCACACTTCCAGTCATGGAGCTATGAATGCGCTGAAAGCTTCATAAGAGTAATTGAATAGGTGGGTTTTTAAATTGATTATTGACGGGAGTTGTTGAGCTGCGGTTGTGGTGCCTGACTTGCTGGGTGGCTATTAGTGTCAATATCAAATTGTGAATTCGTGTGTACTTGTATATGTGTGAAGCACCTTAGTAGGTATTATTATTATTAGATATAAGTATTCAAATTTGTTTAATAATGAATATTGGTCTGTCCTACTTTATCTCAACATTTCATAATTCTTTTCTGTTTATTTTTCCCCTTGTTTATTTTAGATTAAACTATTGTAAGACATTTAAATTATTATTAATATTACAACAATCACAACGCAACGTGTGACGTAATATACCATTGTCAAAATTAATTTAATTAAATCGTAATAGGGTCGCCATAGGACAGGCTCTGCCTAGTGTGGGACCAACAGCAACCGTGCGTTGGTCCCACACCTCCTAGGCATGACATCACGTTTGCAATGCATATATATGTTAAAATATGATGTCAATTTAGCATAAGCTTATTTGTTATAATTATTAATACAAAGATCGAACACTCAGAAAAAATTCCTTCGATCCGGCCGGATTCGAACCGACGTCTTCTAGCTTACCGTGCCAGACGCTATAGCAACTAAGCCACCGAACGAACTAGCGGACCTCACGAATTTTTCTATGTGCTTGCGTGGTATCTTTGTATTGAATTCAAATATTCAATTATTTTTTGTGAAATTATCCACTAGTTCGTTATAATTATTAAGGCGATGAGGTGTCCAAAATCGCTTAAATATGGTGTTTTTGTGTGTTTTTAGGCGACAACATAGCACGTGGAACTTAGAAAATAGTACATCCTGTAACACGTATCTTAAAGTGTAGCTTGAAAATCCTAGAATATTGCTTATTGTCATAGGTAATACAAAAACTGGACTACAGTGAGACTCTGGTGGTTATTTTTTGACGTATTTTTCTCGGGCAAACCAAACTTGCTTACTACCAAATTTGGTGTGGTTATTTAAATGGTACTTATCTTGATCCTGACACTTTATTTGTTTTAAATAAAAGACAAATAACAAATTTAGGAGTAAAAAGTAACTTTCGCTTACTAAAGTACGAGCTAAATATTTGCTTGCAAATTATGGACAGGCACTTAACAGTGTGAAAAAATATCATACACAAAAAAATACGTAAATAAGTAAATATAATGCACCAATTCGTTGAAATCAAAACAAAATATTTAAGAAAAAGTCAAATTTAGCCATTAGGTGAGAACAAAAAAATAATTTTTGGTAGGATTAGAACCTAAAACACAGAGTATTCAAAACAAAAATGAAATTATTGTTTGCGTCCTTGATTATTTAGTAAAATTGCAACGTTGAAAACTTCTGCTGCGTAGCTTGCGTTCGTGGGATACGTTGCCAGACCTCTGTTTTGACATGGTTTTGACAAATTAATTTATATTGTATTGTAATCGGCTGTCTACCGTCGAGCACGATACTTACGAGATATGTAGTTGGACATAGTTATGCAACTATAATCAACTCACAAAATGTCACTTTCGGCATAATTAGATTTTTGTAAAAACAGTGTGAAGAAATAAATAGGTAAGTTATTTGAGACTAGAGATGCGCCGAGTACTCGGTGTACTCGGCCGAATAACTCGGTTCATGAGAAGAGTACTCGGTTAAAATAAAGCATCACAGCTATAGACATAATAAAGTAAAATCATCAATATATTGAAAATATTCAAAAGAGATTTATTACTAGAAATTGTAGACAATTGTAACAATTTCTAGCAATTTAGTAATTTAAAAAGAAAGTTTACATAATTAATATTTAAAATTTAACAAAGGCAAGTTATGATGTAGGAATATTTACAAGGCTTTCTGCGCGTTCAGGTAAGTCTGTTCCTTTTTTCTTCATACACATTACCCGCTTCGGCTAATAACCTCTCGCTATACACAATGCTTACAGGTGCACGTAAAAACAGTCGTGCTAACTGTGCCAGTTCTGGATATTTTGTTTTATGCTCTGCCCACCATAGGAAAGGACTCTGCTCTCGCGACAATAAACTTTCATGGACATATCGGCCTAATTCTAGAGCAACGGGGGCTTTTAGGATCATCACGTTCCGGTTGTAATGAACCGAGTAACTCGGCCGAGTACTCGGCTCGGCAAGTGTTAAACCGGGTAATATTCGGTACTCGGTTACTCGGTAAAACTTGTACTCGGCGCATCTCTATTTGAGACAAACAATGTACTATAGTAGTGAGAACGATATAGGGAAACTATTATATTATATAGCAATACATAGAAAACATTATGTATCTTTTTATTTACTTAACGAGAACCATGTTCTAGTTTTCGTAATGAAAACGCCAAAGATTTACAGTACTTCAGTACATGTGATATGGATCCGTTTATATTTAAGAAAAGACATTACATGAAGTTAAGCAGCAAGGTTCTGTTTAGCTATTAAAAAGTTACTTATTTAGGGTTGGTACCTTGAAGGACTTTTATTTTCTCCGTTTTGGCTTGGTATGTAGCCAGAATCTTTTGTGAGCGGGAAAAGGACACGTCTGGTGTTCTACCTAAATACATAACTCAATTTCACTCGAGGTGTGGGTTGTTTCTTGTTTGCATAACATGTCCAGTTCTTATATGCTTTGATATTTTTTGGTTTGATGGCATGCGTGTATTTTAAGTACAACGCCATCTATTAGCGGCAATTAATATTATGTTAAATCAAGCGGAAGGTCCAACTACCACACTCTTACCGCATTGGGGCGTATGGCGCCACCTTATTGAAGAAATTATAGTAGGCGCGTCATCGCTCAAGGTCATCGACGCTTGTCAGCGTCTTAATACAAAGATCGAACACTCAGAAAAAATTCAATAAAAATTTAAAATACAGTGAATAGCGACATCTCTCGCCGGGGCTGATAACTGTAAAGATATCTAACTGGGTGATAAAACTTTCATAGATTTCTCATAGATGACGCTACGACTAAAAAGTCGTTGAAAAAACCAAATACAGAGATACGACGCAAGCACATATAAAAATTCGTGAGGTCCGCTGGTTCGTTCCGTGGCTTAGTTGGTATAGTGTCTGGTATGGTAAGCTAGAAGACGTCGGTTCGAATCCGGCCGGATCGAAGGGATTTTTTCTGAGTGTTCGTTCTTTGTATTAATAATTATAACAAACTAGTGGATAATGTCACAAAAAATAATTGAATATCAATTCAATAAAAATTTAAAATAAGCGTATTTGTTATACTATTATTATTAAGTTTATTTTTTGAAAATTTTGTCATATTGCTCTTTGTACTTGTGATGTCAAATAAATATATTATTATTATTATTATTATTATTATATATTTCCGAAGAAATTACACTCCAAGCTGTTCTAATCATCCAAGTCTTTACAAACCAATTAAAATCATGAGGATTCCATTGTTAAATCTTACCATCGACGCTCCAGTCCATGTTATCGATTTCGGCGATCATCTCCTGCAACACGTCTTCCATGATACGAACCAGCTCGAGCTTCTTGTCGCCTTCGGAGAACTTCTCGTTTATTGTCTATGGACAAAATCATTGTCTTCTTAATGTCTAAGTTTTACAACTTAGTTACACCGATACCGTTCGTGCTTCAGTTGACTAGAAGTCTGGAGTACTCCAACCTTATGTCATTGATATATATATTTTTTTAATTATATATAGTTTCTCATCCCGAGATTTCGTAGTAAGATTTAGTTGCAGTAGAGCTCCGTGTGAAAGAATTCGTCCAGGGAAGTAAATTACCTATTTCTGCCGCCAAACAGTAATGTTGACTATTACGTCCCGGTTTTGAAGGGTAAGGGCGCAGGTGAAGTTACAGGCACATGGGACTTGTCAAACTATGTCTCAGGGTAACAGGCGCAGTGGCAGTGCCCATAAGATCTTTGTGTTTTAATGCTCTGAATGACACTGCAACTGCTATGGACAGGCGTGTCGCTTACTAGCAAGCGCACGACTTATTTTTTCGGTTCCATGGATTTGAAACATCGCAGCGACGTCTCTTAGAAATTGTTAAAATTAATTTGTTTGTCTGTTTTATCTACTGAGAGACTGCAGTGCCTCTTTTGGATGTCGAGTTAAGGCTTCGTGTCCCTCTTTCCCAGGTGTTCCTCTTACCCTAATAGACCCTATCACCCGTTAGCACGAACCGCTTTGCTTTATCCTTCCTATTGTGCCAAGGAATGGATACACTATGCCCACCGAAAATTAGAATTTAGGGTTATCAGAATAAATAGGGTTAAAGTGTCAAGAATAAAAAGGCCATAAGAGTCCGATGCTAGAGAACGAAGCGACGGTTTGCCAGGAGTATAGCAATCGGAGGTTCATGGTCTCAGCTACCTCAGTGGCAAACAGGAGCGATAATATGTATGTATAGTAAACCTCGTAAAGCTGCTGCTCCTGCCTGGCAACGTACTGGATCTTCTTGGGCACGACCTGCAGCTCGCGCGCCATGTCGAAGGACGCCAGGATGAACTGCTGCAGCAGCTTCACGTGGATCTGGAGCGACAAGTGTGTGATAGTACTCGTAGGCACGGATTAAGTTATACAAACGTACATACATAACAGGCAGCACTTTTTCTCGCCAAATGATGTGTTAGCACCCGCTAGTTAAGTTGTTGATTTTTAAACGTTCAAACCTCAAAATTGTCTTTGTTAGAATATAGTTACGGATTTGACTCGACTTCGATGGATTATAAAAAAAAATAGCAACACTGACGCGGCAATGGAATGGGGAGGACGGGCTTTTGCATCCATTGAATCCTGTCCCATAGTGAAACTGTTGTTTTCTTTTCAAGGTACATATCAAGCTATCTAATGAAACAATGGACCAATAACCCAAGAAGACTGCTAACCTTCATACTACAGATAGTAGCTCTGAAAAAGGTTAAAATTCCGTCTTATATCTAGGTGACGCTGTTCTCTTCCAGTAGTTTATATTATATAAAAGGCCGTCAGTTAATTCTCCTTTAAATATGAAATATAAGGAGTCAGTTTTTTCTTGTAATATTATTCAAATACTGACCATAAGCTAAAATAATTTTCTGAACTTTGACAAATATACATGTCAATAGATGGCATTGTATGTAACAAATTAATTTATAAATTAACGCTTACCAGTAAGGGTAGATAGCGCTAACCCTAACTTTAAAAGGATAGCCAGCACTATCCATAATAATCTATACAAGACGCGCCATCTAGTTCATTAGTTTGTTGCCTTGATAAATTGCAGCTTGTCAATGTAAAACAAATTAGTTACAAAAATAGCTATTTGGTACTCGTGGCGATATCTGCTGTACCAACAGGTACTAAATACCCGACTACGCTTTCTTGTACCGCGATTAGCAGTGGCATTGGTCAATGGTGTAAGGTAGAAATTACAACAATAAAACGCACTCTAACTATAGTTGTGGCACTGCACTAATAAAATAAAACACACCTCACTCAGCCTTGTACAGTACTCCAGCAAGTAAGTCTGGCAGCAATCTGCTGCGAACCTGACGACTGCGCTCAGCAGCTCCCCCCTCGCCCCCTGCCGCCGCCCCTCGGCCTCCCCGCTGCTACCACTCGAGCGGAGGATTTCCGCGTCGTCCACTATCGTGTATTGGCTTTTCACGTAGTGCTTCGGGGGTGGGCTACCTGTGAAAAAGCAATCAATAGATCTACTTGAGCTAGGTATCATAAAGAAAGTTAAGAACAGCAAAGACTAGAAATGTATCAGAATTAACGCCGCTGAATTACGCTTGATCACAACATAAGATTATGATGGAACCACACCAGACGGAACCACTGTGCCATATACTTACAATGTGCTTTAACTTAATTGGCAAAATGTGTCACAATTATAGATAAAGTTAACAATAAACGATAATATTGATAAAAATTAAATTAATAATTATGAAACAAAATAATAGTACATTATGTATTAATGACGGCAAATAAGAAATTAATAACGAGACCCTGTGAGAATACCGTCTGTGATACATACAATATTAGAATAATAACGCATAGAAATCTAGTCCGCACACGCTAAGTGGGGCAAATTGAAGCGCTCCCAAAGGGCCTACACGAGCGGGCGGGCCTTCAGTGCTCAAGGTCAACTTGCACCGCGAACAGCTCCAGAATTTTAGCTAAAAATGACGAAATGTGCGGTAAATGTAAAAATACGTCAGACAAACATAAAATAGATACTAACATCACATTCCACAAGGAAGTAACGCGCTTCAACTTGTATTTTTATATAAATATTCACTAAAACCGAAAATTAACCTACTACTAAAACTAGCCTACATGAATTTGATTTTTGCCTCACTTGTGACAGTTCATTTGATATGAAACTATCATTCTATGCATTATTCTAAGCATACAATGTTTTTCATTACATTTGCGAGGAAATAAATGCAATGTTTATTTCTTGTATGAATAAATATGGTTCACAACACAACAATTATGTTTTTTGCAAATGGTGAACGCGGGCAGCGGGGGTGGATCCTTGTACAAATCAAAATCAATCAGAAAGTCATTTAGTCGTATTCGCGTGATGTTATGTATACCTAGTCTATCCCAATCTATTATACCACAAAAGTAAACAAACAGATCATTGACCCGACCATAGATAGTTTAGTGATGACCAACTGTACCGCCAACTACAAATCTATTAATTGAATGAATCGATATGTTTCATTGAATCTGTTGGAACAACTGGGTTTTATATAATAAAATGGGTTTTGCAATTTTGTTGTTGATTACTATAAAAAATATGTTATTCAATACTGAGTGATGATATTACATGAGATTAGATTTTTTTTCTTACATAACCTATAAAAGTAAATTAAAAATTTCAGAAATCTAATTTTAAATCCTCCTTTTAATCCTTACCCTTAGGTATTCGTTCGATTGCGATTAAATTTTCGATTTACGAATCGACTACAAGAACTTTAATTGAATGAACCAACTGAGTTATACCCGTACAGCCCTATGCAACCATAGAGTATTCACCAATCTATATTTGAGAAATAACCTCACTTTTAAATTAACATTTTTCACATAAAATTTTAATATGTTATTCAAATGAATATTGCTAGAAAATGTGATGGGATATCAAGTCGAAATCTTCAAAATATATGTGACCGTGTTACTTATTCCATTTATTGAGTGATTGCTTCATAATTTTAACCAAACCACTTTATTTACTTGGCATAATGCATTAGGACAAACTTTAGTGTACATTAATTTATTTATATGTTGAGATGAATACACGATTATACAATTATTACTTTCTTTTTGATAAGTTTGTTTTCTCGAAATGCATTTAGCTTCAGCGCAAAACCATCAATAATTAAAATACTTACACATTAACTCCCACTGGTCGAGCAGCTCATTCATGAAAGCAGTTTGATCCTCGCGCAGCCGTCTGATGTCCGCTTTTGGCTCGCCGTCAAGAGATAGTGTCTCCGATCTAAGGAAAAAAATACTGATTTAACAATGGTGTGTAAACGAATTGAGCAATATTTCTATACTCCAATTAGAATAGGTGCATAATCATGGAAGAGCGATTGATAAATAAAAAGTAAATTATTGCAGAGGCCGGGAAGTAAGGGATTGCTGGACGAGTATGAGTTACAAGGCCGAGCTGTTGCTCGAGACCTTGTGCAATCTCCGTTCCCGCCGAAGCATATATAGTGCTTTTCACAAATAATGTGAGGAAATTATAAAAGACTAAAGAGAGAAAGATGTATAAAAGAAAAAGTAAAAATTTTAATTATTGTTAAAAGTAATATTTGACAATTGGCTAAAATTGCCTCTTGTGCCAATACAATCCATTAAGTACTGTACTTTTATTATCGTTCTTCTGATTAGAACTCATCTTCGCGACGAAAATACAAAAGAGACGAAAAAATAAAAAGTAAGCAGCACTTTTAATTCTCGCAATTACGAACACTGGACAGATGGTTATATAAGTTTTACTTTGTCAGTTTACATAGATCATTGTTAGCAGGTAGATTTAAAAGTTTAGAGCAGCAGACAGTAATGGATTTTCATACTTACATTGCAGGCCTTGGCCGGCAAGAAATCGCACGGTCCGTAAATGACAAACTTTCCGAGTCCGTTTTTTGAAAGTATATAATGCAAATACTTCCGAGCATGTTTGAGAAAATTATTATTTACCAGTGTCTTGAAGAGTATTGTTCTGCTCTGCCGTCCACACCAAGTAACATATTATATTCAAGATTTTTTGTTGCATTTTATAATGTTCACACAGTTAATAGGTAAACTTGAAACTTGAAATTAAAAAAAAAACAAAATTTTGCAAATTGCCAATTCATTTCCAGTTGTTACAGTAATTAGTTCGAAAGAACAAAAGACGGATAGGGATAACATGTCACGCGACGAATTCTTAGGGAGCGGCCGCGCTCGGCTGTTCACTTTCGAAATAACGCATACAAAAAGCCCATTTTGTCGTAATGTGCTCGATTATAAAGCATTGACTAACAACTTTACTACTTATTTTCATATACCAACCCTGCCAACGGTCTTGGGATCACGTCAGACTCAAACGACACCAGTGTCACCCAATCCGCGTCCTCGCCCAGTTTGAATTGTCAAACTAACGTGACATTTATAAACAAAAAAGCCACTGCACCTTAACCCTCCATCTTTCAGCAACCCCTGATCGGACTCCGGCAGCTCCGCAGTCCTGAGCACAGTGTCCTCGGTAGACTCCGTGGCTTCGATATTGCTATCTCCTCTGTTCTCTTCTACGTGATTTGAAGCTGTGCTGTCCGAGAAGAGAACGAAGAGAACTTGCGAATGCGGGTCGATCTCTTTTATTTGGTGAAGGTCCAGGCAGTTCTGTGCGATAGTAAACATTTTATTAACATTTTATTTAATTAATTAGTTCATAACTGTAGCTGAAATCATTATGTTTGATAAGTTCAGAACATCTATGATCACGTAAGATAAACCACTCTTATTTAATTGGCTTATAAAAGCAGCCGGTTATAAAAAGCTTTATGTCCATGCAGTTAGAGCGAAAAAGACGTTGCGCGATTCACACACACACAATGTTTATTAACCGACTTTAAAAAAAGGAGAAGGTTCTCAATTGGACTTTTTTTGTATATGTGACGCGATTACTTACGAACCGATTTTGATGATTATTTTTTTATTGGAAAGAGTATACCTCAGTATTGGTCCCTTTTAATGAAAATATTCCACCTCTAAGGGTGGCAACCTAGGGGATGAATCCGGTTTCGCGCATTTTACGGTAACCGATTTCAATAAAACCTGGCAAATAGACGACTTACTTCTGAGGTCTACGCTAGACTTCTCAGGTAGGCTTTTTTTTAATAAAAAACTTACTCATTCCAATCATACTGTACTTGCGGTGCAATGTTTAATGTTCAGTTATGAGTAAAGACTCAGATTATATTTAAGTAGTGCACGTAACATAAATTTAAATTTCACCATAAGCGAAACGTATTGCAACGGAACATCCAAAAATGTACGTAACTAATTTCTCAGAATATATCAAAGGTAGCAATTATTTAGAAAAGGTAGCCAAATGCGACAGGCGGCCAGCCACACAGGTCACACAGCTTAAAACTAACGTGGGCAAAGGCGAGGCCGCCGTATCGCTAAGAGCGGTCTTTTTCAGACAACTCAATGTAGAATGAACTCACCTCCGAAGTAAAAACACTATGTTCACTCCCCTTCCAGGTCTTTTCGGTACTCTTAACAAGTTCCTCCGTACGTCCCTCACTCTTGCTCGAATACAAGTGAAACGTGCTCCAAAAATCTTCCTCGCTCCGTGACGTCACCATGCTAATTACGCTTTCAGCGAATATATTCCTACCTATCCTATCTACAGCGTATAAATATACCGGAGTAAAATTCTTCAATATCAAATCTCTCTTAGTATACAATTCGGAATGTACATCTTTCAATGTACTATATGACATTTGACCTGGATCGGTATCGATGTCTGGAGGCACGATTATTTTTAAACCATCTTTTAAAAATGAGTTGTTCAGTTCGATTTCTAACATTGTCGCCAGGTCTGTTTGGTCTTGACGGATGAGATCCTGAAAATTTAGGAATAGTAAGATTTTAAATTATACAGAAAGGAAATTACGCTTGCAATCGTTAATGAATGAACTGCCTCGGTGGCCGAACGGTTAACATGCTGGACTGCCACGCAGAGGTACCGGGTACGATTCTCGGACCGGGATAAATATTTGTATGGCCAACATTTATTTCCCTCATGTGTTTTGGTGTAACTGAAAGTCAAACAATCATTTATTCCATAGGTAAATTTTTTACACTTGAAACATTGACTTACAATTATATGGACGTCGGGTCCGCGCTAAAAAGTGTCCGAACTTATAGGGCGTTAAAATCGTATACAGAGCGTCATTCACGCTTTACTCTTCGTTTGTTCGACTGACTGCGAAGCAAGAAAAATTAGACAGTACTGCGATGACATTACAATTTAAATTCAACGTTTTAGCTTCTTCATATTCCTTTACATGTCACTACGTTTAAATAGGTTGACTTGGGACATTTTTTTCGTGGTTTTTGTATTAGACCCGTCGTCCATTTATTTGTAAGTCAATGACTTGAAAACGTCATTTTTTAAGCCACTGCTAGTAATTTATGGTCGTCTATGTGTGTGTTAATGGCACCCGCGATACAGGGTTTCCCTAGTGGTTATGAGTGTGTGCCTTATTATTATTATTATAAATATAAATATTAGACAACACCACATACGTTGCTCTGATCCCAAAGTAACTAAAGCACTTGTGTTATGGAAATCGGAAACAACCACGGAACCACAAACACCCAGACCCGAGACAAGTATAGAAAAGTTAGTTTTTCCCCGGCCGGGGATCGAACCCGGAACCTCAGAAATGGCGGCAACATGAAAACCGGTGTACGAGCTCCTCGGCCACGTAGGTCGTAATTTTCACATCAGAGATATTCTTCTTTAAATTTCCAGGTAAAGGAGCTCCATCCCTTATTAGCAAAATCATTATTACATAGTCTGTACGACGTCATTAAGGCGTGACATCATAAATAAATATTACGGTTTCTTTTAACTCCCGACATCGGAATGCCAATAATTATTTCACAGACAGACAGTCAGTTTGTAAAAAAATATAAATAAATTGATAACACATCCAGCATATTTTACTGCCTCCATCACACATTACAACTTACTTCAAACATAAAAACCGCATTAGTTACAAAATATTTCTATTTTTATACTTGTCAAATTCTCTACACTATTTATAAATGTTAGGAAGATTTTATTCCCAGAAGTGTCAACGCACTTAAAAAAAAATTATTTATTTTTTAAACTTTTTTAAAAACAGGGTTGGACTTTACCTCTAGAGGAATAGTATCCCAAGGCTTCTTGTTGGACTCCAGTTCCTCCACGAACTCGAATTCGGTGTTACCCAACGTCAGCTGCGCCGCCGTGCTGCTGCCGTATTGGATCCTCAACTGCAATACACGAGTAAGATTTTTATTCTTTTATGTCACAAACAAACTTTATACTCTTTGAAGAGGGCCTATTCAGTAGCAGTAACCGGAACACAGTAATGTCAGTATTACTGTGTTCCGGTTTTGAAGGGTAAGGGTGCTGGTGAAATTACAAGTACAAGGAATATGTCAACTTATGTCTCAAGGTGACGGGCGCAGTGGCAGTGCCCCTCAGATCTTTGCGATTTAAAGCTCTGTGTGGCAGTGCAACTGTTATAGACAGGCACATGCCTATAGCTTACCATCACGCGCACGACTTGTTCATCCCGTCACTAGATATTATGAAAAAAAAATATTCCATCAAGTTCTTTGAAATTTTTGTTCGTCAAAAAAAGAAGTGCGTGCCGAGTTTCAACAAAGTTATACTCACCCATCGACATCCTCTAGGTAACGGTTCGGGTAACAATGGTCTCCCCAGCAGACAATGTAGAAGTCTTGCTCGTGCTGAACTGCTGGTGCCTAAAATAACTAGAGCCGTGGGCCGTGTGGTCGACTGGTTGCCGATTTCTTGAATCGCTATTGAGATCTCTGGGTCTGTAGAAGAAGGTGGTTCTTGAAAATGAAATTATATTTTCTGATCAAAATCGCGTATATTTCATTATATTGGTTTATTCGTCTCTCACTGATCGATCTGTAGCTAATTTGATAGAGCAGTTGATTTGTGTTTTTAATACTGGTAGACTCAGTTTCTTATAAAAATTATTTTATTGTATTGGAAGAAAATAATCAGGACAGCAGAAGTTGGTTAAATTGAACAGATTGCTATTGATTTTATATGAAAAAATATTTGACGAAATTTGACCAAGTTCAGCTGTCCGGATTTATTCGTCCCATACAATGAAATAATATCTTCACGAAACGGAGTCGTTTCCTCGTATCTTGTACGGTTACGGATTTCCCCATACTGTCGCATTTATAAGAAATACTGCGCAATGCAATTGAGACCCGAAGAAACGGTTCCGTTGCACAGTGTCCTGGCAATGTGCACAAAGGTTCGCCGCTAAAGGGAACGTGTGACGGGTCAGGGCTCGTCCCTCCGACCTGCTGGCAAGATGTCCGTGACGTCGTGCAGCGCGCGCTGCGTGTCGCGCACGAGCGTGCGCAGCGTGCGCGCGCGCCCCGCCACGCGCCGCGACCACGCGCCGCCCGCCATGCCGCGTGCCGCCGCGCTGCACCATGCGGAGACCCGGGCCCAAGACGGAACTGCTACGGAAACAGATTCTTCTTTCAATTTCCGCTGAATTGATATTCCATTATTTTTCGTGAAATTACTCCACTACTTTCTTATAAGATTGAACACTAAGGGTCGTATTCTAGAACTCCATTCAATGCTCAAGTCAGGATTTGAGCAGACTTGAGTATTGAGTAGAGTTCTGGAATACGACCTTTAGAAAAGCTCCCACGATCCGGCCGGATTTGAACCGACTTCTTCTAGCAAACCGTGTCAGACGCCATGACAACTACCCCACGGAATGAACCAGCAGACCTCACGAATTTGTATGTGATTGTTTCTCGGATCTTTGTATTTGGTTTCCAACGACTTTTTCTTGTCTATGAAAGTATTTCGTCAATTAAATTCAATACAAATTTATTCTAGCCAGGGCTGGTAGCTGTAAAGTCACTACACACACAAACTGGATGACGAAATATGTATGTGTTATTATTTCATAAACTATATCACAAAGGTGCTCTTTTTAGCTCCGAATCAAAATTCTATTGTTTATGGTACTCGACACTGAACTGCAAAATTTCATTACAGTGTTGTACATAGAACATCGCGTACATAGACACAGAACAATAATGAGTGTCAAAAGAAGAACATCGTACTTTTGCTACTTAAAATATCAAATACTCTACTGCCTCCTTATTGGTTAAATTGGCCTAAAGATCATGCCACCGGGCCAAAAAACCTATATAAAACAATAACGATTAAAACATGAGTGGTACTTGGCCACTTCTATTCTATCTCTTTCGTTTTCTGTTTTGTAGTGTTTGTTCGGCTTTCGTTTGTTATGGATTGTTAACAAAATATACGTTAAATATTGGTTCTTTCATTATTTTATTTACAAGTAAAAAAAATATTGTATAATTACAGGGTTACATAATTAGGTCTTAAAATCTATTACCTATTATTTAGGTCGCTCGGCTTTGATACTTGAGCAAAAAGTTTTAAGCCCTCAAAAATTCGTGGAATTACATCTAGGTATTTGTCAAGTTTTACTGAAATCGGTTATCGAAAAGTGTACAAAACAGGATTCATCCCCAAGTTTGCCACCTTTAAAGATGGAATATTTATTCAAATTTAAATTGAACAATAGTGAGGTACCCTCTTTCCAACATAAAATCGGTTCACATATACGGAGTTATCGCTTTTTTTTGAGTCAGTTAAAAAGAAAAAACGTAATAGTTCCTTCCCTATCAATAAATAAACTTTTACAAGAAAACCGTACTCTAAACAATCTGCCTATCACTAAGTACAATAGAGTTTATAAAATATTAGAAATGTATCCAATGAATTATTACGACTGTAAAAATGTTTTAAGAAAATGGCTACATTATTAAACCATGACGAAACTGAATCTGTCTGTTCCCCAAAAACGTTACATTTGTAAATTTGTTACTTAAATGCTCACATACATTATTCACACTATTATACACACGCACACATACGCACACATAGACACATTTAATATAATCACCTAATTTTAAATTACTGTTAAGTAAGATCAATTACACTAAATAATATTCCCATATTTATAAAGCACAAGTATTAGGGGTTAAAGTATGAAATTGCCGTTTTATTGCAATAGGTTCTTTGAATTTTCATAGAATCTTCATGGTTTGAGGTTTTCGAATGAAACTTTTTTCAAATGGTTTCTGTGATTTTTTTTTTTAAATTTGAAACATTTGAATATCGACTTTCAATTGTTTTTGTTATTCAATTTAGACAAGAAAGATGGATACTGCGAAAATTCGAGTGATTTTTGAATACGAGTTCCGACGCGGAACTAACGCGGCAGAAACAGCCCGCAATATCAATGCTGCGTTTGGAGAGGGGTCTACTAATGAACGCACCATGCGATTTTGGTTTAAACGCTTTCGTGATGGAAATTTCGACTTAAAGAACGAGTCACGAGGAAGACGGGCGGTCACAGGTGAATAACGATGAATTAAGAGAGATAGTGGAAGCCGATCCTAGTCAAACTACCCAGGAATTAGCGGCATGGTTTAACGTTACCTTACCCACAATATTGACTCACTTGCGTCAAATCAATAAAATAAAAAAATACGAAAAATGGGTGCCTCATGATTTGACTGATCTGCAGAAAGAAACGCGTGTTGAAACTTATGTTGCCTTGTTGAACCGGTACAGAAATGAAGGAATATTGGATCGAATTGTAACATGTGATGAAAAGTGGATTCTTTATGATAACCGGAAAAGAAAAATGCAATGGCTGACCCCAGGTCAAATGCCACAACAGTGTCCTAAAGCAAAACTTACCAATAAAAAGGTAATGGTAACTGTTTGGTGGTCTCAGCATGGTGTTATTCACTATAGTTTTCTCCGATCTGGTCAAGCAATAACGGCAGATGTCTATTGTGCCGAACTCCGAACCATGTTGACAAAACTAGCAGTAAAACAGCCCCGACTCATGAATCGATCTTCACCATTATTGCTCCACGACAACGCGAGACCTCACACAGCACGAGAAACCATTTTGACCCTTCAGGAACTGCAGTTAGAAACCATTCGTCATCCTCCGTATTCACCAGACCTTGCACCAACGGACTACCATTTTTTTCGTGATTTGGACAATTATCTACGTGACAAGAAGTTTTCTTCCCAGGAGGCAGTACAAAATGCTTTCACACAGTTTGTGCAGTCTAGATCGTCGGAGTTCTATCGCAAAGGCATTAATAACCTTCCCATTAGATGGCAGCAATGTATAGATAATAATGGCAACTATTTTGATTAAATAAATTTGTTAAAAATTTAAAAAATAAACAATTTAGATTTTCAGTACAAATCGGCAATTTCATACTTTAACCCCTATTATTTACTTAAAAGTAGTTTGGAACCTTAACTGTAAACAAGGCCTTGTAAGTTACAGTAAATAAATTTTTTTAAAAAAAAAAAACGTTGAACTTCTATTTCATGAGAAGGAAAGTGAACGATAGAGATCATGCACACCTAAATAATGCCTATTCCCTTCCGCCTCGAAAAGGCCCAAGTTATAACGATCAGGGAACAAGTCTGCAGGCAAGGAATTCCACTCCATAGCCGTTCGCCTTATAAATGGGGACGCGTAACCCCTCGTGCGAATCCTTGTAATATCCATCAAAATAAGAATTGGTTTAAATAATATAGTAATTGTAATAAACTGTACAATTCACCAAATAACTTACATCCAAGTCAGGTAGGGAAGCCCCACGACTACGGCGCAAATATCACACTTGAGTCATACTCAAGTCTCGCATTTTGTACGTTGTTATCATTAGCAATATAATACAAAGCAAATCAATGACATCACTGAACGCAAAAGGTTTTAAAAATCAATTTATACTATATAAAAGTTTTTTATATATATTCCAGTTTTTTTACTGGATTTTTCGCTTTATGTTAATTATGTAACGTAAAAACAAGTCTCGCGTCCTCCGGAGAATTCTCGCGCATTCTCGGTTTTCCGCAAGTACCGTACTGTATTAAGCTGAAATATTAGAATTTATATTAGTACCTAATAACTTTTTTATGTTACCAAGTGACGGGACGAACAATCCGTGCGCCTGGTGGTAAGCGACACGGCTTTCCATGGCAGTTGCAGTGCCACTCAAAGCTTTGAATCGCAAAAATCTGAGGGTCACTGCCACTGCGCCCATCAACCTGAGACATAATGTTGATAAGTCCCATGTGCCTGTAATTTCACCAGCACCCTTGCCCTTCAAAAGCGGAACGCAGTAATAGTGACATTACTTGGCGGCAGAAATAGGTTTATGCGCATTTGACCTTCATCTCACTTGATGGAAAGTGGCACCTAAATAATGCCTATTCCACTCTCGCCTTGAAAAGACCTAAGTTGTAGCGTTCTGGGAATAAGTCTATAAGCAGTGAATTCCACTCCATAGGTATGGTGGAAAGTATTCCACGAAATACCCTGGACCAGCTCTTTCACATGATTAAGGCCTATAATGAATCTCTAAAAACCAAAACTTTTGTTTCCTTAAACCAGTCATAAACCTTGGTTCAATTATTGTTAAACAGCCTTGAATCGTTTACGCATAAAACAGAACTATTACGTCGCCACGTAAGTACACATGTACTTGGATCATCTCTAATTATATGTGTCACTACATGTGAACCTGGGTCGATTGCACAATATTATCGCATTCACATTTTGATCGTACGAGAACGTCTCTAAAATATTTTTTTTTATTATGAAAACAAACATCGAACACAAGGAACAATTCCTTCGATCTGACAGGATTCGAACCTGGGTGTATGCCAATCAAGTGCAACCGCTCTATCAACTGAGTTAGAGATCGAATCAGCAGATAAACATCACGAATTTCTCTATGCGTTGGTTACACATCTTTGTGTTAATAATATATGTATACCAAAATAGCCGTGATTCGTAGCAGTAGAGTCCTTGTGAAAGAGTTCGTCCAGGGAAGTAAGTACTGCCACCTTACCCTTTTTTGGCCGTGTGAAATTACAGGCACATGGGAAATGCCAACTTAAGTCTCAGGTCGACGGGCGCAGTGCCAATGCTCCTCAGATCTTTGCGATTTAAAGCTCTGAGTACATCAGGTGCAAGACGAAAAAACCCGTGCTCGCACCTCTGACTTTCACGGAATTTATGTACGCATGAATACCAATTTTTAACCGACTTCAAAAAAGGAGGAGGTTCTCAATTCGACTCGAGCGATTCGTTCTGTGTACCGTCTAGGCTCTCGGGTTTCTCTCAGAGAAAAGTTTAAGGAGACTGGTATCATGACTGTGGCATAGTACATTTACTCAAATATTTTATATGCCCGTAAAAATGTACATAATTTCAATAAGAAAGAAGATATCTACAATATTATATATATTCTTTATTGTACAAAGAAAAGAAACATGACCTTATTATATTAACCTTAGAGCTAAGTCCAAACTCATGGTACCACGATTTCGTTTAACCAAGGTAAACAACTCTTTTATGGGGAACTGTATACGTTTTTACAATAAGATTCCGGAGCATATATTACATTTATCATTTCCTAAGTTTAAAAACTATATTAAAAATATTTTGATCGAAAAATCATATTACAAAATTGAAGATTACGTGTTGGATAAAGATGTATGGAAAGACGACATGGCTCCAGAATCCACACAAATTTGATTCAAAGTGTATTCCATAGCATTTAAGTTTATTTGAAAAGAGCAATCCCTAGAGATTCTTGCTCGTTCTTCTCAGGGAGGTCAGCGTAGTGAACGAGCAGTAGCTTAAACGTGACGTTTTCAAGTGTAAATAAATTTATTTTACCTATGGAATAAATAATCTTTGACTTTGGCTGTATGTTTTTTTTGTTTGTATGTTACGCGATAACTCCGGTATTTGTGAACCGATTTTCATGATTCATTTTTTGTTGGAAAGGGGGTACTTCCATAGTGGTCCCATTTCATTTTTAAGGAAATCATCCACCTCTATTTCATTCATTTTTATAAATAGCGTCTAAACTTTAATTTAGGAGCAATTATTTTAATGGTTGATTTTGCTATTTCTCGAATTCAAGGCGTTTTTCTCTCAATATTCTTTGAGTAGTGAGAACCAATTTTTTATTATCTCCAGTGTCAAGTCCTGTACAGTGACGAATTTCAGGATATTTCAATAAAACTTAGCAAATAAACGTAATGCCACGTACTTTTGACGTCGGTTTTTTTAGTACTCTGTACTGAGATTATAAAACAATGAGCTTTTCGGTCGTGATAAAACCTGCACGTGGATCAAAACCCCCAGAAAACATGTGAATTCCCAACCTGCATTGGGCCAGCGTGGCTGACTGAAAAGGTTGTAAACCGCTAATCTGCCGTGACGTCGATCACGGCAATAAAAGAGAATACTTCGGTCCACAAAAATGTATTCCATCAAGAAAAGTTATATAAAAAAACAGGTTCAACGCCTCAAAACACAGTGAGTGTTTTGAAGCGTTGAACCTGTAACTTAAATACTAAAAACGTGAGTTACTAGGTTAGTAGCATTAAAATTGGCAAATGATTCAGGTTGGGAACTGGAGGTTGGAAAAAGGATCAAAACTACACTGCAATTAAAAATTAGAGCAGCACTGCTCGCTACAGCGATTGAGCAGGGAGTGACAACGGAACGAAACAAAATAAGAATTACAAGGCAAAGGAATTAAAATTTTTTAAGAATTAAAATTAGGATTTAAAATTTGAAAATTAGTGGCCAGGAACAACAGAAAAGGTGATAAAAGGGTGGGATGACGATGGAAGGAGTTCACATCGTCACAAGACTGTGGCCTAAACGCGAGACCCGTGCCCAGCAGTGGGACGTGTGTGACGTATAAGTGGGTTGATGATGATGAAAAGAAAATCATGGTAGTAAAACATCGTAATATTCATTACAATCAATATTAATTTTTTTTCATTAAGGACAACTAACAAGTCGTAACACATAATACATTTTCAGATTACACAATACATATGGACAAGCGCGCTCTAGTGTTACCGCAATGCATGCAACAGTTAAACACAATTCGCTATTTATATACACAGTTTAATCATACGTATAAAATATGGTATAATTTATGTCAACCTCAATAAAAAAGTGTCGTAATAGAAAAATTAACTTTAGCTAAACTGACAAAATCATCGAGTATATAACCAGAAATAGACACGAAATGTCATTTAATTTGTTTGAAAACTATTCTGCCAAATCATTATGGTGACAGCTGCGCTCCGATTGGCCAGCCCGAATTCGAAACAATTGACGGGTGTTGTCAATTGTTTCACTTCAAATCGACAAATTCAACTTGCGCTTTGCTATAATGGACGTAAATTGCAAAATTACATATTTAATATTGAATTAGCGATGAAATGTGATTCCGTTTGTTTTGTAATTAGATGTTTTTCCCA
Source organism: Hyposmocoma kahamanoa (assembly GCF_003589595.1). Taxonomy (NCBI): domain Eukaryota; kingdom Metazoa; phylum Arthropoda; class Insecta; order Lepidoptera; family Cosmopterigidae; genus Hyposmocoma; species Hyposmocoma kahamanoa. Next base: position 920,942 of record NW_020653766.1, read on the forward strand.
CACCACCGAATGGACAGCTCCCCATTGTTAGAGATATTATCTTTATTACAATAAATACATTGGCCTGATGAGTTGCCAGGGATGGATGGCCCTAATTTCTTCTCTATTCCTAGTTACGAGTATATACTCGATGGACAAAGTAGTTGTTTTTAAATAACGAAGTTAGCACCAGCCTTACAATTGTCTATACTCTAGCCAAATAACTAAATGTCAACAAACAGAAAGTGATTTTTAGGGTTTTCACCTGACTGTTTTACAATTACCACAACTTCAGTATTTTTTCTCCGATAGTGGATTAGGCTTTTGACAATACGAATTCTGAAGTCATGTCTGTGATGAATATCGTTCAATAGAAGTTTCAAATCACTAGTAAGTAATTTGAAACCAACAAGACAATCGCGAGTAATTAATTATTTATAAACCGTGTCATCCCTAATTTTTTTTTTTATTTGAAGGGAGAAATTGCAAACATTCCAGTTCGCGTAATGTAGTAATTCAAGTTTCGAATCAGAAATGGATGCAGGATAAGATAATTATGTAGTAATTTAATATAAAATAAAATCTTGCAATTTTGGTCCTTTTCATCAACCATCACTGCTAGCAGTAAGTATTACCAGGTACCAAAATCAGAATTACTTAATTCACAAATCATACAATAGGTACTTTGCAAGCTTTATAATAAACGGCTAGGTAAGTAATTACTACTACATAAACCAAATTACTTGATTATCTATTTAAATCCCAATTACGCTAGCAGACCGTTGGTAAAGGTAACTTAAGTAGTGAGCATGGACAAAAAATGTTATTTACACCTGCCATTATTGGTCGCCTAGCAACGTTTTGTTGTTAAACGTTCTATATCGAATTTTATTACTTGTAGGGAAGCCACCTTACCTATTTCTGGGTAACCTATCACAAACTCGCATTTATTTTGTCCGAAATAACGTTTGATCGAATTTTCATTACCCCGAAAACCAAATTATAACGAAAGCGTGGTTCTTTCAGTACATGTTGGATGTTTGTTGCAAAGACTCGATTAGGTTCGGTTAGATTAAGTTAGGTTTAAAAGAAAAAACATTTTACTCTCAAAATTACTTTCGAGGTTATGAAAATTCGAGCAAACGTAATTTCTGGAAAATGTCATTTCAAACTTCTGATAGGTAACCCTATTGCTGCCAAGCAGTAATGTGAGTATCAATGTGTTTCGGTTTTGAAGGGTAAGGGTGCTGGTGAAATTACAGGCACATGGGACTTGTCAAGTTATGTATCAGGGAGATGGGCGCAGTGGCAATATCCCTTAGATCTATGCGATTTAAAGTGGCACTGCAATTGTTAGGAGTGTCAGTTCAAGAATATCCCTACGTTGAGAAGTAAATTAATACAAATTGACCGAGTGATTGCCTGCATCGAACGTCCCTTCCATTCACAGATAATCGTTTTAACTCATCCACAGTACACGGAAAGTTGTCACAACAATAGTCTGCGATAAATGAGGATCTTTGCACTCCACTCTTATTCATTCGAAAGCTATAAATCTGTAAGTTATCAGTATGCGATAACCCGTGGACATAGGACATCTACCTTGGTGAGTAAATAGAGTTGTTTACTTTTAAATCACAAAAGGCCAAGGTTTTATTATTCCCTTTTTTATCCCTTCGACCTATATAGATATTTATTATTTATTATATCATTACAGTGTTTTTAACCCGACTTCAAATAAGGGTTGCCCTAGTGCGGGGCTATGGGTGTTGCGTTATTTATTTTATCTACACACATATCATAAACTCTCTATGATGTGTTCAAAAACCGCAAATTACGACAAGCATAAAGATAAACTGTTTTGTTAGAACAAATTTCTTATCTGTGAAAATGTTACTATTGCTTCTTATTATCATCGAATTCGATATTATTATTGCATTCAAATTTCGAACATCTCTGGAAAACAAAACAATTTTATTCGACCTCAATTCTAATACGAGACGAAGTTTTATTCGAAATGAAATGTCAATAGCAATCTATTTTGACAATTTCACACGTTACTTGATATCGAACGATATGATAGTTGGGGCCGATTCTAGTTTGTCTATGAATTAAAGTCAAAGTTAAAGTCAAAGATTATTTATTCCATAGCTAAAATGAATTTACACTTGAAAACGTCACATTTAAGCTACTGCTCGTTCACTACGCTGACCTCCCTGAGAAGAACGAGCAAGAAACTCTAGGGATTGCTCTTTTCAAATAAACTTAAATGCTATGGAATACACTTTGAATCAAATTTGTGTGGATTCTGGAGCCATGTCGTCTTTCCATACATCTTTATCCAACACGTAATCTTCAATTTTGTAATATGATTTTTCGATCAAAATATTTTTAATGTAGTTTTTAAACTTAGGAAATGATAAATGTAATGTATGCTCCGGAATCTTATTGTAAAAACGTATACAGTTCCCCATAAAAGAATTGTTTACCTTGGTTAAACGAAATCGTGGTACCATGAGTTTGGACTTAGCTCTAAGGTTAATATTGTAGATATCTTCTTTCTTATTGAAATTATGTATATTTTTACGGGCATATAAAATATTTGAGTAAATGTACTATGATGCCACAGTCATGACACCAGTCTCCTTAAACTTTTCTCTGAGAGAAACCCGAGAGCCTAGACGGTACACAGAACGAATCGCTCGAGTCGAATTGAGAACCTCCTCCTTTTTTGAAGTCGGTTAAAAATTGGTATTCATGCGTACATAAATTCCGTAAAAGTCAGAGGTGCGAGCACGGATTTTTTCGTCTTGCACCTGATGTACTCAGAGCTTTAAATCGCAAAGATCTGAGGAGCATTGGCACTGCGCCCGTCAACCTGAGACTTAAGTTGGCATTTCCCATGTGCCTTGAAAACGTCACATTTAAGCTACTGCTCGTTCACTACGCTGACCTCCCTGAGAAGAACGAGCAAGAAACTCTAGGGATTGCTCTTTTCAAATAAACTTAAATGCTATGGAATACACTTTGAATCAAATTTGTGTGGATTCTGGAGCCATGTTGTCTTTCCATACATCTTTATCCAACACGTAGTCTTCAATTTTGTAATATGATTTTTCGATCAAAATATTTTTAATGTAGTTTTTAAACTTAGGAAATGATAAATGTAATATATGCTCCGGAATCTTATTGTAAAAACGTATACAGTTCCCCATAAAACAATTGTTTACCTTGGTTAAACGAAATCGTGGTACCATGAGTTTGGGTTTAGCTCTAAAGTTAATATTATGGATATCTTCTTTCTTATTGAAATTATGTATATTTTTACGGGCATATAAAATATTTGAGTAAATGTACTGTGATGCCACAGTCATGATACCAGTCTCCTTAAACTTTTCTCTGAGAGAAACCCGAGAGCCTAGACGGTATACAGAACGAATCGCTCGTTTTTGCAATACAAATATGGTTTGAATATCTGCCGCTGGACCCCACATGAGAATCCCGTAGGACATTATACTATGGAAGTAACTAAAGTAAACTAGTCTAGCGGTACTAACATCGGTAAGCTCACGTATTCTGCGGAATGCGTATGCAGCGGAGCTTAATCTGCTGGCCAGAGACAATACATGTGGAAACCATTGAAGTTTACTATCTAAGGTCACTCCCAAGAAGACTGCTTTATTAACAAGGTCTAACTTTTCTCCGTTTATTTCTATGCTTGGACTAGTCGATTTTACGTTAGGTAATTCAAATTTAACACATTTTGTCTTCTTGGCATTAAGCAGTAAATTGTTAGCATTAAACCAATAAACTACCTTAGAGAGGGTATCATTAATATGGTCATAGTTAATGTCATGTCTGTCTGTTTTAAAAATCAAGGATGTGTCATCAGCAAACAACGCTATTTCGCAATGGCCCTTAACAAAGAATGGCAGATCATTAATTTAAATCAGAAATAAGAAAGGTCCAAGTATTGAGCCCTGCGGAACACCCATTTTTACTGGAGAACCCAAAGAAGTCACTCCATTTATGTCTACTTTCTGAATTCTACCGTTGAGATATGACGAGACAAGTTTCGACGCCTTGCCATTTACACCGTAATGTTCCAGCTTCCTAATAAGAGTAATATTGATCAACGCAATCAAATGCCTTTGAGAGATCACAGAAAACACCAATAGCGTTCTGGGACCTTTCCCAAGCAAAAATAAAATATAAAAAAATATAATAATAATAATAAAATATAAAATATAAATAACAAAAAATAAAAACTACGGTTGTGTGACATACGTGAGATTGCAGCCATGTCGCCAGTCGTAACATGCGGCTCCTGAACACATCACAGAGATCTTATAATGTGTGCAGATAAAGCAGTGTATGTAACACTCGTGAGCCGTTTTTATAAAATATAAATAAACCCTGAATCGTATTTTAATGCATTTCATTATGACATGTAACAGTCATAAACTGTGCAGTGGTTATCACGAGTAAGTAATAATTAAAATATTCCATATTATATAAATTAAAAAAAAGTTACCTATGTTCAGATTTTCAATTAAAAATAATAAATGTACACAATTAATAATAATACACTGGTGTTTATAGCGTCTTTAAATTAAGCGCTGTAATTTTTAACCGACTAAAAAAAGGAGTGGTTCTCAATTCCACTGTACTTTTTTGTATGTTACGCGATTTGCCTAGTTTTATTGAAATCGGTTAACGGAAAGTGCCGAAACCGAGTCATCCCCAAGTTTGCCACCCTTAGAGGTGGAAAATTATCTTCAAATTTAAAAGGGACCAATACTAAGGTACCCTCTTTCCAATAAAAAAAAGATTCATCAAAATCGATTCACAAATAATAAGTAATAATAATATAATAAAATAAATATAACAGAGTAATCGCATAACATATACATACAAAAAAAATACGACCGAATTGAGAACCTCCTCCTTTTTTGAAGTCGGTTAAAAACATAAAAGAAAATATCATCCCCCATCCCTTCCTCTCCTTTCCATCAGCGGACCACCCGTGCCGGACTACGTTGCCACAGTTGAACGGTCAGTTCAATACCGTCCCGCACTAAAAAGTTTGGCAATTCGTTTTTATGCCGAACCATCAAATTGTGGAACCAACTCCCGGCGCATGTATTCCCTCCCCTCTATAACATCGGGTCCTTCAAACGTAGTGTGAAGAAGCATTTGGCCAGACCGGCAAAATGACAGTGACGGAGTGAAGATATTTGTGTTTTCCATCCGTTACTCTAATCTCTGGACTGTATTCGCACTTTCCATCAGGCGCGGTGCAGTCATTTTGCCGAGTCGCAATAAAAAAAAAATTAAAAAAAATCAAGTTCTCAGGATTTCACGATAGGACATTGGAAATAAAATAAAAACATTTTTTTTCTAAGCGTATATTCGTTTTTTCAAGCAAACCAACATTTCGGGCTGTTTACTGGTACCACATTCCGTAGTCACCAACTGACCATAATATAGTAGCAGTGAAAGAGTTCGTCCAGGTACTACTGCCACCTTACTTATTTCTGCCGCCAAGCAGTAATGTCAGCATTGTACAGCGTATATAGGTTTTTTTTTAGTCGAATACTCCATAAACGCTGCCAATGCGCAGTGACATCACAGCGGCGCTCGCTAGTCATCAATAACGACAAAAAATCGGGATGGTGATATATACACTTCATGTAGCGCTGTCTTACAACGATTCATTTTATTTTAAATTATATCATATTTTATATGATTAGAATCGTAATAAAAGTTCATGGTAAGGGGTCAGGAGAGCACAGGATTGCGCGCGGGAAAGCTTGTACGCGCAACCGTGCGCGATTACCTGTTTGAAGTTTTTAAGCAAACGTTCTTTAGCGCGCGATAGCTCGTGTTCGTTTTTATTACATCGAATGAGCGTCCGTGTAAAAGGCAAGTTTGGAACGCACGATTGCGCGCGCGACTGGTGAATGCAATCGCACAGTCTTGCCCTTTTCCTTCGAACGCACGAAAGTCTTTCTGTGTAAAGGGTCCAAATGCAAATCAATACATTGTTTGTCGGGTTAACGGTGCTCCCGCTACCTTACCGTTACTCCGTAACGTGGGCTTGTTTTTTTACAAAATTCTTTTGGCGTGTTGTCCGTGATATTTGTCACAGAAATGTTATGTCACCTACATAATATTTAATATTTATTCTAATTTGCATATCGTGTAGATGACCACTGCACAATGTGCAGAAAATCTAAATAAAAAACGAGATAAATTTTACCCAGTTTGTATTATGTGTATAGATGTCGTACTACAGTTTTCAATATCTTGCAACCTTGTACCTATATTGCATGACAACTTACGAGTGAATGAATCATGTAAAAATGTGCCGCGATAACGTAGGATAAGATGGATAAGATTAAAGAGAATGTTAGGTGTATTCAATTGTTACTCGTCCCACCCGTCACAAAATCATGTCCCACCCGTCACAACTTAACACGTCACAAAATCATGTCCCACCCGTCACAACTTAACATATTAATTTCCTTAAAATTTATCAAAGTTATTAATTAAGGGTACATATAAAATAGAACATTACCATTTAAGTTATCTCATATAAAAAACTTGCTGAACAAAATATTAATAGTTTGTCTTTGTCTTGGCAATGAAGCAATCAACTCAAACAGGCGAGTGTCGTGAGTGTCCCACCCGTCACACTCAGAAAATTAAAAGTTTTGAGTGAAAATAAAGTCGTAAATTTATGTAAATAAATAGTCGCAGTTGAATTGCATATCTGGCTTCATGATATTTTAAGTCTAATTAACCAATGGTTCGGGAGAAAATACTTAAAGCTCAAGAAAAAAGGAGTCAAAATGTCCCACCCGTCACTTTGGAATGGCCCTTTTATAAGATTCACAAATCGTACCTTGACATACTAATAGTTGCGTGATGTGACTTGGGGAATACATATTATTATTATATGTTATTATTTTACCTACTTTAAATACTTAAAACTATATTTGCCCACAACTGTACAAATAATTGGTATCATTTTATTGCCCTTGCATAGAATACACAGATACGAACAACACACCTTAGTGGAAGAAATGTAATGAAGTTAGTTTATTTTCTAGGTGGCCAAATCCTTTGTTTCTCTTTTTACCTACCTTCTAGAATCAAACTTACATACATTACAAAAATTACATACTTACTACAATGATGACTCAATAAACCCTCTGACAGGAAACAGAAGTTGAATACAACACGGAAAACATTTATTTTAGACACGGTTGAGTTGGTATGCACTTATCTATTTAATTTAGCATTAGTTTACCTGTTCCTTTATATTCAATTTTTTTTTTAATTAATTCTAATATCAACATGAGTTTATAGTGGAACATGACTTTGAGATAAGAAACACCTACACTACACGACTACACTATTTGCACATATTGCATTTTTTCATATTCAGTTTACAACTTTACCATCAGGTTTATAAACTTATGAGTATTATTTCAGAAGGTGTCTCCTAGTAAAAATTGTTTATTTTTTGTAGATTGTACGCGGATAGGTTTCAAGGCAAAGAATCAAATATGTGAAGACCTGAATGTGGAAAATGTAAACAAGTGATCAACAGTAAAAGTGCACAAAAATCCCCCCCATGTATATAATACATACACCTTGGTCAATTTCTGCAGAAAGTAAATATGTTCGAAATTCAAATAAACAAGATGGCCGCCATACAAATTTCAAAGCCTTCTATCACGGAAACTATTAGAGATGGCTGCCGTACAAACTTTTTGGCGGCAGATAGAAATTTGCTCTAATTCAGCTGAAAATCGGCATGTGGGGGAGATCCCCACACAGAGATTATGGCTGTTTAATAGTAATTTGCGGGAAAAATTACTTTTAGTCATTTTTCAATATAACTGCCTTACAAACTTTTTTAGCGGATGATAAAAATTTGCTCTAATTCTACTGAAAATCGGCATGTGGGGTTCTCTATGAGTGTTTAACAATAATTTGTCAATATGGTCGCCATTTTGTTAATTCTTTTAAAGTCATAAGAGCCGCGGCCGTAGGCCGAGGTCTAGTGGTGGGCGAAGCCCCAAGCGTCCGCACGCCACCTTACGTGTATACTTCCCGATGTAGTGGAAATAAGATACTTATAGGGTTGTTGTATCTCGACCGTCTCTCTGTTAGATTCTTTTTTCTTGGAAGATATGCTAAAAAGAGAAGTATTTAGAGAAAAAATGCCAGACAATCACTCCAAATTTCTGATCACAAACTAGGGAATTTCCTGTACTATGAGTACCAGAGTAACGATAATTCTGAGAGCAATGCCCAGAATACCCTGACCAGAAACAAAAATTTTTTTTTTTCATAAATTGGCTCAAAACAGGGATCGAATCTGGAACCTCCTCATCAAGCGCCCAAAGTACTAATCACTGTGCCACCAACGAGCATAAGCACACCCTGTAATCTGAAACCGACCACGCGCCGCAGGCCGAGCCCAACGCCACCATAGGTATATAGGGGTATAGGGCTTGTTTTATATGTAATCATAGACAAAATACATTTCAACTTCTAAAGTTGGTAAATAACAAAAACAAAAAGTCCAAGGCCCGAGTATTGTTTACAAATAGTAAAATACCTGGGTCAAAATTAAACTAATTTTTTATTAATTAACACGTTGAACGCCATGGGGGACAACATATGAGCGACAATCAAACATTTGTAGAAGCCAAGTTAAAATTTGGAATTTTGGTAAGTATCACACTTGTGTTTTTTTGGTTTATAGGGTCGGAAATGTAGTAAAACGTATAGATCATTTCGACAATTATTATTTTCTGACTTGCTTTTGCATTAATATTACTGTCGCTCACCCGCTGTCCCCCATGGCCTACGCCAGAAAATCATTGTTCTTTACCTTGCGGGGGCCGCGGGGGTCAAACTGTCGATCCCCCCGCTCCCGCGTAAACGCGGGTGTGTCTCGGACGCGCGAGCCTATGCAGTCAGTGGCAGTTTGGCTTTTGTTATTGTTGCGTCGGCGCACGCTAAATTATAAAATCACGTATTTACGGAAACACGATTACCTATTGTTTGGTAAATATAAATATTTGGAATGGAGGACGATTTCGCTGATTATGAGATAAGTCAAGAAGACTTGTCACAAATAGACCACTTAGAGTTTAATTTACTAAACAGCAGCTTTCATGTTAGCTCGGAAGAAGAAAATTCGGATTCTATTCAACCAATTCGTAATAAACGACGTCGTGTTATGGTATACTATAGTAACAGTGAAGAAAGTGACTCCGATGATCGTCGTTTTGTTCCTGAGAGCACTACCTTATTAGAAAGTGGATGGTCGATGCCCACAGGTAATCAACGCCGAGTTATTGCGTTTACCGAAGTCCCTGGCATGCCTCCTAATCTTCGTGCTTCTATGACTGACAAAAGTCCAGCTAATTTCTTCAAGCTTTTGGTTCCTGACGAGGTTTTTCAGCTAATAGTGGATAACACAAATAAGTTTGCAATTAACAAAATGACAGAACGAGAAGCTTCAAAAGAAGCACGGATTCGTAAGTGGTTGCCAACATATATCGAGGAAATAAAAAGCTTTTTTTCTCTTATAGTATTTATGGGGCTGGTGAAATTACCTAAAATTTCCGATTATTGGTCAAAAGATGAAATTATTGGGCATCCTTTTGCGCGTAAAATAATGTCTCGTAATCGATTTGAGATTCTATTACAAATGTTGCATTTTTCTGAAAACGACGATGCCAATAAATCTGATCGGCTGTACCGGGTAAGAAATCTACTGGATATTATGAATGAAAACTTTAAGAAACATTATACTCCTGGTGAAGATCTGTGTATTGACGAAAGCGTTGTCCCCTTCCGAGGAAGAATAATATTTCGGCAATATAATAAACAGAAGCGCCATAAATACGGCATTAAAGAATTTAAACTATGCACTCTACCTGGATACACGTATAAAATTAGTATTTATGCGGGGAAAGAAAAGGACGAAGTCAATACTACGTCAGCTAAAGTTGTCATGTCATTGTGCAGTGACTTACTGAATAAAGGCCATACCATGTACACAGACAATTGGTACACAAGTACTGATTTAGCACGAGACCTCTTAAAAAATGAAACTCATCTTGTCGGTACACTTCGTAAAAACAGAAAAAATGTACCAAAAGAAGTAGTCAACGCTAAGTTGAAACAAGGCCAACACATTGCCAGGGAGAGTTTAGATGGAATTACTGTATTAAAGTGGAAAGACAAACGAGATGTCCTTGTACTTTCAACAAAACATACCAATAACTTTCAGAGAGTGACAAACAAGCGAGGGAAAGTGATCTCGAAACCGAAGATAATTCTAGACTACAATAAAGCCAAAGGAGCAGTTGATCTATCGGACCAAATGACTTCTTATTCAACACCACTAAGAAAGTCAGTAAAATGGTATAAGAAAGTAGCTATCAATTTGCTGTTGAACACTGCTGTTGTAAATGCGTGGGTACTCCATCAAAAAGTGACTGGAAATAAAATGCAAATTGTAAATTTTAGGAAAGAGATATTGAAGGGTTTGCTGCCAAAAAAAGAAATACCTGAAAAAGTTTCCAGATCAAAAAGATTAAAGCACAAACTCTCTAGAAAAGATGGGCCCAGTAGCAAAACTCGTCGGACATGTCAACAATGTTACAAAGATCATGTGAAAATTATGGGACGTAAATTAGCAAAAAATAAAACAAAAAAAGTCACTACTTTCTGTGAAAACTGCCCAGATAAACCTTTTCTGTGCCTGGATTGTTTTCACAAAATTCATTGAGTAGGTCCTGTTGTTTTTGCTTATTCTCAAAATAAGAAAAACTAAAAGTACCTGTTATTTTTTATATTCAATTACTTCATTTTAATTACTTCAACATTTAATTACTTCATTTTAATTACTTCAACATTTAATTACTTCATTTTAATTCATTGTTCCTAACAAATTGATCTCATTTGATTGATATAAACAGTGATCTCAATTATTTTAACTTTTTATAAAATTTGTTATAAAATAAACAAATAGTTTAAAATTATATAAAACCCGTTTTTTATTCAGCACCAACACTATCAATTTATATTAAAAAAAGGATTTATAATTTACTGAGAAACTCTAAAACTCGAACAATTTATGGATGACGTGTTCAAGGCCGTGCAAACGAAGCCAAATTTTTTAAAATTTAAATTATTTCTTAGAACCAATTTGATTGCACTTGTCTACAGGGCCGCGTCGGTCATTTTAGATTCAAATTTGTTAGATATATGTGACCGTCGGCTCAATATAGAAGTTTAAAAATGCTACTAGCACGCGGTCATATGTTGTCCCCCACGGCCCAAACGGAATCATAGTGTGTCGGTCAGGTTTGTCCCCCACGGCCTCATTGGAAACATGTATAAATATACTTGGCGTTCAACGTGTTAATAATTCATTTTAAGTTCATTTTTTAATTATAAGTAGCCATAACAATAATACAAATTTTCTATGTGTCAAAATCATCAAGTGTGACGATCAACATGGAACAACATGGTGAAAGTTTAACTTGTTAAAATTAAGCTTTTTCTATATCTATGGCCCTGGTGGCCCAGCCGGTAGTCATAAGAGCGCTAGACAAGCAGGTCTGAGCTAAATTCCTAGTATCATCAATTTGAGAATCTAACTTTTCTAATTCTAGGCAATTAGTGTGGTCATATAAATGAAATATATACCATCCCCATAGATCTATATTAATTAATACTGAATTCTAAATATTCTTCCTAGAACAATAAATTCAAACCTGTTGTAAAGATATGTACTATGTAGACAGGATAAACATAATGCTGGAGCTTTGTGATTTAATGGGTTAGGTTTTATTTATTGTGGCCCTCTCTATCAACCTCTCGGTTATTTGGGAAGGGCACTATAACCTGTGCAAGCAAGCCTCAGGTGCACGCACAGTACCCTCCCTACTTTCCAGATAGGTAGCGGTGCCTTTATGGGAGCTCTAATGGGTCATGCTTAGAGATGGGTCATTGATAAAATATCATAATATTATGTCTTTTTAATTTTAGATTAATTTTGAGGGCCCTAACAGGGTTAATGGATGCCTCCACAGCACTTCTGTTACATCTTCATAGACATAAAACTAGTAAAGTGATTTTCAAAACTAAAGCCAAATTTCATATTCTTACACAATCAAAAACTTTGACATCACTATTTGTACAGCAATTATTATGAAACTTACTACTTTATCAAGAATTAAGGTTTGAATTGGGCTTGAGTTCATTGAGTTGACTGTACTGTATTGTTACTTACTGTACAACAATTATTACAGCTTAGCAAGAATAGATTTAAATACACCATTTTAATGGTGCCTAAAGATTGCACAAGCGCGAAGGAAGACCGGTTCCTGCGTTTAAAAACAGAAGACGACGCAACCGGTGCACTAGATACAGCCAAATAAAAAAAAAAAACGGGTACACTTGCAACACAACGAAAATGGGTAAAACTCCCACTCGTAATTTGGACATATTTAAGGAACAAGGAATCAATTAACAGTATATGCATCTGTAAGCACAAGCAAACGAAATAAAATTGATTATCAACACAATACTTACCTAGAACGTTTATTTACGAGTAAAAGTTAATCCAATTTTCGCCAATATAATGGGAGCACTGACATCACTTTGAAACAAGTAAAAAACTGCACTTTTAAAATATTTTTGGGTATTATTCACGCACAACATCCATGAGTAGGTTTTGTAAATCCGTATTTAAAAATTCCTACACGAAATTAATTGTTAATTGAGGAAACAATAAATTTGCATTTTGCCATACTTTCAGAGGAACGCTGTAGGTAGGTACGCAATACAAAACACTGGAATTTGACACTGACAGCGACAGCTGGTAGTTTGATGTGACCAAAGTTTAGTGATACCTAATACCCGAGAAAGCATTTAAAGTTTACTCGATAAAGTTACTATTTCAAATGTGTAGGCAGCGTTGTGTACGTGACGTAATAAATAAAGCCTTGCAATATACTAACAGAATTGTCACTGCGACTATTCAATAAAAATAATCTATTTTTATTCTTAATATTCTGATTTCTTATTCTGATGAATATTATTAATATTCTGTTGTTAGGTAAAGAACTATACTCAATTATTTTCCTGGTAATAAAATGTAGATCTGTTTGAAATATGTGAACCATGTGTGAATTAAACTGTCCAGACCCGCTCGGTCGTACTTTGGGGTCATTGTGTCTGCCCGTTCTTACTATAAGCTGAACTGATCATGGGTGAATATTTCCTCGCTATTTAAGTGTGTAATATTGATGATTGGATGAATCAGCTTTTTACTTACTGCACTCTGGCGAATGTGCAATAAAAAATTCTGTTTGTTAATTTAATTTGAACTGAAGCTTTTCTATTGTGTGTGAAAACGTTGGCCAAATTAGTTAATTAATAGATAAATAGTTTTTTTTTTCAAACAAACCAACATTTAGGTCTCTTTACAGGTTCCATGGCGTCATGAGATGGAAACGTGATCATAGGACTTGTGCGATTTAGATCGGAAAAGTTTCATTAAATAAATTTTGGCAATAACAAAAAAATTAAGTACCTATTCTAAATAATGGACAATTTAAAAAATTTAGGCCATTAAAGTCGATAAAAAAGTTGATAGAACCAAATATTACTTTAACAAAAAACGCTATCATGTTTGAAATTTCAAAATGATAAAGTACTATTACATTTGCTGTAAAAATAAGTAATGGAGTTGAAAAAAAATATCTTAGCGGCGGGGTCGTCACTGTGATTCCAAAACTTAAGTGGACTTTAGCAAATTAATTTTATAAATTATATGTCATGATTATCAATCATTCAGAATATAATTTTAATGAAATGTTTCCATAGCCATACATGTGACAAAAACAAGCCTGCGCTTGAAAATCGGGAAACGTTATTTAATGGCAATTTTATGTAAAACTTCAAATTAAACATGTCAGCAGCTGTCAATGTGATGAGAGCGTTTTGTTTTTCCTAGTAATATTTTTCGTAGTATAAGATTATCTCTATAAATAATTCGTTCAAGAAACATAATTTTTATTAAACGTAATAAGCCTATATAATGCAGACTATCAGAATAAAATGTTGCTTTATTGCATCATGTATGTACTACAAGTGTTTTATATGTCCTAATAATAACACTTCTGTGAACCTATTTTTGGTTGCTTTTTTGCTTGGACAAGAAAGCTTCTTGACTGATAACCAAAAACTATAAAAGACTAGCTTTTTATACAATTATGTAAAAATTATATAAATTGTTATGATTAAAATGAATTGCTAACGCCACCTACCCATGACAATAAGCAATCACCTCGACAAGAACCACAGCTCATCATTCGAATGACCCAATTCCCTCGATCATTAAAAATAGCGGGCGACAATAGCTCAAATACTATTTTTAGTGCGTATCTACAAAATCTAAACCACACAACATCTTATCTCAAAGGTGTAGTGTATTTCTAACAAATAATTTTACCTATCTTCTCGCATGTTGAGTTTAGACTTTGCGCATGTCAGTGAGCGAGCGAGGCTCGACAAAATCGATACGGCAGTCACTTGTTTTTTCGGTAGTGGATAGTACGCTAGGAGATTTAGATTAGTAAACAAGGGATCATGTTTTAAATGAACAATGGAAGTTAAAAGGTATATTAAAAGTGAGTCGGCGAGCTGCGCGCATATGGTGGAAGAAACTGCTGCCAACAGCAAGAAGAACGTCGACCCTCATGAGAAATTGAAGGCCCTATTGAACTCCCCCGAGGAAGACACAGATGATAGCCTACCACCTTCTGATGCTCCGAAGTTTGGTACAGTGATACATAATAGAATTTTCGTGGGAGGATTTACTTTGACCACCACGGATGAAGACCTGTGGAAGTTCTTCTCTGGTTTTGCGACGGTGACAGCTGCCAGAGTGATTTATGACAGAGCTGGGGTATCCAAGTGTTACGGATTCGTTACTTTCGCCAGCCCGCGCGTTGCAAGACTCATTGTCAAACAGGTAAGTGGTATTTGTTTTTTGCACTTCTCAAGGAGAATTACAATTTTATGAATCTCTTTGTGTTCTTTGTTCGATACCTTCGGTCCGATATTTGTGATTTTAATTCATAAAACTAAAGTCGTGAAATAGCTCGACGAAAATAAGTTCACCATCATTTTTGGAAAAATAAAATGTATTAAAAAAAACAAAGTAAGTAATGGTATCGGATACGTAAAAAATATGTCACAAGTGTTTACATTGATACAAAATGATTGCAAAAAAAAAATTACTTTTATTCACACTTGAAACTCTTTCGTAACAGACAGGCATTTTGTTTTATTATTACACACTATCTTTATTTTTATCTTTTTATCTCATTTTAAAGATTTCTTATCAGAATGATAACAGATTCTCTCACTATAATGATAAATTACAAACTACGATCTATGTTGCTATTGAATATACAATGTTAATTTATTTCATTAATTGAAATGAATTAACACTTAAAATGAAACAAAATTTAAAAGTATAAAAAACATGGCTGTCTGCTTTTTATACTTTTAAATTTTGTTTCATTTTAAGTGTTAATTCATTTCAATTAATGAAATAAATTAACATTGTATGTTCAATAGCAACATAAGAATGTTTTCGCCATTGCAACTTGAGCGATTGCAATTCACAACGCCTGCCAAAATTAACATATCAAAATACTTTTCAAATGTTAATTTGGACCAAGAAGAGCATTAGGCGTTTATTTCAAATTAAAGCATAATTGTAGCAAACCTACGAATATTTTCTAAATATACGATAAGAAATTGTTGAGTAGCTTTGAAGTATAGAATCTAGTAATATACAATTGATTGTTCGAACGACTTCCGATTTGTAGTATTGTAAATTCTACTGATTTACTTTTTATTAAACCAGTAAGCATCTCCTACGACAACGTTTCTATAAAATCTTCCTTTGTTTCCATTTTGTTTCATATAATTTTTACATGACTTCCAGATTTGTAACATCGAAAATCTGATGCGATTTTGTATTTTACAGTCGCTATTAAAGACGTTGTGCTGTACAATAGGAATGCAGTGTTAAAATGTCTGGAGTTTTTTAAAAGCTCATAAATAGGTATATATTATAACTAAATATTCAACCAAAATTCCCTAATGAGAGACCGATCGGGCAATAGTGAGTTAAAAATCCATGGCAAAATATAAAAGGTACGCGATAGGTAATAGAATTTAGTAGCAAATTCAAATTTAGTCAATAGAATGGTTTTAAAATCACGTAAATTTAGAAGGAATAGATAATGAAGGCCAACTAGAAGTTGTTTATATTGTTGGAAAGGAAGTTTTAGATGTTATTTGTGCAAAATAATATAACTTACTTAAAATAAATCTAATTTGGTGTATTGAGTAATCGTAACAATTTTAGATCGACCATGTAATGGCGGAAGACGAAATGCGATCGACGAATGTCATTAGTCCAGCCTGTCGTCTTCGGGTTATTAATACTAGCCGAGATATTCCTTTCTCAAGATATATATACATAATTAATCTACATTTCTCTATCACAACTCACAATCGCCAACTGAATTAGGTCTTTTTTTGCGGAAATTTCTCGTGAATAAAATAAAAAGATATAGTGTTAGTAGACAATGATTTATACTACAAATATTTTTTGTCGATCGTGACAGGCAACAATGTTCCATTTCCCTTACAAATCGGTACAAAGAAAGTGCAATTTTGTGGCATGACGCAAAAAGAGGGGAGCTAAGTATAAGATTAAAACCTTTGTTAGTGTATTTGCGTGTGTGTATCTTATACGGATGGACTGATATCTCAAGGCGGTTTCTTTTTCATTAGTTGAAGGTTTTTTTAATTGTAATGTTTCATAAACATCTGTTCAGCCGTTTACAGCTTTTTTCCTAGTTAGTTTACGGATCTCAGTCGCAAAACAATTGTACTGCCGAGCAAACTCAAATAGATCATTTATTCCATAGGTAAAATGTTTACATTTTAAAAACGTTTTCACGAGTTGTTGGCTTAAAGGTGGTGGCTTTACAGAATTTTTGGAGTACGTTGCTGTATCCGGGGTTTGTTAAATTTTAATTATACCTTTTTGGAAGTGTTAAGTACTGTGTTTCTACTTCATAAATGAATTTTAGTTATATACATGACGTTTTACATATGTAAAACCAAACTTGATTGAGAAGTCTCTGGTTAACGGGAAATTAGTAAGAATAGAGCTATTTGTTAAAGAGTTCCTCCAGGGAAGTACTACCACCTTAACTATTTCTGCCGCCAAGTAGCAATCTAAGCATTACTGCGTTCCGGTTTTGAAGGGTAAAATGACAGTTACATGGGACTAATCAATATTTAAAGCTCTGAGTGGCACTGCAACTGCCATGGACAGGCGTGTCGCTTACCACCAGGCGTTGGACTTGTTCCTCCCATCACTTGTTATTATAAAAAAATGGAATGTTCTTAACATTACAGAAAGAGAGCGACGTCAAACTTATAGAGTTCGAAAACTTGAAATCCGTTCTTGTTCGTCCCGTGACATGGTATCATAAAACCACGGCCGTTCATTGACATTTATTGCCAGGCTGAGTGCATATTAATAAAATCAATAACATACACGTAATTTATAATAAAGCAGTTTACCACTTACATTATTCTAATAATGTGAAACAAAGTGAAAAGTAAAACCTCGTATTTAAGCGTAAATATGAAAATGGCGGCGCCCGAAGAGCTCCAAAAAGGTGCTACCAAAGCCTTCTTGAGAGGTGCTCGACAGAATCGCGAGAGGGTCTTTGAAAGAACACTTCTGCTCAAGCACTTTCCGGTACTTCACAGTTGACATTTTTAAAATTTTGTACTTTTACCATGGCTGTACAACGTTGACGTTACTATCGACAACATGAGACAACTGTATAGCAATTTTTAACCGACTTCAAAACAAGGAGGAGTCTCAATTCGACTGTAGATATGTTTTTATGTATGTCACTCGATATCTCCGGCATTTGTGAATCGGATTTTGATGAAAATATTCGACCTCCAAGGGTGGTAAACAAGGGGATTAATGACTATTGAGGTCAGTTTTTTCAGTACTCTGTACTAATTTTCTATTTATTGAGCTTCATACCAAGTTATGAGTTGTACAGTTACAGTGCCACTTAGAGCTTTAAATCGCAAAGATCTGAGAGCTACTGCCACTGCGCCTGTAACCCTGAGGCATAGGTTGAAAAGTCTCATGGGCCTGTAATTTCACCAGCACTCTTATTCTTCAGAACCGAAACGCTGTAATGCTCTGCTAGCCGACAGAAATAGTATGGTCGCAGCACTTTCCTGGGTAAACCATTTTACCAGGAGGTCTACTGCTCCTATTTATCTTGTGAGTAAGTTACGCGAGTGTATGAGGTATTAGTTATTATAAGTAACGGTATAAGGTAATTTGAGTATTTGTGTTAACTAATATATTTTACTAAATCATAGAATAGGCAGCTCATTGGTTCAATGTTTGATTTTCATTTGAAAGGTCAACGTTTCAAATTCCTGCGTCATATACTTTACCTGCACATTAATTTCTACGTTTTATTCTTATCGTGTTGATGGACACTATCTTATTGTTACCCAGAATCAGGGCTCCGTCTCTCGTTCGAGGTTACGCGATAAGTGCCTACCATATAAGTCTTTCATTCACATTACAATCCTTGCACATCCTCAGCATTCGGTTCCGCACGACTGCTCACGGCGGGCAAAGTTATGTTCACCTCTTTACGCGCATGCTTATGTTCCGTTTTCTTGTGAGCTCCTGGTGTCATTAGTCAGATTTTGTAAGCTCTCGTAGCGTAGGTGTTTCCGATTTTGTATGACAGTGATGTATTTGTTACTTACTATTATGAACTCGGCGACGACGTCAACCGTGTCACTAGAAGCCGCCATTAAATCCTCGAGCGTGTAGGTGTTAAGCAGAGCACGATGCGAGGTGAGCCATCGTTTGAATCGCACCGTACCAACAGTCCAGGCTCCATAACCATCCGAAAACATCCACCTGATTAATTGTCCTTATAATTGTCCGACCAACCTGAGTCCGAAGTCTATTTTAAGACTTAAAGCGTATTTAAAGATCTCTCGCTAATGGCCAGGGAAAAGCTTGGAAAACACGTGAACGCTCTAACTCACTGGCAGAATAAGGTGTAATTCTTATAGTAGACCAATGTCCAGCTGTGGTATATACATACATACGAATTGCATAAAGATAAATTAATTTCAATATAACTTAATCTGATACAATACAAGTAAAACAAATGTAAATAAAGCTAATAAGGTATTAAAATAAGCATTAAGAAGGGAATCTAAATTATACAATCTTCATACTAAAGCTATACATTTTAATATTAGGACCTAATGTGTGGGTAATTGCGATGCTTAAACTAAGTAAATGTGTACCTGTATTTTAGGCATCAATTTCTTTATAATACAGCTTAAAAAAGAGCTTCATTTACCTAATTATATTTATCAGATTTTTTTGTAACACTTTTAATTAAGCATGAGAAAGTTATCGACTATATTTGTTAGTACAATATTTAAATCTCACAACTCGAAAGTTGTACCATGGCCTTATACACTAAGGGTGTTAGTACATATACGCCGATTCAGCGTCAGGAAATGAACCCGAGCGTTAGATATCTGATTGAGAACGTATGCTATATCTACAGGAAGAAACGCAGCACATTAGTTCGTGATAGATCGTGGTCTCTGATGTTCGGGCGACGCAAGGAAGTTTCTCCCTGTCGATGTACGAGTAAATTCAGATGTTCAGAGCTGCACAAATGCATGCTATATCTCCGTTCTTCAAAAAATGCTATTTCATAGCATATTAGTAGCATACTAGTCGGTTGTTCCCATCTGATCCACTAAAACCGAACATATAGTGAATCCGTTTGATTTTATATTATTTTCTATTCCCATCGGATCCCCTATGCAAAGGATCAAGTACATAGTGTTATGAATAAAACTAAATAAAACAGCCGTAGCATAATGGTTTGTTGGAATTTATGTGCCAAATTAATTTTGAAATTTGCCATGAGTGACGGAAAGCAACGTGAGGAAACTTGCACACATCTGCAAAGCAGTTTCATGATGTGAAGATCAGAATCCGCATTGATGGGCCAACGTGGAAACTATAGTCCATGCCCTATCATCATGAGAGGAGGCCTGTATTCAGCAGCGGGACTGTGTAAGGGCTAACTATTATTATTAATCACAGACCACATAAATTTCTTCCGTGTTATTAATACTAACCAGTCTATGGTGAAAAGCGACACGCAATATAACACTTGCAATACCACTCAGAGTTTTAAATCGCAAAGATTTTTACATTACAGCTATTTTACACTAATCATTTGTATATATAAAGAAAGAGAAAGCTCCGGAGAAAGCTCTGGAAACCCGATTCGAAGTTCACGTATTTACCGAATTTGGGCCTGACCTAATTATACTTTGAGATTAATGCGAATTATTTACAAAATTACCCTTTCCACCAACTCCATTTCTGTCGAGGGAGTGGTACATGGACCGCAGACCGATATTTTGGTAATTTCTAGCACGCGACATAACAAATGGTTTTCATTTCGGCGTATCGCGTCGGATCTGTTACGACACCTCCTATTTGGAACAGTTAATAAGTACTAGGTATGTATGTAAAACTCTAATACCTATTGTTATATTATGTATGTGACTTAAAATTAATAATAACTATTGTATGTAGGTACGTAATAAGAAACGAAACTATTTTTCCAGATCACAATCACGTATATATATTTTTTCAAACAAACCCACGTTTCTGGTCCTTACAGGACCCTTGATCACGGCTGACTGGGATATTTACTCCTTGCCACCAGTTTTCATAATACCAAGTGACGAGACGATCAAATTATGCGCCTGTTGTTAGGCGACACGCCTGTCCAAAGCTTTAAATCATAAAGATCTGAGGGGCACTGCCACTGCGCCCGTCACCCTGAGACATAAGTTAACAAGTCCCATGTGCCTGTAATTTCACCAGCACCTCAAGGCCGGAGTAACACGTGTGGCGTTACAATATTGTTTTATAATGACGCGGATTGTTCCGTACGGAACACGCTATCGAGAACTCTGCGCAAGCCACCCGTGCGTTCATTGTTGGCGACTATCTTCCGTGAATATCCACAGAAAAATAAAGACTCACTGCGGATTCTATGCATGCGGATGGCCTACAGGCGGACCGTATGCACAGCTGTGAAACCAGCCTTACTCATAAAAACAAACGCCGCTCTTGTATATAAGTCCACGAAAATGACCATATTTTTGTTAATATCAGGCTTCATGGAAGTAAAATCCATTACAAATAATTACGAGAGACGTTATCAATCGTAATTGTTTAAATCATCGGCATCATCATCAGCCTACTGCTAGCACGGGTCTCCTATCATGCGAGGGTCCGCGACTATGGTCCAATGCGGGTTGGGGACTTTACACATTTTCCGACAGTCGTAAACCTTCGACGTGCGATTTTCTAATATTTTCCTTTACCGAAAAGTTTAAATGTATAAGCTAAGCTTATATAAGTAAATTTAAATTAAATTTCGCACATAAGTTAAGTGAAACTTTGAGCTTGTGAAATTACAGGCACTTATGTCTCAGGGTGTCGGGCACAGTGGCAGTGCCCTTCAGATCTTTGTGGTTTAAAGCTCTGAGTGGCACTGCAACTGATAGGGACAGGCGTGTCGCTTGCCTCCAAGCACACGACTTGTACGTCCGGTCACTTCATCTTAGCCCGTTAACATTCAATGCTGGGTGGGTCCTGTGCGAGTCTCTTGTACAGTCTTCCGCTCATCGTGACGATCTCTCGCTCCTACTGGGTAAAACTCAGTGACCGCCTTGGTCGCCGTCCCACCTAGCACGCAGCGAGGCAGCTTGAGTGGCGGTAGGTCAAACAAAAAAGTAGGCTACCACGGCTTTTTGTTATTACGCGATCACTATCGGAAAAGGCTTCAGTAAGCCTTTTTTGGCTTTGAAAATGATTTTAAGTTTCATAATACGCTTGGGCGTTTCATTCCGTTAGCTGATGTCACATTCCCAACTTAGTAATCAGATATTTATATATATACAGGTATAGCCCCGATTGGCTTTCTGTAATCTGTCCCATCTACCTCGTTTGTGCGCTAATCTCACCCATCTACGGCCCGCGACTTGGACGATGCCGTATACCAACCCATCTCTGTTGGAGGTTACACGTTTCTATAATCATTTCTTGGCCAACATTCGGTTGTTGCTTGTTGCTTTACTATATCTATCATTATTATACTTCGCAATAATGTCCTGCTTCACTTTAACGTTATTATTCGAGCTCCTACGTACTTAAGCTTTTCTTCGGATTTTATATTTTTTAACTCGGTCTATAAGTTCGACGCTAAGCTCTCTTTCTGCAATGTTTAAAGAACATTCCATTTTTCAATTCGGCTGTTTTTTGTGTGTTACGCAATTTTTCTGACATGATTTCGATGATTTTTTTTGTTGAAAAGGGGGTTTTTGGTAGTGGCCCATTTAATTTTGAAGAATATGTTCCACCTTTAATAGTGACAAATTAGAGGATGAATCCAATTCACCTACTTTCCGTTAATCGATTTCTGTATAAAACTTGAAACAAGTGTAATTCCAATGACAGTAAATAATAATAATATTAATAAAGAACTTTATTATCCTTAAATAACACCGTGTGTAGTAGATAAAAAGGGAAGAGTCTCAGCTTAAGCTTTTCAGACCCCTCCCTTTTGAAGAAACTCGCTACCTTTAAAATAAAGGTTGTGTGACGCATCTCTACCAGCTCCACAAAAACAAAACAGCCATTAATACTAAATAATTTACAAATTTACGACTTAAACCTATAAACATATTGGTAACTATGTCATTCAATATAACAACAGCAATTTCGAACAATCCGATTTGAAGTTTGGGGATGAACAGTACACATAAAAAATACAAAATGAAAAATGTCGGTTAAAACCTCGTATACGAGTACATACGATGGATAGATGAAGCTACATCCATTTGCTTTTTTTATTTATTATAATGGGGACCTGGAGCTGATTTGACGATGGAAATGACAGACAGATGAATGGAACCCTTCGACAGTAGGTATACAGCAGATACCTTGTATTTGGGCTCATATTATTCGTTTTAACGAGGACCTTCATATATGTGACAAAAAACGGAGCTAACTTTTGAGGTCGTTTTTTTTTAAATAAAGACATAATTATGATGATGCCATCCTACCTAATTTATACCGCCGAGTAATAATGTCATATTTGCTGCGTTCCTGTTTTGAAGGACAGACACGTGGGACTTGTCAATTTATGACGATTTGGAGCTCTAAGTGGCACGGCAACTGTTATGGACAGGCGTGTAGCTTACCACCAGGCGCTCGACTTGCTCGTGCCGTCATTTGATATTATAAAAAAATACGTAGTGACGGGACGAATAACTTGTGCTCCTGGTGGTAAGTGACACACTTGCATTGCCACTCAGAACTTTAAATGGCAAAGATCTGAGACTTATACTTGACAAGTAAGTACCCTACGCCTGTAGTTTTAGCGCCCTTACCCTTAAAAACCGGAATGTTTTAGTTGGTCAACTAGTATCGGTGACCACATCCAGGCTACTATTCGGATATTGCTTTACTCCATCTGCCACCACAGTCATTTATTAAATTCAAACAAATAGAACAGAACCAAAATGGTGTGTTCATACACACCCATCCATTCATCAACCTTTTACATCCTTATTTCGGAGAAGCTTAACATTATGTCCAAGAGGATTTAAGGCATGACCTATACGATTGATTTTTAACAGGGGAAAGATATTTCAGAACGGAAGCTTTGGTGTTATCTATATTTGTTGTTCTATGAAACACCTCTGTGTCTCCTCAATAATTTGTGTTCTTGTACATGTTCGTGCCAACTATCACATATCCGGCTGTTGTGTTTGTTTGTGCTGTTGCAGCCATTTTGATTGGCCACTTCGATAATGTCTAATTTATATGATTTAACTGTTTTACGATATGATTCGAATATCGCTACTTAAAGAACAATAAAATTTTTGTATAAATAAATAGGAGTTCTTGTGTTTTCGCTAAAGTTTATGTGTTACACATATACAATTTTTTCATATCCAAATCGCGTATATCTGGATCCGTCATTATGGATAAACTTACACATTCAATTAAGTTCGACATATCCCAAAGTCCTTACAACAGAAGTCCGTTTACTACCTAGGATGCTGCTAGAGACTATTGAAATTAAAAAACATCCTGATTTCAATACGGAAGATGGTTTCTCCTTACCACCAGGTTGGGATCCAGTATTTCGTATGATGAAAAGTCCCAATCGGATATAAGGCTAGCCTTAGAATAATAACGCATAGAATGATAGTTTCATATCAAACGAACTGTCATAAGTCAGGCAAAAATCAAATTCATGTAGGTTAGTTTTAGTAGTAGGTTAATTTTCGGTTTTAGTGAATATTTATATAAAAATACAAGTTGAAACGCGTTACTTCCTTGTGGAATGTGATGTTAGTATCTATTTTATGTTTGCTTGACGTATTTTTACACTCATTTACCGCACATTTCGTCATTTTTAGCTAAAATTCTTGATCTGTTCACGGTGCAAGTTGACCTTGAGCACTGAAGGCCCGCCCGCTCGTGTAGGCCCGTTGGGCGCGCTTCAATTTGCCTCACTTCGCGTGTGCGGACTAGGTTTCTATGCGTTATTATTCTAAGAGGCTAGCTTTATAATATCCTTTTAATTATTAAATTTAATATAGTTAAAATTCATATCGTTAAAATAAAATATTTTATGAAACGTATGTAGCGTAAACTGGAATGTATTTTGATAAATTAAAAATATGATGTTAAAATTAATAATTTTTGTGATTATAGTGAATAAAAGAATGGTTTGCGTTACTATTAGACACAACTTGTTGATGATTTTTTTTACTATCTCAGTCAGCCGTGACCATGTTACTTGCAAAGATCGCGAAACGATGTATTTATACACACGAGGACTTTTTTATTTATAAAAACTTGTATTTAAACTGAATGCTTTTCTAATTTGCGAAACCAAATAGCCGCCATTTTGCGGTAGGAGGAGCGCATCGCGTGAGCGGATAGCAGTGAAGCAAACGCGCTCGTGAAACGTGCGATAGCAACATACAAACGCGCGATTGCATCGATGCTGTCGCCTTTAAATCCCAAGTGTAGCAATGCAATCGCGCGTTTGTATCGATGCTTAAAATCGCGCGCGTGTGTGTAAAAGTAGATGATTACCAATTGCATCACTACTGTATCGCGTTTCGCTGCTAAAAGTCGGTGTGTGCAACCGCTCCCAGATCTGAAAATATAAGCTAAGCTAAGCTGGGCAGAAATGCTCTATGGAATCTATGAATAGTAATACTAATTCGTAATGAATGATCATTCAGGGGGCCTACCATAACCTTTCCAAAAACAATCTTATTTTAATGTAAGCTTAAAGTAAGCTTATTATAATATTACTCATATTCGTACCACGACGAACCTGTCAACCAAGTAATGTATTATTGCAAAAGTGATTGAAAAAACGAGTCATTTCCTAATATTGTCTATTCCTTACTAAAAATAGGAAAGAGATAACGCTATGTGAACTATAAATGCCATCTCTTTCTTTTTTGATGTTCCGAATCGTGTTATTGTAGTATAATGTTTAAGTACTTAATGTTATTTACATTCAGAGAATTTTGACTCTTTAAAAAAGAAAAGTAAGTATTTAATAATAAAATCTATTAAAATTACGTTGTTTTCAATAATTATTCCGCATTTTCATGAAGAAAAATAAATAAAACAAACTGAGTCTTGATAGTCACGTTGTGAATTCGGAATTAAAATCTAGTGTCAACTGTTATTTTCGCCAAGGACCATATAGATGGCGCTGTTATAATTTTACAAAATAAACATCGCGTTTTTTTATTTAACGAAAAATTATTTACTATGTGCTAATAAATAAGAAATAAACAAAATATTGTAGAGATATATGTAAATAAATAAGTTCAACTTAACTTTTAATCATTACAAGTCAATATTAAGACAATAAAACTGAAAATAATACTGTTGCCATCCGTGTAATTATTTTAAGATTGCTAAATTTGACATAAGAGCAATATTACTTTAATGTTAAAGTCGCGTCATAGACGAACTGAGTGAATGGTCACAAAGCATCACCAATAAAACATCATAGTTTTAACATTACAATAAGCTTACTTAAAGCGCGTTATGGCATGAAAAGTCAATGTAAGGTTAAAGTAATATTGTTTTAAGAGCTTGTGGTAGGCCCCTAGATTACTCGAATACGAAAATTAATAGGTTATATATATAATAGTGTTGTTCAAATGACAGGATGAGAATTACTAACGAGTCGACTAACGAAATCATTCACAATCGCGTATCGCTAATCGATACGTCTTGTTTCGGACGACTCTACGCATTCTCTGTTCTTAAAGTTCAATACAATGAAGGCGCGAAAACGGTGGAACGACAAATGACAATGCGGACAAAATTTTGTCAAACCACTCCCTAAAAACAAATTTGTTTTGTCTTCTTTGTCAACTCATTCCACGTTCCATTGCTGGGCTTCCTCTATGAGAAAATTTAGGCCACATTGTGACACGCTTGTCCAGTGCGGGTTGGAGATGTCCTATGTTTGTCATGGTTTGCGAACCTTCTTCGACGTGCAGGTTAGATCACGATGTTTTGGGTGCTGTAGATGGTTTCAAGCAGTAATTGTTCACAAATATTATTAATTATAATATTAGTCTGCAAATAAATAAATCCGTTTGGCGACTACGACGCCTCAAACAGACACACAGGCTGTTGTCCAGTCGCCTATTTGGCGTGTGATGGGTGCAGGGTCCTACTCGTGTCACCATGTGATTATGAGACCTCTTTCATCGTCATCCCACCTTTTAATCACCCTTTCTCTTTTTCTCTGGTTTCTGGCCACTTTCTTTTAAAATTTAGAATCGTTCTCTAATTCTTCTTCTTCATCATTCTGACTTTGCTTGGTTCCGTCGTCACTCCCATCATCAAAATTCTCGGAGACATGTCCTTCTATCATGCAAACCCTTTGGGGTAAATTCACTTACGTTTATGTCTAATTTGTAGGTAGTGTTTTTATTATTATTGTTCCTGTTTTTAATCGACTTCAAAAAGGGAGGAGGTTCTCGATTCGTCTGTATCTTTTTTGTATGTATGTTACGCAATAACTCCGGTATTTGTGAACCGATTTTCATGATTCTTTTTTGTTGTGTACCGGGTTCGATTCCCTAGTTTTATTTTCCCTATGAAGGAAGATAATAAAAAAAAAACAAATTACAATTGAAATTTAAAAAAGTTACATAAATTTAATACGGTCGTGGTAACGTATCTTAAGACTAGGTTTTCCGCTTCCGAGTATGGTACTCCCCTGTATATTTGCCGGCGCAGAAGAAGGACCACAGGACGAGCAGCAATTGGTAGCCGTTCAGCGTAAATGCTTCGTCCTTGCCCGGACGTAGTCAAGTGTATGAGCCCGGAGGAAGCTCAGCAAAGGTAGCTTTCCAAGCCGCAGGTTATTTTTCAATCCGAAGGTAACTTCCAACTCGAAGGTAACTTAATCCGAAGGTGATTCTCGAAAGCGGAAACTTTCACTTTCTCAACTATTTAAGTACGTTTACCGCAGTGGGAAGCAATAATCTTCGATTCACAATATAATTTTGAACATTTCAAATCACGTAACGCATTTTTATATCGGGAGCGCGGCTTAACCGAGCGTAGTCTGGCTCTGAGGACGTTATAACGCCGTCTGCTCATCTGCGCAGCCGGTGGGCGCCGGCGCCGGTTACCGCGCTCCCCTCTCTCTGCATCCCTCATCATTCAGATTTAACCAACTTTGTCTATGGTGGTTTCAATGTTTTGTAATCAATTATTATTCAAAAATATGATATTTTTGTTGAAGAAATATTTGTGTTCAATTTTTAATACTTTTAAATTTAAAAAACGATTTATTCAAAAATAACTTAACACACAGAGTTACAGTTGGAAGGAGGGACCTCTACAGTGTTACCATTTAATTTTGAAGAAAATCATCCACCGCTAAGGGTGGCTGTTCACGCATGAAGATTCATTTTTATAAATAGCGCCAAAATTTTATTGAAAGGAGCAATTATTTTAATGGTTGAGTTTTGCTATTCTCCAATTCCAGGCGTTGTTCTCTCTCAATATACTTTAAGTAGTGAGAACCGATTTTTATTATCTTAGAATAGTGGCGAACTAGGGAATGAATCCGGGTTTGCGCACATTCCGGGAACCGATTTCAATAAAACTTGGTAATTACATGTACTTTTGAGGTCGGTTTTTTTAGTACTCTGTACTGAGATTATATACCATTGTTTTTTGTTACAGCCTGTCCTGCCTTTCTTTTTTTCTATCACCTTTTCCCTACTGTTATATGTCTTCAATAAATTAATGTGGACCAAGTGTGCTTTCTATCATAATCAACTGCCTTCGTGGCCGAATGGTTACCATGCTGGTCTGTCCCAGACTCGATTAACGGGCCGGGAGAAATATTTGTATAGCCTACATTTATTTCTCTAGTGAGTTAGGGGTGTGATTTATGATGTTTTGTGTGTACAAGGCACACGCGACACAGGGTTTCTAGCTATGGTGTCTGCGCTATTATTATTATGCATGACCCGCGTGACAATCTAAGCTCTTGCAAGAATCTCAGCGCCATCTTGGGTTTTCTGAAGACTTTGGGAAACGACCCCGGCCGTGGGCCGGAGCATTCTAGCAGGATGTGCGCGGTTGTTTCCTCCTCCTCCATACACGCTCTACATAAAAGGCTGTCCGTGATACCTAGATTGAAAACGTGTTTGTTATACAGACTCACAGTTACATAGACAAAGGTTTCAAACTTATAATTCCCCTCTTTTTGCATCGGGGCTTAAAAATAAATTATAGTAGTGATCCTTAACCATTTTCAAATGAATAACTTTTATTTCAAAACATCCTTAGCTTCAAAAGTTTAAATGTATACACTGCCAAAAGTTACGCAAAGTGAGAAAGTTGAACCATAATATCGCACCATCAATTATGAAGTGGCGAATTTCGTAAAGTAATATTTTTGGCAGTCAAAGACAAAGACAAAGTCAAATAATCATTTATTCCATAGGTAAAATAAATTTGCTCTTGAAAACGTCACTTTTAAGCAACTGATCGTCCACAAAGTAGCTGACATCTCTGAGGAGAACGAGGCAGAAACTCTAGGGAATGCTCTTTTCAAATAAACTCGTCTTTCCACACATCTTTATCTAACACGTAGTCTTCAATTTTGTAATGTGATTTTTCAATTAAAATATTTATATATGTAGGTTGTAAACTTAGGATATGACAACCTTAATATATGCTTCGGAATATTATTGTGAAAACGTATACAGGTCCCCATAAAATAGTTGTTTACCTTGGTTAAACGAAATCGTGGTACCATGGGTTTGGACTTAACTCTAAGTTTAATATTATGGATATCCTTTTTCTTAATGAAATTATGTATATTTTTATGGGCATGCAAACTGTGATGCCAGTCATGATACCAGTCTCCTTAAACGGTACACAGAATGAATCGCTCGTTTTTGCAATACAAAATGGTTTGTATGTCTGCCGCTTCACCCCTTATGAGAGTCCCATTATACTACTGAACAAAAGTAAACAAATCTAGCAGTACTAATATCGGTAAGCTCACGTATTCATCGGACTGAGTATGCAGCGGATTAATATGCTGGCCAGGGAAGGTATATGCGGGAATCATTGTAGTTTACTATTTAGGTCACTTCCAAGAAGACTACTAGTACGGAAGTAGTAGTAGGGAACGTGATGAGATAAATGATGAAATCGCCATACTATCGTCAACTCTTTATACATCACGCACGTGAGCATGCACGCACGCACACAAGCATGCACGGACCCACCCACGTACGCACGCACGCACTCACATGTGCTATAGAGCAGCTTGCAACTGAGCTGGTGGAAACAATAAAATGTACCAGGACCTCGGCTCCGACTACCTATTTACTATTTTATACTGTGGGGTCCCGGTGCCCTTCATCTGTACAAAATTTTATCTAATAAATTAATAGACTATCTACAAAGAGGGAATGCTGCCCGCATCTTGGTCACCTTGCCGCGGGAAAGTGGGATTTAATTATATGAAGAAAATTGGTTATTCATATAATTTAGTCCCACTTTCAGTTTCTAGTATTATATTACCTGAATATTTCAACTTATTGTCTAATAAAACGGATGGTTTGATGATGACAGATACCGAAGCCTTCCAGTGGCTGCGATTCTGACACACGTCTTTCACCCCATCAACGCATTGATTCCTATTTCTTGCGGGGAGGTGGAGCATACATACACGATTAATTTAGTTCAGACCAGTGTCTACAACACTTTGTTACTTGTACCATATTTCATTGTTATGTAACGTATGTAATGAATAGCATGGTCGAGAAAATAAAGATATTAAGTTATTGAATATCACGATACTTTACGACCATGATAAATGAATTAATAAAAAATAGAAATGATATTCATTTTGCATTTTGTGAAATTACTCCACTAGTTTCATTGACTTACAAATAAATGGACGACGGGTCTAATACAAAAACCACGAAAAAAATGTCCCAAGTCAACCTATTTAAACGTAGTGACATGTAAAGGAATATGAAAAAGCTATAACGATGAATTTAAATTGTAATGTCATCGCAGTACTGTCTAATTTTGCTTGCTTCGCTGTCAGTCGAACAAACGAAGGCTAAAGCGTGAAGGACGCTCTGTATACGATTTTAACGCCCTATAAATTCGGACACTTTTTAGCGCGGACCCGACGTCCATATAATTGTAAGTCAATGACTAGTTTGTCATAATTATTAATGAAAAGATTGAATACTTAGAAAAATTCCTTGTCCTCTGTGTCTGCGGTCTCTCGTCCTCCGTCCGCAATGTATCCGAAACAATTACTATGAAATAAGTAATACTCGAGCAAATTTAAAAACAATGTGAAGTATGAAGCTTCATTCGCGTCATGCGCCTTCTAATTTTGTCGAGTATTACATATTTGACAGCAATTGTTTTGGACGGATGTCGAATGGTGAACGAGAGTAGACACCCAGCAGCCAGTGGGCAGTGCTTGTTGCAGATCGTACTTTTTTTGTCGTAACGCCATCTGTTGGAATCTAGGTTGCATTCCACGGCAATTGCAGAGTGTCAACTATCCGACGGTCATAGATTCGCTGAAATATTGTCAATATTATTATTATGAGTTTTATAGTCTTGTTGCATCCAATGCGATGCATAAGTCTTGAAGACTCTATTGTTTGTTTTTATCGATAGAAATTTTAAGATAAATTAAAAACAAGTGCTTAAAGAACGCGTAAGGCTCAACTCACACTGGCGCAGAGTCGAAGCGTCGTGTCGCGTCCCGTTTTTCGGCGACTCGCGTCGCCGTACGAAACCACTCGACTTTAACCAAGCGCCGACGCGCGATTCCATATTTGCATAACACAAATTTGTACCTTAATAATGGCAAAATAGAGATGAATATGCTGTAGGCGAAAAACATGACGCGTCGCGACGCTTCGACTCTGCGCCACTGTGAGTTCAGCGTAAAAGCCAGTTTAGGCGTGGAAATCGATTTGTGCATATTGGTCGTCACGGCTTGAGTTTCATAAAGAAACAATCTAACGACATTCTTTTCTATCACAACTCGCTTTAAAAACATTATTACTTAACGGGGTCAGAAAATGCTTATGCTTATACAATTAGAGCGAAAAAGACGTGCTTTTCGATACCTCCCAGACCACTGGCACCGATGCGAAGCGCACAACGCCTTTTTCGATCCTATATGGACATACAGTTTTTCTGACCGGCTTAATGCCCTTTTAACCTTAATTAGTCTACGTACTGAAAAATAAACTGACTCGTATTAAATTGATCTTATAGGAACCAATAAAAAGTCTTAATTGAATTAATCACAATATGATTATTGTTGCTGTAATCATTGTGCTCGATAAACACATGTTATGATTGATTCTATTAAGATCTACTTGATAAGACAATAAGACGCCTTGTCTCTCAGTGTTCTATCGTCTTTTTAACGGCTAGTGCTTATAGCTAACTTTTCAAAAGGGGACCACAGTCAAATTTATACCATCGCCAAAGGGACAAAGCTCACCTCCATATTCTTGATACTTTTACCGAAAAAAGGTCATAAAAGAACAAAATACAATTTTCCAGGTCGCAAAAATTATAACATTGACACAGCACTTGTACAAAATAAAAGCAAACAATGCGAAGAAAAGGGTACACATTCTTCATTCAACGTTGCTGAATTTAAATCTTTACCTGTAGCAATTCGCTTGTTGCATCAGGTCGGCGAACGAAGCGTACTGTGCTTAACAACTAAGCCTGCAATAGGTTAAAGTTGAAAGTAGTCTGAATAAAGAGTTTTTTTTTCTATTTAGTTTAAAATTCGTTGCTGCCAGTGGCATTTACTGGATCAATGTATAATAGAGGGGAGTTATATAAGTTTGAAAGTTTGTTTTGATCAATGCAATATATACGCTTCTCTAATAAGATTCCGGTTGGTATTTAAAATATACTATTTACGAGGTTTAAAATTATACTGAAACAACTTTATATTAAAAGTTATTACACAGCGTCTGTATACTTGATTCGATTTAAGATATTTGAAGTAAATATTGTAAATGATAAATGCTACAAATATTTATTTACAAAGAGCAACCCCTGGAGATTGGTAGCAGAATAGCTTCTTGTAGAGGAGTTCGTCCAGGAAAATGCCGGCTTACCCATTTACGCCGCCGAGCAGAAATGTGAGCATTTTTCTGTTTTGAAGAGTAAGATAGCTTTAAATCGCAAAGATCTGAGGGGCACTGCAACTGTTATGGACAGGCGTCTAGCTTACCATTATGCACACGACTTGTTCGCCCCGTTACTTGATATAATAAAAAAAACAATTTAAAAGTTTCTTGGCCACGAATTCGGAACAGTGATACCTTCAGCGGAACGTTCATGATTTGATGTCTTGAGTTGGATTTGAACATCCAACACAAGACGCTCCGGTAAAGGCACTACCATTTCATTCTGAAGAAAATCATCCACCTCGAAGGGTGGCTGTTCACGCATGAAGATTCATTTTTATAAATAGCGCCTAATTTAATTTAGGGGCAATTACTTTAATGGTTGATTTTGCTATTTCTCTAATTCAAGGCGTTTTTCTCTCGAAATATACTTTGTGTAGTGTCGTAGTGAGAAGCTATTTTTATTATCTCCAGTGTCAAGTCCTTAAACTTAGCAAATAAACGTAATTGCACGTACTTTTGAGGTCGGTTTTTTTAGTACTCTGTACTGAGATTATTATTATTCAACTGATAAAAGATTACTTTCCAAAGTGCTGTTGTACTAATATCCAATTAGCTGTGTTGGTGATAATTACGGTACAGCGTTATATGAAATGTAGGTTTAGGTGAAAAGTATAATAATTGGTCCGGGGCAAACTTTGAGCCACTGTTCGGGCCGTGAAAGGGGCAGGGTCGAAAGGGTCAACGTAAATTTGGACGCCCGCGTATTTAGCCCGAGGATGAACATGGAAAAGCGTTTTTCAAATTATACCCTCTCTTAGGGCTGAAATACCTTATGGATACACAAATATTAAGAGCGAGTGGCGGCCTTCTTGGCAACAGTCAACGTTGTGGAAATGGTTTTTTGCCAGCTGCTGATTTAGTACCTAATTTACTTTATTTAGTAACGGTAGAGCTTCTAGTGAAAGCGTTTGTCCAGGATATGAATTTCTGTCGCCAAAACGAAACTTGTAATCGTAACATTGATTAAATTCTACTAGATTGTTATAATTATTAATACAAAGATCGAACACTCAGAAACAAATCCTTGGATCCGGCCGGATTCGAAGCGACGTAACATTCCAAACGCTATACCAACTAAACCACGGAACGAACCAGCGGACCTCACGAATTTTTCTGTGTGTTTGTCCTCGTGCCTTTGTATTTGGTTCTTTCAACGACATTTTAGCCGTAGCGCCATCGTTTTTTTTTTTCATCAGTTTTCAAAACCGAATTATGTTCGTCATTCGCAAAACGACATCAAATGTTTTTGGGACCTATGTTATATAATAACGTAAACCGAGCTATTGAAATTTTCTCTAAAACACGTAAAGAATGTAAATTGGCAGTCACTAAGTACTTACAACTAAAATCCTATGAGGAAACCGAAATAATGCTGCAAACAATACAATAAATAAAATAAATTAATACAATGTTAGTAATTTATAATTTATAATAACTAAAATAATCAAATTTATTCATATACACACAAGCACACATCACTCACGCACGCACACATATGTATACACACCACTCACACAAACACACACACACACAAGCGCGCGAGCGCACCCACATCCACACAAACATGTCAATCTCCGTTTGCTTGAAGTTTTTTACGTACTGCTTTATTTGCCACAAATTTGTTATATATATTGTTATCTTCTTTTTCTCTTTATTTCCTTATATTTTATATTGTTCTAAGTAACTTATTCTCCACACAGTGTTCACTTTGTAATTTGAGTCTGAGAGTGAGGGATCGGAATACTGTAACACAGGATATCCTAGTATAGGTTCCGCTCACTCACAATGGTAATAGACCATTCATTCATGTTCTCATTAAGATATTCATTAACTAATCTAAGAATACCATTGTGATTGGAAATAAATGGTTATTATTATTATTATTATCTATGAGAAATTTTAAAAGTATTTCGTCACCCAGTTAGATACCTTTACAGCTACCAGCCCTGACTAGAGATGTCGCTATTCATTGTATTTAATTTTTTATTGAATTGATATTCAATTATTTTTTATGTGAAATTACTCAACTAGATTGTTATGATTATTACTTCGACGTCTTCTAGCATACCGTGCCATACACTATACCAACTAAGCTAAATTCTACTACTCATTTGTAAGAGATATTCCCCTGAAAAGAATGAGTCAGAAACTCTATGGGATTTATATTTTTCTCCCGATGATGTCGACGATGGAGCATGCAGACTTATTCGAGGAATAAGTCTGCGCGCAGGTAATACTACTCCTTAGCTGTTCGCCATATAAAATAATGTAATTCCATCGCAATGGGTTGAGTTGATAAGTAAGTAAACATATTTAGCAGCAATACTTCTCGCTAACGGTGTAGGAAAGCATCATGGTAAAACCTGTGCGTAGAAGAAGGTTCACAACCCTTAAACGACTTTAAAAAGAATCTACTTGTTATAATAACTGCTACTGAGCTAGGTAGATATGCGCTGTTTATTGTTTTGGTCATAACTTTGTAATCCGTGTACCGTATGACTCGTTCATGTACAGATTAAATACATCATTCTCTTACAAAAACATCTACGCTATAATAGCCTACTAAATCTGACTAATGACACCAGGGGCTCAATACGAGGAAAAATAACCTAATCACGCGCTCAGAGAGGTGAAAATAACGTTGCCCGCCGTGTGCGGAGCCGAATGCTCATAAATGAAAGTATATAAGTAAGAAAACTTGTATGAGCGTTTGTGCCGACGTCGGTACACTCATCGCGGAACCTCGTGCGAGTGACGGAGCCCTGGTGCATGAGTGTCTTTATTTGTAACGTCTTGTCAATTCATCTACTCCTCTATGACAGCCGGTCTTGATCTTGCTATGTAAATATTTATTGATTATAAGTCTGGTACTCGATCGGCACTGTTATTTAAACGAACTACAAAATAAAGCATTTATGACCTAGTTACGATTAGGAAAGATAGTTACATAAAAATGGATTCATCTCCCGTCTCCACGTAAAATGTGCTAAAATAAACTCCAGTAAAAGGGTAAGGTCCACGGCAGTGAAAACTAAATGTCAGCCTTTAGCGTAGGCTCTACCACTATGCCTGGAATAGTCATTTTATATTAAACATTTCTTTCTCTTTTGTCAAGTCAAGAGACGGGACGTACAAGTCGTGCATCTGGTGGTAAGCGACACGCCTATTCAAAAGGCTGCTAACAGATTAACCACAGAGACAGACAGGTTAAGCCTTAAGTGCATGAAGTTGATTACGACTTCACGCATAAACTGCAAACATGCAGTGAATCTGTTAGTAGCCTAACAGCTGCAATGCCACTCAGATCTTTAAATCGCAAAGATCTAAGGGGCACTGCCACTGCGCTCGTCATCGTCACCCTGACACATAAGTCGACAAGTCCCATGTGCCTGTAATATCACCAACACTATTACCCTTCCAAACCGGAACGCAGTAATGTTCATATTACTGTGCTGCAAACGACCTCAAAGAAACCGTATTAACTGTAATTAAGGTGATTCTCCTCGAGATATGCCAGAAGTCGGTCATAAACTTCTTAAGACAAGGTCCATAAACTTGAAAAGTACGACGCGATCGACTTTGGCCTGTAATTGGCAAAGTTCTCCAAAACAATATTTGGATACAGTTTGGACTTTAGCAAGCTTCCGTTACTTGGAAACTAATACAGCTCGTGCGAGAAGGTACAAGCAGGCGGAGATCGGAGATTTATCAAAAGTTGTTTTCAGCCAGCACACAACTCTTTTAGGAGACTGCAAGATCAAAATCATCATCACAATCTATTTAGAATACTTGTATGAATGATTTGAATGTCTTGACATTTACTCGCTGAAAAATTTGGTTAACCATGAAGGTTATATAGTACCTCTATTAGATCGTACATTTCACCAAAACCTGGCAGGAATATTTTACAAATTTCTTATTACTCTAAGTCAAATAATCATTTATTCCATAGGTAAAATTTTTACACTTGATAACATAATTTTTTAAGCTACTCCTCGTTCACTACCACTACACTACGCTGACCTCCCTGAGAAGAACGAGCAAGAAACTCTAGGGATTGCTCCTGTGTGGAATCTAGACTCAAGATGTCTTTCCGTAAATCTTTATCTAAGACATAATCTTCAATTTTGTAATATGAATTTTCAATTTAAATACTTTTAATGTAAGTTTTAAACTTAGGTAATAATAATCTTAATATACTATACTCTGAAATGTTATTGTAAAATGTATACAGTTCCCCATAAAATAATGGTTTACCAGTTAAATGAAATTGTGGTACCTTGAGCTTGGACTTAGTTCTAAGGTTAATATGTTATTATAGATATCTTCTTTCTTAATGAAATTATGTATATTTTTATGGACATACAAAATATTTCAGTATATATACTGTGACGCCACAGTCATGATACCAGTCTCCTTAAACTTTTCTCTGAGTGAAATCCGAGAACCTAAACAGTACACAGAACGAATCGCTCGTTTTTGCAACACAAATATGGTTTATATATCTGCCGTTCTACCCCACATTAGAATCCCGTAAGACTGAAGTAAATTAGTCTAGCAGTAGCAACATCGGTAAGCTCATATATTCTACGGACTGCGTTTGCAGCAGGGCTTAATCTGCTGGCGAAAGAAGATATACGAGGAAACAATTGAAGTTTACTATCTAAGGTCACTCCCAAAAAGACAGCTTTGTAAGCAAGGTGTAATTTTTCTCCATTTATTTCTATGTCAATCATAGTCGATTTTACTTTAGGCAATTCAAAATTTAACACACTTTGTCTTCTTGGCACTGAGCAATAAATTGTTAGCATTAAACCAATAAACTTCCTTTGAAAGTTGTAATTAGTTAACGTCATTTCTATCTGTTTTAAAAATTAAGGATGTGTCGTCAGCAAACAATACTATTTCGCAAAGGTTCTTATCAAAGAACATTATATTGCTATTGCATGCTATAATTTTATTAGGTCATATCATAGAATTTTGTTTTTAGTTAAGTTTTAAGTTTAAAAATTTAATTTTAAACAGGACATAATTATTTTAAAGCAGTCGTGAAAAAGTGATAGATGCTCCCCTGAAAAATTTTTCGGAAAAATGGAGCTTTTGCCCTTTCTACAAAACACCGACGATATGCGGATCCTCTCTTTCCTTGCTCTTATATTTTGTCTAATAGTAATTTATGTGACACAAAATCAAACGCTTCCGTCAAGTCCATGAAGATTGTAGATACTGCTTCCCTTTTATTGACACAGTCCGATACAGTTGTTAATAAGTTAAGAGCCAAGCTCTAGTCAGTATGTTCTTCTATTGACCTCCTTATTCATTATTCATTGGAACTCTTTCTTCATCTTGGTCTTGCTCCATTCCTTTTTCGTTCTATCTTACCCTCAATCATAATTCTCACAAATTCGTCATTCGGTAACAAACATTTTCCCCTTCCGTTCTTTATTGTATTTAAAAGATTTATTTCTTCCTTAACTCTTTTTAAAGCTTCTTCATTTGAACACAAGTTGCAAGATCACAGTCAACACATGCTAAATGGACGAGTTTCAAGAGCAGTCGAAACTTCGGAATATGGTCAGAGAATACTCCATACTCAGGTGGTAAACTACTCAATACTTTGGCGTATAACTTTATCTACGATATTTGCAGATCTCACCGTTGCATCACACGGTATAGAATGTAAATAAACAGCATTTTAAATGAAAAATATCAAAATTTTTATGTTTTAAAAAGAACTTAACTGCTTCCGCGGCCGAACGGTTACCATGCTGGTCTGCCACGAAAAGGTCCCGAGTTCTATTCCCAGGCCGGGAGAAATATTTGTATGGCTTAAGTTAATTTCCTAATGAGTTTGGGTGTATTTTGTGGCTGTCTATGGTTGTCTATGTGTGTGTCAATAGCACCTGCAATACAAGGTTTCCCTAGTGCGGTGTATTTATTATTATTATATAAGTTAGTTCTAATTAGACAACCACACAAATTACCACATCCCGAACCTGGGAATACGTACCTTGTAAACCTATCCAGTACACGCAAATCAGAACCTATTGACAACCTCGGTGACCGTTAGATTTATATTGTGGCGCTGGAAGCGAGGGTCCCGGTTCTATTCCCGGTAAATTGGGATATTAACTTTTCTAAATGAGTTCTGGTCTGGATGTTCTGGAAAGTGTCCCCTGGAAATCCCTAGTTTGAGACCAGGCAATAAGTGTGATTGTCTGGCACTATAATATTTATGATTATTATTAATTAAAAAAGCCAATTCGTTTCCGAAATTGGGCCTACCATTAATAGAACTTTTTTATCTAGCACCCAGTCTGCTAATTACCGAGGTTATAGATATAATATTACACTTAACAATAATAGAATTTTTACAAATTTGCAACGTTCTCGTTTTCAACATTATAAAATGTGTCGAACAAAAATGAGCACCAGTAACAAAAGAAAAACATCATTTAATAAGCTCTCAATGTGTACGTATTGTCTTCTTCCAGCTAACCTAATAGCATAAGCCTGCAAAAGAGGAAGAAAAAGTTGCGAATGAATAGCAAAGCTGCACTAAGCCAGCATAGGTTTGTCCGGAGCTATTATAAGCTTTGGCGGGGCTCTATTTGAAACAACGTGACTGGATTTCACAGAGAGTATTGTGTAATTTTAAGAATAGCAGTTTTTTGTGTCTATTATTCTGGTAAAGTAATTTATAACGTGAGTTGTCTTGATGTAAACTCGTCTTTGAATGACTGTTTCAACTGCTATCGACAGGAGTGTAGCTTACCATCAGGTGCAGGACTTGTGTGTCCCGTCACTTGACATTATAATAAAAAATGAAACATTTTTTTTCGGATCTAAATCGCAAACATTTCTTTTTTCAAACAAACCAACGTTTCAGGCCATTTACAGGTTCAAAGGTTCGAAACGTTGATTTTTTTAATTTCCGAAAAATTCAGATGTTCTAAAGGTGGTAGGTCAAACCATTAGGATTTCACGGCTACGGCTATAGGCAATTTGGGTAATTTTGAATACGTTTTTTACGGATATTGAAATAAAAATGTAGCTATTGGTCGGTTTTATTGATTAATGGATGTCCTTTCATACCCAAATCGAGAATAATTGAACTCTAACCATTGACTTACAAAAAGTCAATGACTCTAACTGGAAAAACTGTTTGAAAAAATTACGCTTACGGATCCAGAGGTATAATTGAACCAACGTAGTTTGGATAGTGAAAATGCTTCCTCAATAACAAATTAAATTAACTCCGGTAAGGTTATAGTTGTTGAAAATCCTAAATACATTGTCTTGGCGAATAATTTATCATTCACTTGGGGATAACATTTACCAATTAGCAACTTTCCAACGGATATAAAAAGAAACTGAAGCACACACACGTTTCACTCGTTGAACATGCGCGAACGGAAAATGGCGGGTAGGTTGTTTTCTGTGCCTAATTTCGAAAGCAATTAATATTACAATAATACAATCCAAAATATTTATTCTGTCACAAAAGATACAAAGTAGATTAATGGCAAGGATTCTCCTTTCAAGTATATAAATACCTGTGTATGTGTGTGTGAAGGTGTGTGTGTGTGTGTGTGTGTGAATTATCTTTTAGCAAAACTTGTTTTAACGGCTATGGCAGAGACAACAGTAGTTCTTTTGTTAAATATTTTAGAGTCATATGTTAAAGTTTTGTGTAACTTTCGGGGTGCAACATAGAATATATTTAAAATATATAGTTTTCTATATTTTGTTTTGACAAGAGATCAGCATGATATTAACAACTCCTCAGTGTAAGTAGTATCTATTCGGCACAAAGTATACATCACTTTAATTAGGGATCTTTGTGCTCTTTCCAACTCCAGGAACTTTGTCTTAGCAGTGCCACCCCAAACAGGTATACCTACAATTACATAGAACCGACTGAGCTACTGCAATGTACACTTTATTTAAAAGGTATTCGCCTACTACATGTGATACCATGTCTAATAAGTCATATCTACTGTTATTTAAATATTCTAATTATGTAATATGAAGTATTATTTAATATTTGAGAGTAGTACCCTAAAATGTTATTTTAATTTTCACAATAATATATTTACTTACTTGAATAGTAAAAATTGCTATCGAAATTAATCAGGTAGAGTAAATTAACCTAAAAATCACCCATATTAGGCCTTTTCGTTTCACGCAGTTATCGATGTATTTGACTACAAGTTTTAAGACAAAGGAAAAGAATCATCGAACGCGTTTTATTCCAAGTTCAAGGAAATTCCGAGTTACGCAATAAAAAATCCAGTTGTATTGTATTTAAAAATATCTCGCACTTGACAACTAACATAGTACTATCTAAAAAATTGCGTTATATTATATTTTATTTCAAAATTGCGATATATTAATAGTTTATCACCAAAATTTCGCTATATTTGTATGTCATTCGTATACGACTTAATTTCAACGTGACAGGACAACATCGTCGCTTTGAAATTAAAAAGGTAATATTAATATAACTTAAAGCAATTTAGAAATAATACTATGTAAGTTGTCATGTGCGATATGTATATTTTGAAATGCAAAGAAAAGTAATGAGTCTATTATATCTAAACATCTGCCATATTAGAGCGATGCTACACAGGCGTTAGTGTCGCAATGCTACGATTTCGACGCACCGAGTGCCACGTGAGCAATACGGTGTCGCAACGCACCGCAGCACCCTTCCGCGCTTCGTGTCCAAATTCCTTGTCCGATGCACACGCCTTCCGTCACCACACACCGTTTCAACGCACCACGTGGCATGTAGTTCTAATTTATATGTACGTAGCGTCTACTCCCGTTCCCCGGTCCGTTCAAAATAATTACTGTCAAATAAGTAATATTTGGGCAAATTAAGAGACGCATGATGCGAATTAAGCTTCATACTTGTCGCGTTTTGATATGGTCGAGTATTACTACTTACTTTATTATAATTATTTCGGACAAAGAACGAAAGTAGGCCCTCAGGCGTCGCAAAACCGACGCAACGTATCGTGTGGCATCGCTCTTACTCAAAAGAACATTAAACTACGAACTGCCTAATGCAATCACGCGGCCTTCGTCTTAATGTTGCATGACAGACCGACATAAAAACAATCCTTTAGTATTTCATACGGAAAGTTAATGATTAAGTGCCTTGTTTTTCTAGAAGGAACAGTATGTGACCACCCCCCTAACACGTGTATCCATAATTTTCACGACTTTGGCTGATATGAAATTCTCACACCCTCAATAATAAACTGAGTAAATCGATAACTAACATTTTTGGGAAAGTGATGAAATAGATAAATGTACCACCACCATCGCACCAGGTAAACATAGATAACCACAAATTATACCCAAACTCGCGAGAGAAAGAAATTTAGGCCAAACAAATATTTCTGCCGGCCCGGGAATTGAAACCGGGATCTCTTCGTGACAGACCAATATGGTAACCGTTCTGCCGCAGAGGCAGTTTATGAAAGGCAGATGAAACCATCATTACTATTTTCGTCGACTCTTTGTACATCTTACTAATGAAGAGGTCTCCTAAGAGAGACCTGCAAGAGAGGATTTAGGCTATTGTCCGCCACGCTTAGTTGCATGTTTTCCACGGGATGTGACATATACACACAAATAGACAGAGAGAGAGAGAAATTTCCTTCGTCTACGACGACTAATCCTATCACACGGTTTACGTGATTTTCTAGCTATCTTTATTTTTTAACCGATTTCAAAAAAAAGGTGGAGGTTATATGCTCGGCCATATGTACGTTTTCCGATTTCTCCGTCAATTGTGGACCGATTTTGAAGTTTTTTTTTTTTGAAAGGGTATACTCTCGAGGTGACCCTGATGCTGATGATGATGTTTCGGGTTCCGGGTCAAAACCATCATTACGACGACGATTTTAAGATCGACACACGTGTCTAGTCTGTACTCTACCCAAATACTGACCGATAGGAGCCTGATAGCAAACCACCTTTATACCCTAGATCGTAAAATAAACGCAAATTTGATGGATTAGCCTCTAAAGTTGGCGTAAAAATTTAAACGATGAGGTTAAATTTAACTGCTTGCTAATAAAAAAGTTAATCGAACGAATTGTTTATCTCAACACTAGAATAATTTAATTTACTAAATGAAGGCAGTAGTGAAGAATAATAAAGCACACACTCACAGCCCCACACTAGGGAGATCCTGTATTAGTAGTGAAGAAGATAACTATTCATTGAATAGTTTTATTTAAAATAGTTTGAATAAATATGTTATTGAAGGCGGTATGAAGAACCTGAAAGAAAGTGAGGAAGGAGGAAAGGAGGAGGAAGGGAGGAAGGGGGTTTGTTAGGAGAGTCGTTAGAGAAGCGTGGTTCTCTGCCTACCCCATTTGAGAGATTCATCCAGGAATACCGTCAACTTACCTATTTCTGCCTCCAAGCGACAATGTGAGCATTTTTATTATTGAGAGCCGGTTTGGAAGGGTAAGGGTGCTGGTGAAATTACTGGCAGTGCCCCTCAAACCTTTGTAATTTAAAGCTCTGAGTAGCACTGCAACTGCTATGGACAGGCGTGTCGCTTACTACCAGACGCACGGCTGGTTCGTCCCGTCACTTGGTGTTATAAAAAAAGACAGGCGGTCAAGTGTGAGTCGGACCTTGCAAGAACGTATTGCTGGCTACATTGACCGTTCTTTGAAAACTTTGATAAAACCAATATAGAGTCGTTTATCTATAAATTAGTTAACTATTGATTTGAAATGAACGGAAGATATAGTCCAAGATTCTAATTCTATCATATTGAAGGAATTTTGCTTCGTGTACGGTCTTTGCATTAATAATAATAATAGTAATGCCCCTCACTAGGGAAACCCCGTGTCGCAGTTTTCATGGACACACGAATAGACAATCACTACTTCTACCCAAACTCACGAAAGAAATAGAT
The DNA here is from genome assembly GCF_003589595.1 of Hyposmocoma kahamanoa. Taxonomy (NCBI): domain Eukaryota; kingdom Metazoa; phylum Arthropoda; class Insecta; order Lepidoptera; family Cosmopterigidae; genus Hyposmocoma; species Hyposmocoma kahamanoa. Next base: position 964,971 of record NW_020653766.1, read on the forward strand.
GTAAGCCATACAAATATTTTTCCTAGCCCGGGTATCGAATCCGGGACCTCTGCGCGGCAGTCCACCATGGTAACCGTTCGGCCACGTTGGCAGTTAATTATAACAAACTAGTGGAGTTATACCACAAAAAATAAATGAAGTAAAAATCATGATGTTCAATAAAATGAATATTACAATTGATAAAGCGACATCTTTTATCAATCTATGGTAGTTGAAAAGGTGCCTGGTTGTATGAAGAAAAAGTTTCATTGATTTGTCACAGGTGGCGCTAAAACAAATGGCTGTTAAAACCTAAAAAACAAAGATTTCTAACAAACGCTTGCAAACAATTCATCATGTTTGCCATACAAACTCGAAGCGAGGAAATTGTTCTTTTTGTTCGATCTTTGTATTAATATGTATATATATATATCATGTTCGTAAATAATCAAAACATTTATTTAAATCGATTCAATTTATTGCTCCATATAAAGTTTACAAAGTTCTTAAATAACATGATATGGTCCTTAGTACATGATACCCTGTGAGGGCATAGCAATGAAAATTATTGAAACGAAGGACGTACGCAGCTACGTGTATCGGATTTTACTTTTGGGAGTAGACTATTTTATAAATAAAAACAATGTTAAAAACATAAGCATGACTACTAAGTGCTTTGTTTCGATGGAGAGCTATATATTTTGTTTATATTATATTACTTAGTAATATATTTATATCTTCGAAAAATTTGTTCAAATTGTGTAGCATTTTTGTACTGGAAGGTTTTTTAGTTTTTTTTTTAGGTTAGGTTAGGTTGGGTATTTTATTATAAATTTTTATTACCCTGGAATGCGAGCCGGATGTAAATATATTGTATGAGGTTTTGAGGAAGGTATTTTTAATTTGTGTTCATTTGTTCTATTATTACGTTTTTTATTAGTCAGTGGTGAAGAGACATGACTGTGTTCCTGGGAGAAGTCAACAGTCCTGTTAAAAACATAAAACAGCTGACTTTTTAACAATAGACTTCATAAAATTCATAAGAAATGCACTTTTCCATTGAAACATTCGCTGAGTAGACAAGCGACTTAAGATCCCGGGACCCGGGCAAGAATTACGGAGAAATCCCGGTAGAGATCGTGCAAAATTCAACGTTTCAACCTGTCACTTAAAGCTGAAGAGCCTTTTCAGACGTCTCAATATCGTTCGTGTGGATTTTTATTGAGTTCTTGCCTTTGACGAGTTGGAAAAAATATAAGTTCCATTTTTACTAAGAAGAAAATGTTTGTCGGACAACGGCTTAAAACTTGCTTACCTATAGAGAACCGTGCCCAATATTGGAATGTATGAGCAGATAACGGGGATTTAATAATGTTTCTTCTTTTTTTTCATAAGACCATTGACAAAGCAGTCATGACCATCTCTGTCTATTAGTGGACTCTCTCGTGCATTCATGCAAAGGTCCGCTCACTGCAGATTTTATTTGATCGGTCGCGTGGGTGACTTCCCGCGCAGTCTGTTGCCCTCTGCGCTGCCTTACATGACTAGATAATTGATGGATTGAGTCAATATTTCATCTTGAGACGTTACCGAAAAGTGTCAGGATGCAAAATTGTATCACAAGATACAGGTTCTACTTGATGCAGAGTTCTTGAAGTGTGGAGAATTTTGTACAAAATTCTGTTCACGGTATCCCAAGCATTTTTCCCTAACATCATATTACTATCTATCCATCCCTTCTTCTTAATTTCGCGGAATGTTAATATCTCTGCAGCATGTTCAACCGTATTTTAGTGACCTTAGTGATGTTCTTATCCTTCCTATGTTCCTCACTTTGATTATGTTTAAATTTGTATCAAATACTAGGAAAAAAATTTCGTAGTCAGTGACCAACACTCAGATCAGACCTTGATTCGATTCTAGGCAGTAGCCGTAACTGGTAAAATAAAACTTTTGCCTTGCAATAATCACTGAACTATGTGAAGGTCATTTAACCACGTAAGTTAACTACGTACTCACATGGAACTAGGCGGTTTCTTCATTAAGCTCAAAGTAGCCGGAACAGTTAGCATTGTTGTATCACAATTATAAGTTCCATATACAAAGTAACACCTGTAAAAATAATAATTTGACTTCTCAACAAAAGATTTTTAACAATATGTTAACAATAACGTTTTAATCCGTTCCGATTAAATCCATTCAGCCGTATTATTAAAAAAGGCTGAACAGCCGAAGTTCTATTTCGCAGATAATAATAACGTTTCATCGACTTTATTCATCTTTATTCGAAATAACGAGGTCACTGGATTTTCGTGTAACTTTGATCTTCTCGAGTTGGTTTAACAAGAACAAAATTTTATCGTTACGAAAGTTTTTGTCAAATATTTGTTATTATTAACGGGTAAGCGTTAAACTTTTGGGTTCGTTTTTGGTACTCCCAAACCAGCTCGTGCTTCTTCCACTGTTGAGTACGGTTTTTCTTTTTAAAATGAATTTCGGTACCGTTACTATTGCTATTCGATTGTTTTTGGAAATATTAGTTTCGTTTTCAAAAACAATCACGATATATATCTACGTCACTAAGCTAGTATGAATAGAATATTGAGTATCTATTGTACTCGGTCGGCTTACTGACAGTCTGGGATCACTTTTATATTCAGCGCAATGATTTATGACTGAGAGAGGGATGTTTAGATAGTTCGGACATTTAGAGATAATGAATGAAGAATTGACGAAACAGATTTTGACTAAAGTGAGCGGGCAAGTTGTTATGGGCCAACCAAGGCGAACTTTTTTTATAACATCAAGGCCATACATACAGTGCCACTCAGAGCTTTAAATTATAAGGATCTGAGGGGCACTACCACTGCGCCCGTCACCTTGAGACATAAGTTGACAAATCCCATGTGTCTGTAATTTCATAACACCCTTCAAAATTGAAACACAGTAATGCTGACATTACTGCTTGGCGGCAGAAGTAGGTAAGGTGGCAGTACTACCCTTTTTTCCTTTCCGGGGGAAAATCCGTCATGGATGCCACCGCGTCACGGGGAGGCGCGGTGGTTATGAGAGACTCCTACTCACTAAAAACCCCCGGGTATTCCCACACTCCGCATGTGGCCACGTGATTTACGATCCACGGCCCCGCCTGCGGTTGTCCGCGACTGCGGACCCACCTCTGGGAGACTTTACCGTCCCCACTCCATCGTTAGTGGCATGTCGGGAATACTTGGCATGCCAACCAACCCGTGAACCCTTGCCCAGTGAGTGACAAAGCCTGGCAGTACTACCCTGGACGAACTCTTTCACAAGGGGCTCTACAGCTACTAAAACTTAACATAACCACAGTAAGGATATCATAAAGAAAGGTCAGGTGAAGAGTACCCTTAACCGACGAGCATGTAAGAAAACATTGATGCGTGTTGATGCCGCAAAGGACGTGTGTCTCGATCATAGCAAGTGAAGTAAAGTATAGTGAAGTAGGGTAAAGGAACAAGACGATACTGCGACGCTAGTTGTGAGCAGCCCATGTTGTACCGTGGACGACAATTATGGTTAGGACAATATGTTAAAGCGGTGATAGTAAACGTAAAGGTGGCAATCAACATTCTAAAGTAATTGTAAAATTTGTTTTCAGTTTTGTCTTAATTTCTGGTATAGTTCATAAAAATCACCTTCTCAAGTCAAGTGATGGGACGTACGTAAGTCGTGCACCTGATGGTAAGCTACACGCCTGCCCATAACAGTTGCAATGCGACTCAAGAGCTTTAAATCGCAAAGATCTGAGGGGCACTGCCGCTGCGCTCGTCACCCTGAGACATAAATTGAGAAGTCAAACCGGAACGCAATGCTGACATTACTACTTGGCGGTTGAAATACGTAAGATGGCAGTAATTCCCCGAACGGACTCTTTCACAAGGAGTTCTACTACCCTTAATTATAACAATAGTGGATCTCTCCACGCTGCACGCTTTCGTTTCTGGCTTCGATTACGTGGGCGGCATCACAATAGTAGAAGACGTAGCGTACGTGCTTCCATTTCGACGTCAACTTTTACACTGACGCGCACGCCGATGACAGCCTGCAGTCAATGTCGACTGCATGCAGTCGATCTCAACTGTATGTTGCTTGCGTTTGCATGGAGTTGTAATACTTATACGGACTTTGCGCATGCAGTTCGTTTAGTAGTTGCAACTCTTATGAGAAACTGGAGTTCATTCTCATCTCTCATCATTGAATCTGCCTCTGTGGCCGAACGGTTACCATGCCGCGCTGACACGCAGAGGTCCCAGGTTCGATTCCCGGGCCGAGAGAAATAGTTGTATGGCCTACAATTATTTATCTCGTGAGTTTGGGTGTAATTTGTGGTTGTCTATGTGTGTGTCCATGGCACCCGCGACACAGGGTTTCCCTAGTGCGGGGCTATGTTGAGTGTATGCGTTATTTATTATTATTATTCGTCAGAGAAAAACAAATTTACTGTGGGCGTTGAATAACAGATGCTATTGTTCAATTTCTAATTCAAATTTGACACTTAAGGTGACTACAAAATTAATAAATTAATTATTGCTTTTTTTTAGCATAACTTTCGCAACTTTTTGGTTTATTTTAAATAGTCGAAAGTTTAAATTTGTTTTGTGAATAGTTTTCGAGCCATTTCAACGACATGGAAACGCCAATTTAGGTAATTTTTATGCTTTAGTGCCTTGATACCATGATTAAAGTTCTACACCATGTTTCCCAGAACGACAAGAGCGGCAGGGAAATACTACTATCATACCCTATTTCTGCCGCCAAGCATTAATGTGAGCATTTTTCTGTTTTGATGGGTCAGAGCGCTGTTGAAATCACGTGCACATGGGACTTGTCGACTATATGTATCAGAGTAAAGGGCGTAGAGATATTGAGTGGTACTGCAACTGCTATGTAACAGTGTATTAAACAAAAAAAACGTAAGAAATCAGTTATCAGATAGGTTCCCGTGTGTTACTGCTAACAAAAAATGCGACCCGCAGTGGCCAATTTATAGCTGCGTTGATTGTAGCCTTAATCATTTTTTTCTTTGAAGGATATTTTAGTAATCTTGATTGCGTCGCCGGACAAAAAAATGCGGTCGAAGTAGTCACTGTTCGAGGGAAGCATCTTACCATCGCGAGTCAGTATTTGCGTAAATTGATCAGCGCCATCTAGTGTCTATTGAAGGAACTACTAATGTTCATATTAATGCCGTTTTTAGACAAGTTAAAAAAACAACACCCCAGCGGTTAGAGCACTAAATAGTTATTGTTAGAAATGGGTCAAAGTGTGTTAAATTTGAATCACGTAATGTAAAATCAACTAACCAAATCATAGAAATAAATGGAGAAAAGTTAGACCTTATTAATAAAGCTGTTTTTTTGGGAGTGACCTTAGATAGTAAACTCCAATGGTTTCCACATATATCTTCCTTGGCCAACAGATTAAGGTCTGCTGCATACGCAGTCTGTAGACTATGTGAGCTTACCGATGTTGCTACTGCTAGACTAGTTTACTTTAGTTACTTCCATAGTATAATGTCCTACGGATTCTCATGGGGTAAAGCGGCAGATATACAAACCATATTTGTTTTGCAAAAACGAGCGATTCGTTCTGTGTACCGTTTGGGTTCTCGGATGTCTCTCAGATAAAAGTTTAAGGAGAGTGGTATCATGACTGTGGCATCTCAGTACATTTACTCAAATATTTTGTATGCACGTAAAAATGTACGTAACTTCGTTAAGAAAGAAGATATCCGTAATATTAACCTTAGACCTACGTCCAAACTCATGGTACCACGTTTTCGTTTAACTAAGGTAAACGATTCTTTTATGAGGAACTGTATACGTTTTTACAATAAGATTCCGGAGCATATATTAAGATTACCATTTCCTAAGTTTAAAACTTACATTAAAAGTATTTTAATTGAAAAGTCATATTACAAAATTGTAGACTACCTACGTGTTAGATGTTAGAGAAAAACAACGTGACCCTAGATTCGACACAATTATGGTTGAAAGTATATTATACCATTTAAGTTTATTTGAAAAGAGCAATCCCTAGAGTTTCTTGCTCGTTCTTCTCAGGGAGGTCAGCGTAGTGAACGAGCAGCAGCTTAAAAAATGACGTTTTCAAGTGTAAAAATTGTGTCTATGGAATAAATGATTATTTCACTTTGACTTTGACTTTGGGGTATAGCAACACTCGCCAAAACTACTATGTAAAAGTAAATGCTTTAAACAAATAATTAATATAGGAGAAAAGACGCGCGCATATGAAAACTATTCATGGTGGACGGTAGAGTTGACACGCTATAAGCTTTGAGCAACTGAATGAAACGACCCTAATAATAATAAGAATAATAAGTTTGTAAGTGTGGTTCAAACCAGCCCACAACCTGAGAAAAATAAAGTAAAAAAAAAATAATAATAAACATCTATATATTTTTAATTTAATTCTTTTAAATTAAAATAGAACTAACTTAACGTTTTTAAAATATTCTTATGTAAATGTATACTTATATTTGTCGGAAAGATCCAAGTGAATGTAATGTTTCCTGTAGTTTTTTAGCAAAAAACGGCAAAATATTTAAAAATGTCCGCTAAAAATGGAAAGGCTGAACAATTTTAATCCACCTGGCGGTGATTAAAGCGAGCTGCGTCGGAGTAAATCATGTTTTTAATCTCTCGCTTTGAATTTACGTCGACGAAGATTGAAACGGTGTACATGCACCTTTATATATTTTTTCCTACGAAAGTATTTAGTATTAATTAAGTAATATATTTATTTGAAAAACTTCTATCGTACATTATTTTGTAGCAGTAGAGGTCCTCGTGAAAGAATTCGTTCAGAGAAGCCATCTTACCTTTTTCTGCCGTCAAGCAGTATCTCAATCTTTGCTATTTAAAGCTCTGATCTGCACAGCTACTGTTATGGACAAGCGTGTCGCTTACCACCAGGCGCACGTCTTGTTCTTCCCGTCATGATACCAAGTCATATAAAAATTCTTTGATGGCAATGTAGTTATAATTTTATATAATTTAATTCGTTCTTTTATTTAACCTTTGTACTGTCAGTTCAACGAACGTACAACTCCCGGTAGTTCTGTTTATAAAACGCCTACAAAATATTTTTGCAAGTCAGTGTACAACCTGAATAAAATATATCCTCCCACCGTCGCTCGTGCATACTACCCACCTCGATGCGGCCCTTTGACCTTTTCAATATGTTTGTCTCTTACATTTTTTTTTTCATTAAAACTTGCAGTAACAGCGCGTAACGCTTTGAAAAAGAATCGTCGAAATCCATCCGCTCACGCTATCAAACGAAATGCGACTTGAATGGTGGGCGCAACCACACCATTTTTAATAGGCAACAACATTTAAAATCCTCGGAATAAAATCAAAGGCTTAAAGTATGAAACATACACGAGAGCGCGACCGCGGCCTGTCTAATTCTAAATAATCTCAGTACAGAGTACTAAAAAAACCGACCTCAAAAGGACGTGGAATTATGTCTATTTGCTAAGTTTTATTGAAATATCTATACTTCGCCACTATACAGGACTTGACACTGGAGATAATATAAAAATAGGTTCTGACTAGGACCCTACACAAAGTATATTGAGAGAAAAACGCCTTGAATTGTAGAAATAGCAAAATCAACCATTAAAGTAATTACTCCTAAATTAAGTTAGGCGCTATTTATAAAAATGAATCTTCATGCTTGAACAGCCACCCTTCGAGGTGGATGATTTTCTTCAAAATGAAATGGGACCACTATGGAAGTACTTTCCCACAAAAAAAGAATCATGAAAATCGGTTCACAAATACCGGAGTTATCGCGTAACATACATACAAAAAAAGGAACATACAGTCGAATTGAGAACCTCCTCCTTATTCGAAGTCGGTTAAAAAGTAGTTTTAATTATTATTAGTAATTGTTACTTATGTCAAATTTTAGTCGCTTAGAGTCTCAATGTCTACAGTTATTTTATTTTTGATTTTTGTTGTGTGTAACGTGTAACATATTTATTATTATCATAGATTTAGTATATAGGTACCCATTATTATTTGGATTGTGGTGTTCCATATTATGACTGGCCAAGACAGAATATAATCAACATAGTCCTCAGAGGTTGAGTCATGGACCCTTTTGACATGCTTTTATTTTATTTATTTTTTATTTTATTATTTTCTTTATTTTTATTAATTTTCTGATTGAAATTTATGCAGGTCAAATAAAGCCTATTTTTTATTTATTTTTTATTCCTGTATTTATATGAACAAGATCACACCCGAACCGCACTTGCTCTCTGTGTCAAGCTTTATTCAGAGTGGCGGCGGACGCGGGTGCGTGTAAATCAAATGTACGTAGACGCTCGTTGGGTTCACAGTGGCAGTTGTTCATTTCCGCACCGTGGAAAGGAAGACGCCAAGACCCGCGCCTGCACTCTGAATGAGCCCCGAGCCAACCTCGCCGGCGCGCCCGGGAAATAATAAATAAATCGAGCGTATTTTCTTATAACAGTTCGGTCTCTAGACACGTGCGCGCGGTCACTCCTCGGTGGCCGTCTTTACCCTTCCAAACCGGGATGTTCACATTACGGCTTGGCGGCAGAAATAGGTAAGGCGGCAGTAATTCCCTGGACGAATTCTTCCATAATGAGCTCTACTGCTACAAATGAATATTTCAAGTGGTATGGCGAATATCATAGCATTTACTCCGATCGAAGTTTCATGTGGAATGTAGACCGCTATAGGAAACTTTCTTTAACTGCCTGTTTTAAACTTTCTTTACCTCGTGAGTTTGGGTGTCATTTGTGGTTGTTTATATAAGCGTCAGGAACTGAAAACTCGACTATCTGTGGTAATCAGTTTTAATTTTGAATATGGTGTGCTCACATGCCCGCAGTGCGTGAGGACCTTCGCTCAGAAGATTGGCTACAAAAGCGACGTGCGAGCCCACGAACGCCGCTTATCGGTCGCTTTAACGTTATCCAAAATCGTCTGGGAGCATACATACATGTGTTGTCTATGGCACCCGCGATACACGGTTTTCCTAGTGCGAGACTATGATTGTCATTATTATTACTTATGTGGATATTATGGAAAAATATGCTCCATTGAGTGGATGACGCCATTCTAGTATTTATATCTGTGTATTAAGGTTATTAAGTCGGTCAACATAAGTTCGTCGTGATCAAAGATCGAAATAGGCTGAGTGTATTTATTTAAGCATCAAGTAATCAAATCAAATCAAATCGTTTATTTGCATAAAACATGGTGGTCATGATAACACAGTAATGTATACGTTCAAGCATGTTTAGCCCGAAGATAATTTAGGCATGCAAAATAAATGAAACATAGGTCGTCACATGGTTACATTTACATTAAGTTATATATAATTAATTTAAATTCTTTTACATAAAAATAATTGTAGAAATTCCCTAATACTGTAATATACTTTATTCTTTAACAATTCATATAATTTAGTCTTAAATAATGTAATGGGCAAGTGTTTAATGTCATTTGGTAATCTATGGTAAATTCTGGCACACATACACAAACAATTTTGATTATATTTAGGTACGTCAAAAAAAATAGTCTATTGGGATTTCTATACTTTCGATGGTTCGCGTCAATACTCTTAATAAACAAATGTAAATTATTTTTCACAAAAATGCTGGCTTCATAAATATATAAAGCAGGCAGGGGTAATAAACCAAGATCTTTAAATATAGGTTTACAGGATTCAAGCGGAGTCCTACCAGTAATTGCACGTATACATTTTTTGTGTGTTAATAACACTCTGTTTATATTCGTACCATTTCCCCAGATAAGAAGTCCATAACGTAGGGTCGAGACTACATATGCGTGATAAACTGTTAACATGGTTGACATATTTGTTATACGCATAGAGATGTTAATACCTCCCTTTGAATTTCCTGAATAATAAGTGTCTGTTACCACAAATGGCTTTGGATGATTTCGCATAACAGTGAAAGTTTTGAATCAATTACTTTGCAAAAAAAATTATAGTAAAATGTAAGATATAGGACATACATACACTGATTACTCAACGGTGAAGAGAGTGTTCCTAGCACAAAAGAAGTGTATTAGAGCAATGTGTGGTCTAAAACGAACAGATAGCTGCAGACCTTATTTTAAGAAACATAAATTACTAACGCTAATGTCTCTTTATGTATTTAATACCGCAGTTTTCATCAGACGCAATCCAAACTTCTTTAATTGTGTTAAGAGTGCCCGTAGGAATAATAAACTTGACAGCGTAGGTGGCAGATCTGCCCTCCTATGTAATAGTATTATTGCAATGAGTGCCAAGATTTATAATAAATTACCATCTGACATAAGGAACATTAAGGACATTGTAACATTTAAAAGAAATCTATTTGAATACCTTGTTAATGAAACATTTTACTCTATAAACGAATATTTCGGTAATAATTAAGTAATTTGACATGAAATAAAATTGAGTAATAATTAAGTAAATAAATAAAAATTAAGTAAAATAACTATGTTCATTAGCCACTTATGTAGTTCGTATGCCTGAAGGTGCAACATAGAGGGTCGCTATAACTTATTTAATACCATGTATTTCAATGTACTGTATCCTATGTTGACGAATTAAATGCATTTGATTTGATTTGTGTGAAAACGCGATTCCTAAAAATTTTCACGTTAGATGAAAACGCATACTTACCTCGAAATTTTATGTATTCTATTATTGACTTACAATTATATGGACGTCGGGTCCGCGCTAAAAAGTGTCCGCACTTGTAAGGCGCTAAAATCGTATACAGAGCGCCAAACTCCGCTTTAGTCTTCATTTGTTCGACTGACAGCGCGATACTGCGATGACATTACAATTTAAATTTCGAATAGGTTGACTTGGGACATTTTTTTCGTGGTTTTTGTATTAGACCCGTCGTCCATTTATTTGTAAGTCAATGTATTCTATAGATACTTTACATATACCAATGATTTTTTTTATATCAATTGAACTAAATAGAAGACGTGTAGTATACGGTATGCATTTTTCAAATGGCTTGGTAAAATAATAAAATTTGAAAGAAAGCCCAGGGACACTCCCTGCCGTTCGACTCAAGCAAAATGAACCGTATTAATACGGAAAAACTTAAGTTCGAACGGATGTTACACCCATACCCGAAACAATTTAGAAAAAATCATTTTCCATATAGCTCTTACCAGTAATATACTCAGTACCTCCTTATCCATGTGTATTGTGACAATGCTGACCTCCTTCCTCTTTACTGGATCCTGGCCACTCATTTAAAATAATTTGAATCGTTTTCGAATTACCTTTTCCTTTATTATACTTTTTTAGTTGGTTAGTTCTATCCGTCGTCATTCCCATAAAACTTTTTGAATCGAGAGGACGTGCCTATAAATCACCTTAATTTCCTTATTGTAAAACTTTACGTCGATAAAGAAATGAAACTATTTTTCCGGATTTAAATTTTGTTTTTCCAAGCAAATCAATGTTTGGGGCTCTTTACAAGTCCCATGGTCACGGTTGACTAATCCGTGATGAAAAAATAGTTTCATTTCCTATGTGTAACAATCGCGAAAACCTAAGAACTCGATATTTACGTCGATGACTATTAAAATTATATGCTTAGTTATATAGGCCCATTTGGGGTGAGTATTGTGTTATATTTAACCGACTTCAAAAACTTTTTATTTTTTTATTCTCCAAATTAGGTAGCAAATTAGGGGATGAATCCAGTTTCCCGGTAGGTAACCGATAATTAATTAATTCAATAAAACATGGCAAATGGATGTAATTCCACGAAATTTTGAGGTCGGTTTTCTGTTTTATGAGGAGCGTTTTATTCGTTACAACCAGAGGTGGGCAGTGGGTTAAACCCCGATCAACCCGCCCGGGTATTACGGTTAATACCCGGGTTTTTAGCCATTTCTGCCCAAAATCGTGGGCAGAAACGGCAAATACGGAATTTGGTACATACTTATTACATATTTCGTTGTAAAAAAAACATTTTTACAACGAAATATGTAATAAGTATGTACCAAACCAACGAGGCAACTCCACACAATATCCATTAAATTTTGAATCTAAAATTTTAAATTACGAATCGATTTTTATGAAAATTGTTACAAGTTCATGGGACCTAACGGTTTTTAATATCGATTTATTTCAATGCTGTTTTCAAGCGAATCGATTCAATAGAAAGGCAAATCGAAACGTCTAGATCCGAAAGTAATAAATTTTGTTATTAGTGATATCAATCAATTTGAATAAAACTCGATTTATAATGCATACCAACCAATTTGAAGCTCAAGAGCTTCAAATGCAGAGCCAGGAGATTTATTGGCGACGATAAGCTCGAATCTAAATTTTATAGTTGAGCCCACCGCGCACCGGCGTGAAGTATATATTTCGGTGAGTGTGTCCATCCCGCCCCTTTCACCATCAGACATCCAGACTTGCGGCGGGATATCATCCTTACTTGGTCGATATTCCCTTCAGGCGAAGGCGGAAGGCGTCACCCCGAGTGTCTTTAACGTGCAACTGAATAGGCATCTTCTGGACGAGCTCGTTCAATCATAGATCCTATCTTTGCTCCAGGGCTTGGTAGTGATCAAGAGCAAGTCTATTTAATTAAAAAAAAAACAAAAAACAAAACGTTAGGTACATTAGACAAACAAAATTGTAAATAGTTTTTGGCCTCAATTGTGAGCGTTAATCTGGTTACAACCTTTATTTTCTTCTTTTATCATCTCTTAAATCTTGTGGACCGAACCTCTCAGGCTAGGCAACAATATTATTTCCTCAAAGGTTAGATAAACATACTCCGCCTTTTCTCTCATGGAAGATACATACTTGAGTGCTGGAAGTGAGCGAGTAGTCACGTCACGCTAAAGCTGTTTTACCGCAAAAGTTAAAAAAACATCGAGTGTTATTCGATCGACAAGGTTATAATAGCAAACTCGTGGAGCTTAAATCCTCCCCTGCGGTACGGGCTGAAAGTTATTTCCTTGTTTACAATAACCTACTTTTCGCCCTAACAAAACATAGCACTATTTTGTGACATCACATGTTGTATAGTGAAATGATCAAACTGTGACAACAAATTGAATAATCTCAGTACAGAGTACTAAAAAAATCGACCTAAAACGTACATGGAATTATGTCTATTTGCTAAGTTTTATTGAAATATCCTTAAATTCGCCACTATACAGGACTTGACACTGGAGATAATAAAAATCGGTTCTCACTACTCAAAGAATATTGAGAGAAAAACGCCTTGAATTGGAGAAATAGCAAAACCAACCATTAAAATAATTTATTCTTAAGAAAATTTAGGCGCTATTTGTAAAAATGAATCTTCATGCGTACAATAACCCTTAGAGGTGGATGATTTTCTTTAAAATGAAATGGGACCACTATGAAAGTACCCCCTTTCCAACAAAAAAAGAAACATGAAAATCGGTTCACAAATACCGGAGTTATCGCGTAACATACATACAAAAAAAAACAAAACACAGTCGAATTGAGAACCTCCTCCTTTTTTGAAGTCGGTTAGAAATAAGTGCGCATTTCACTTTTATTTCACCTGAAGGAAAGTGACGATGATGTCGAAGATGTTGCATGCACATCTAAATAATTCCTAATCACTCTCGCCTTGAAAAGGACCAAGATGTACCGTTCGGGGAACAAGTCTGCAGGGAATGCCACTCCATAGCCGTTCGCCACGTAAATGTGGAAACGAAACTCTTCGCGCGAATTCTTGGAATGTCCACGACGTAGAGGTGGAACCCCAGCCTACGTCTAATACCTCGATGATGGAAAGGGTTACGCAGAATTAAGTTGTGCATTTCCATCGCACACTCTCCGGAAATACGTCAATGGTTTTTTTATCATAACAAGCTACAGGACGAGCAAGTCCTGTGCTTGGTGATAAATGACATGCTTATCCATGGCAATGGCAGTGCTACCTGGGCTTTAAAGCAAGGGGCCTGAGACATAAATTGTAATTTCATTAGCACCCTTACCCTTCAAACAAAAAATAATTTTCACATTACTTCTTGGCATCAGAAATAGAAAAAGAAGAAAAAAGAAAAGACGAGTGGCTCTGCAACTGTTACGGTCCCGCATCCGACCCCGTCACTTGGTGTCATAAAAAAGAATACAGAAGTTACCGTTTTAAAGGTAAATAAAGTCCAAATTTCTGTAATCAAACTACAAAATCTAAGTCTAAACGCAATAAATTTGGTGGGGTAACGGACAAAAGGTTCAGCGATAGCTGTACCGTAAATGTACCTCGGCACCTTTGTGCCCAAAGTAGTTTCTCGTGTAGTTTAGATTTTCTGTACCGTGTTACATGTTATTGGTACGTGTTTAGAATAGGTAGCAGTGGTAAACCGGATTGTTTCTCAATTGAAAGGTAGACCGTTCGTTCCCAGTGGTGGCATGTACTTATTGACTTTAATTTCTAAGTTATGTGTTACATATTTGTAAATATTTATTAAACGGAAGAAAATACAACGGAAGTGCCTTCAGCCTCGGTTACTACCAGAACCGAATGATGAACTTGACGGTTAATATAATTTTAACTCTACCCTGTTGGTATGTTTTGATATTCATATTAAAATTTCAATCATCGTGCTGCCATCTAGCGGTCAGTGACTGAACGACAACGAACGATCATCGACTACGAATAGCGTGGAAAATTCGAGATGTTTACTTAGTTTTTCAAACAAAGAAGCGACTAAGTTGCAGCGTTATAAGATTTACTTTCGTTTCTTGTAACAAAAATATATTACGATAAATAGAAAGTTGAAAATTTATTAAAAATAAATAAAATAAACACCACCATGGATAATATTACAGGAACGACTAAATAAGGCACTTTTCTACGATTTTCAAGGTTTCGTGCGATATAATTGACTGAGCTCAAGTATGTGGAACTCCGCGTACTGTTGGCACACGTGACACGTCCACTAAATGTCACACGTGTCACGTCTACTTCTACTGTATTTATTCATTGTTCTGTGATTTAGTAGCATTACCTCTCGCTAAGAAGGAAACCATCGTGATGAAACCTGCGTGTCGAATAAGGGTAACAGCCCTTAGAAAACATGTGACATCCCCAACCCGAATTGGATCAGCATGGCTGACTCCTTTTAGAGGAAAGTCATGACCGTTATTTCATGTCTTGGCAAAAACAATGTGTTTAAAACTGCTTGTTTTTTTTCTTTTTTTGGTACTGTTTTTTTCATTAGAAAAGGCAAAGGCACTAATGCGCCATACAGCCAAGACTGAGAGTAGTTTCTTTCTTGTATTCCATTACAAAAATGAAAAGCCTTCGATAGTGCTTCTTACGAAATAATATAAAATTGGATAACATTCTTAATTTTTCAGGAGATCTGGTAAAGAAAGCGGGATGTTTTCAGGGGTTTTGTATAGTTCAAGGAGGTTATCGATGAGAATTATTCTAGCGATAGAAAAATGTGGGAAATCGAAAAATATATGATGCAAGGATTGGTTGGAGTAGTTACAGTGAGCGCACGACGGCGAGGAGATCATATGCATTCTATGCAGGTGTTCATTGAAACGTCCATGACCAAGACGTAATCTACAAATAGTTGTATAGAACTTTCTATGAATATATCTTCTTTTTACAGCCATACCATGATACCAAATGCCTTTTGTTAACCTATTCATAACTGTACCACCTCAGTCAACCGTGATCATGGGACCTGTAAAGGGTCCGAAACGTCGGATTGTTTGAAAAAACAAATATACGAGATTTAAATCCGGAAAAATAGTTTCATTTCCTATTCATAACTGTTGAAGTGTCATTCAGAGCTTTACATCGCAAAGATCTTAGGGTCGTGTTCTAGAACTCTATTCAATGCTCAAGTCAGGATTACACTGGCAACACAAGCACTGGAAATACGACCCTGATGGCAGGTACTTGAGTATGATTTCGAGTGCTTTAAACCATACTCAAATCCTGACTTGAGCATTGAGTAGAGTTCTAGAATACGACCCTTAGAGGCACTGCCACTGCGTCCGTCAACTTGAGACATAAAGTGACAAATAACTGTAATTTCACTAGCACTATTAACCTTGTATACGGGAACGCAGTACTACTCAGATATATATAGTCCCACTGCTAGGCACAGGCCTTCTCTCACAATGACGACGTCGGTGGCTTAACGGTATATACTAAGGACGCTGGACGAGGAGGTCCCGGGTTCGATTCCTGTCCAATTTGGGACATGAACTTTTCTAAATTTAGTTCTGGGTAGTGCCCTCGAGTAAATTCCGTTACTATGGAACTAGTATAAGAAATTCCTTAGTTTGAGACCTGGTAATTGATGTGGTTGTCTCGCTCATTGCAAATTAAGTTTCGCACATAAATCCTCTGCTTGAAAGATGTCAGACCAGCTGCCACGGCTACAAAATTATTATAGCTTTCGAGGGCGACTCGCTCTTCCACGTTTTTCCCAGATCAATAATGATATAAATTTTTTTGTAATTATTAATACAGAGATCGAAAACTAACAAAAAATTCCCCCTTAATCCGGCCGGATTCGAACCGACGCCTTCTAGCATACCGGACCTCACGATTTTTTCTATGTGCTTGCGTCGTATCTTTGTATTTGGTTTGACTATGATATTTCCTCATCCAGTTAGATATCTTTACAGCAACCAGCCCCGGCTAGGGACGTCCCTATTTATTGTATTTAATTTTTTATTGAATTGATATTCAATCATTACTCCACTAGTTTGTTATAATTATTAATACAAAGACCGAACACTCAGAAAAAATTCCTTCGATCCGGCCGGATTCGAGCCGACGTCTTCTAGCATATTAATTTTTTTTCTTTTTTTTATAACATCTATTAACGGGTCGAACAAATCGTGCGCCTGATGGTAAACTACACGCCTGTCTGATTTGAGGGGCACGCCCCCTGCGCCCGTTACCCAGAGACATAAGTTGACAAGTCCCATGTGCCTGTAATTTCACCAGTATTCTTACCCTTCAAAACCGTAATGCTCTGCATTACCGCTTGGCGGCAGAAATAGGTAAGGTGGCAGTACCCTGGACGAACTGTTTCACAAGGAGCTGTTCTGCTCCTAAAATGTTAACTTTAATTTGATATTTGTTTCTAATGACAACCCTGAATTACATAAATAAAAACATAGATTATAATACCTTACGAACGAACAACAATGCAGAAGCCGACGGAATCGACTTTACTGTAATGAACAGGCAATTAAACTGGAGCTGAATGAACTTCTAAAGGCGTTCATATCATCTTTGTTTGGATATAATACGCGTAATTTGGTTTTAACGCTTCAAGGGCGGTTACCAGGGATGTACTTGGGAATAATAACAGGGGCCACTAAAAGAATAACTGATTTGTGTGTAACGATTTTTGAAACATATTCAATTAGAGAATTGTTTTTGTTGAAACTATTGTTACTAAACTATGTTAAATATTTATAAATATTTGTTATTTTACTAAACTATGTTTAGTAAAATACTTAACAAATATTAGGTATGTAAAAGCAAGTACCGCCGTAGGAGCAAATTACTGTCACATGGACCTGGATATCGAAGTCTGTATTTGGTTTTCTTGATTATCATCCTCATGAACCTATCGCAGTCCATTTCTACCGGACCTCAATTGGTCGCATCCATCTGCTGTCAGCAGCTTTTCGCAGATTTTGACTTTCTTACCATTGATAAATAATTATAGTCAATTTCCATGCTCTGGTACTCATAGTCGAAATTACCTTGTTTGAGACCAGGTAATTGGTGCTTGTGGGTACTTAATTTTTTTAGTCTTTATTTTGTCAGCCTTATGGCTGGTTTGATAGTTCAAACCATTTACGGACTGAAATCAAATAAATGCGATATGGCGTATATCAAATTGTGTTGAGGGTCTGTTGTGATGAGAGCTTCTATCTGCATCCACTTTCTGATAATTTGTTATTATTATTTCGGATATCTGTTTTAGGTTCTCGCCTCTCGCATGCCTAAAAGATTAATTTTAAAGTTTCATTTGGCAGAGACGGTATTGCCCGCCGTGGCACAGTTGGTTGGGGTTAGGGACTCAGGTTCAAGACCCGGCGAACAATACAAACCATATCTTACAGGACCGCTTTCTGCATTTGTGCTGGACGCGACACGCTACAGAAATCTTGTAGCAATAAAGTTTTACGAATATATTTGACGCTTTTTACGATTCCTCTTGCTTTGATTTGACGTTCTGAATCTGTAGTGATAAAGTTAAAGTTTTGAAGGGTAAGGGTGCTAATTACAGGTACATGAGATTTCTCAACTTATGTCTCAGAGTGACGGGCGCAGTGGCTGTGCGCCTCAGATCTTTGAGATTTAAAGCTCTAAGTGTCACTGCAACTGTTATGGACAGGCGTGTGGCTTACCATCTGGCGTACGACATGTTCGTCCCGTCACTTGAAATTATTATAAAAAAAAACCAACCGCCTCAGGCTGCTAGCGAGACTGACTGGAATTAACCCGTTTGCGGACAAAACAATTAGGATTTTTTTCAGTGAAGGCCACATCCCACGTGATCTCGTGCGTCAGATCGAGATACTTTCAACATTAGTTATTATTTTGGACATTCCCATCAATAAATAAATAAATAAATAAATAACGCACACACTCAACATAGCCCCGCACTAGGGAAAACCTGTGTCGCGGGTGCCATGGACACACACATAGACAACCACAAATTACATCCAAACTCACGAGAGAAATAATTGTAGGCCATACAACTATTTCTCCCGGCCCGGGAATCGAACCTGGGACCTCTGCGTGGCAGTCAGCGGCATGGTAACCGTTAGGCCACGGAGGCAGTTTTGATGTGTTTAATATACCCAATTTGTATGAAAAATCTTTATTTTTTTAAATTTAACCAACTTCTGCTGTCCCGTTTTTTTGCTTTCCACACAATGAAATCATCCTTACAAAATGCTGAACGTAATAGAATTAAAAAAATAGTCAATTTGATTTATTTTGCATGAAAAACATTTCATGAAAATTGACCACCTTCTGCTGTCTCGATTTTTTTCGTCCCATACATGAAATACAAAAAAATTGTGTCGACCAGCAGTAAAAAAAATTTTGATCAATTTTATTCACTTTTATGGACAATTCACGCTTAACCAAAAAAATTACTATGCCAAAATTGTTTTCACAAAAAAAGCCTTAATGGTTCTTAAGACAGTTTCTTTTTATCGTCTATGGTTTCAGATTTCCCCATACTGTCCCATTTAAAGAAACACTCTGTATATAACCTGTTAAAACATAACCTGATTACATTCATACCACGTCGAAGCTTCGCTTTTGCAAAGTTTGCGAATATTTTTCTAATTAAAAAATCATTATGCCATTTAATCTGTAGCCAGAAAATGGATACGTGCCTAGGATTTTTAACATTGAACAAGATCATTACATTGTTAGATATGTAACTCTCTGGCGTACTTTGAGCGTTCAAAAAAAATACAAATGACGTCGACCCTTCTAGCATTTCTTTTGTGAAGATGTACTTATGCCTTTGAAGAACCATCTGGACTTGAGAGTCATAGAAAGCAACTAAAGTAGTTTAGATATGAGATTTTGCATGAATACGTTTTTCCTTTTTTAATATTCAATTTATGTCGCTAGAGCGTACCTTTTTTGATACTTCGGATTTTTATTATCTTTTTTATATTTTATTCTATCAATCACAAGCGATATCTCTGTCGATAAAAAATAAAAAAATAGTTTAGTAGTAGAGATAGTTTCGTAGAGGTAGTCTCTACGAAAACTACCTCTACGTAATAATTTTTTTATAATACAAAGTGGCGGGTCGAACAAGTTGTGCGTCTGGTGGTATGCGCCTATCCATATCAGTTGTAGTGAAATTCTGAGGCTTAAATCGCAAAGATCTTATGGGCACAGCCACTGCGCCCGTCACCCTGAGTCATAAGGTGAATCTCAAATTAGAAAGCTGAAATACTACAGCGCCAACAACTATCCTGTGTGTACTTCTCCGTATTTATTGTAATAAACATAATATATCTAACAATGGGGGGAGTTCCATTCGGTGCTGTGGGAAAAACAGCAAAACATCTAATTATAAAACAAACAGAATCACATTTCAGAGGTAGTTAAATATTAAATATGTAACTTTTCAATCTTCGTCCAATTATAACGAAGCTCTAGTTAAACTGGTTAATTTGAAGTGAAACAATTGACGACACTCATCAATTGTTTCGAAATCGGGCTGACCAATCGGAGCGCAGTTGTCACCGTAATGCTTTGGCAGAATGTTTTTCAAACGAATTAAATGACATTTCGTCTCTATTTCTGGTTATATACTCGACGTGTGGCCTATATCCAACAGTAATGGAAAATTTACTGTTTTTCATAAAGGAAACTAATACTTACCTACATATGCTTAAGGTTCTCACATATTACTGAAGACAGTTTCGTTTGCGAATGTCTGGTCTCTATACTAGAATTAACCTGTGTTATAGAGCAGCAGGCTCTCACCCTTACACCTCTAGAGCGGGCGTAAGAAATATAGGCATGGGATAATGAGATGGGTGTACTTAATTACGTTAGTAGATAAAGATTTTCAGAATATTTTATTCCGCAAACATGGAAATTTTGTGTATTGTTAACATTGACTTACAATTATATGGACGTCGGGTCCGCGCTAAAAAGTGTCCGCACTTGTAAGGCGCTAAAATCGTATACAGAGCGCCAAACTCCGCTTTAGTCTTTATTTGTTCGACTGACAGCGCGATACTGCGATGACATTACAATTTAAATTTCGAATAGGTTGACTTGGGACATTTTTTTCGTGGTTTTTGTATTAGACCCGTCGTCCATTTATTTGTAAGTCAATGATTGTTAAAGAAAGAAAAGTGTTCATTACACAAGCACAGACACGCATTTAAATAAAACAACAACAATAATAATAAAAATTAAAAAATTATCTTAAAGGCCTTGGGAGAGGCGAGGGTCTAATAATTAAATTAAAAAAATAAAATAAAGATAACAATAATAATAGTATAAAAAATAAAATAATTGATATAATTATACAGTATCTAATTCACCGTTATGCATGTCGCAACTGGTGCAATCGGGACTTGCTCAGCTTTAGCCACAAATGGCTTTTTTAAGCCATTTCGTGGTGCTGGTTTTCAGCAAGCCCGGGGTGAGAGAGCCGCTGACAACAATAAATAAATAAACAGATCAGAATGTGATATGATATATTTTATATGACACGTGTTACCCTTAAACCCGATCTCATTAGATTATTTTGGTATAGCGATATCGCGTTTCTGAGCAATCATGATTATAATTGATGATTGTCACTAATTACACCTCTGTGACAGTCTGTCACAGCTGTCACTGTCACTTGACAAGGGTAATACTAAATAGAAGTGCACGTCGCACTTGTGACGTTTGTTGTTGATGATAAATTATGGATTGCTCATTTGAATGACTTAACGGCACAAAATTAAAGAGAAGGTGGAAGAAGGAGAGGAGAGGAAGCCTATAAAGGGTCAAAATATTGATGATGATGGTTATCTTCCGAAAGATTGAGAAAAGTATGCTTATCACTGAGAAGTTTTTAAAAATAGATAGTATATAAATGTCACTTTAGAAACTTTCAAATACTAATT
>NW_020653766.1:991687-1019337 GCF_003589595.1 Hyposmocoma kahamanoa
AGTTGCTGTACGGAAGCAAATGGACACGACGATAAAATCAATTATAAAATGAGTAACGACCGCCTAGCGGGAAAAGAAATTAAGAAATTATTTATACAAAGAAAAAATCCTTCAATCCGGCTGCCAGACCGGGGTTAATCGCTCTCCCAACTGAGCTACAGAACGAATCAGCAGACCTCGTGAATTTCTCTATGTGCTTCTTAACGATCTTTGTTTTTAACTGACTTCAAAAAAGGAGGAGGTTCACAATTCACCTACATATTTTTATATATATGTTACGCGTTAACTCCGGTATTTGTGAACCGATTTTTTAAATTCTTATTTTATTGGAAAGAGAGGACCTTAGACTATTGGTCTCATTTTTGAAGAAATTATTCCACCTCTAAGGGTGGCAAATTAGGGGATGTATCCGGTTTCGCGCACTTCCTGGTAACCGAATTCAATATAACTTGGCAAATAGATGTAATTCCACGAATTTTTCAGGTCGGTTTGTTTAGTACTCTGTACTGATTTAAACTTTTTGCCGTAGCCTCATCTATTGAACCTATGAAGGTTTTTCTCACTCAGCCAGGTAACTTTACAGCTACGTACGGCTGATAAGAGATGCAGCTTTTATTAATTGCTTTATTTTATTGAATACCACGTTTTTATTAACATGATGTATTTAATACATGAACGCAGGTATTTTTCTTACTGTTTATTGAAATCAATAATAACAAACTAGCGGAGAGTTTTCATTTTTTTCAACCATCATAGGTTGAGACTACCTTCAAGAGCTAAACGACGTTGTCATCCAAGTACGCAGAAGTATTATGATATTTATATTTTGATAATATACAGGTAAGGTACAATAAAAGCTTATATACTAGAAAGTAAAACTGGGACTTTTGATTATTCATACAAAAATCAAAAACTCAGAAAAAACTCCTTCGATCCGGCCCGATTCGAACCGACGTCTTCTAGCATACCGTGCTAGACGCTATACCAACTAAACCACGAACCAGCGGACCTCAAGAATTTTTCTATGCGCTTATTGTCGTGTCTTTGTATTTGGTTTTTCAACCATCTATGAGAAATCTATGAAATCTAGGATTTTTAAATTATATTAATAAAATTGGGTCCCCGCGGTAAGGTGCCTAAGATGCTGGCAGGGTTCTCCTTTGTATGGCTATGCGACTAAGTTCCCAGATAGTTTATTAATTTTTCGATAAAATTTTGTACAAAAGGCTGTAAATATTAACATCGCGGTAGTAAAAATAATTATGATAATCAATCAAATATATGTTTCATCAAATTATTGTCAAAAAACAATGAAGAATTCATAGTCCAATAAAGAGAGTTTCAGTCGGATAAAAAACATCTCGTCGTTTGTAACACGTTTCAGATTTGCAGGTAGACGGATTATGTGAATCCGGTTTCGATCCGACTAATCCTCTTGGAAAATATCCCATTAACTTCCATATTGCTTATACTGTTTACTAAAAACAGGATACAAGAATACAAGATATTTATTCGTACATTTACGTAAGATCGTACATATCACCAAAATTGGCATGCGAATATTTTATACAATTCTAATTTCACTTTAGAAGTAGAATGCAAAAAAATAAAACGTTATAAACAAACAACAACATTAGGAATTGAACCAGAAAATACGAAGCCATAAATATAACATACAATAGTTAATTCTACATTTCATGTTGTCAAGTAAAAAATTATCAATATTGTAGAAGCACTGAGTATGCAATTTCATTTAACAACTTTAGCAAAATTTGTAACAATAGTTCCGAAGGTTACCGCTAGATGACATTGGCACAGAAAACGCAATTTCTGAATCGCGGTGTTAAGATTTTCCCAAAAGGTATTTTATATGAAATTTATCATAACTGATCTATTCTTCGACTTATCTATAGCTGTAATTGACGGTTATCCTCATTACTAAGGAAGTATCTCGAACTCGCGCCCATCTTTCGGGGCAGCTTATGAGAACACCACTGAGTATCTTTTTATAAGATTCGAACCCACCGCGGGACTTGTCGCGGACTCTGCGCTTCGCTTGCATCTAACGCGACGAATTTTATTGGACACATTATATTGTAAACTTTTTTACAATAAATCATGTCTTCTTCACCAAATTTCATCGTTTGATTCCTGGACGTAATAAGGGGGCACCAGCTAGCTAACAGCGAGCAAATCTTTACACCCCCTCCTACTACACTATTTAATTCTTTAACAGCATCCGGCAATTCATTCACTCATTTGGGTGCTCATACGAACATCGTTCTACTGTAAAATTCCAAATTAGTTTAAAGTTTAACCGGAACTCAACTGTTTAAAAAAAATCAATATTCTAGGACTTTTGTTTGTTCTTAAACACCTTTTTAACGGATTGAAGTTAAAGTATTATATAAAATATATTTAACCTTTATAATGTTTTGGTTTCAGAGTGGAGGCGTTATGTTTTCACCACTTGGACGTCTCAGGGTCGCTCAAGCTGTAAGAAAACAGGTAAACCAAGTTTTTTAACGGCTTTTATTTTGGTTTTGGCTCAAAAACATGGAACCCTATAATCTGTCTTTTTAGAACAAATAGTGTATAACCAGAAATAGAGACGAAATGTCATTTAATTTGTTTAAAAACTATTCTACCATTCATCATTACTGTGACAACTGCGCTCCGATTGGTCAGTCCGAATCCGAAACAATTGACGGGTGCCGTCAATTGTTTCACTTCAAATCGACCAGTTTAACTTGATCTTTGCTATAATGGACGAAAATTGGAAAATTAAGTATTTAAATATTTAATTATCGATGAAATATGATTCCATTTGTTTTGTAATTAGATGCTTTGCTGTTTTTCCCACACCACCAAAAGTAACATCCTCTTATTTTTAGAGATATTATCTTTATTACAATAAATACCGTATATTTTTGGTATATACGGAGATTTTTTCCATTCTACCGTGGAAAAGGTTTTTGAAACTCGAATTTGACAATTCGATGAAAAAAAAAATATGATACGTTCATTTATGCAATATAAATGCGTTCGAATATTTTCTTCTTATTTTTGTTGACATTAAATTGACAACGATAACTAATTTTAGTTATTAAAACTGATTTGGTGTAGTTCAACTGTTTTTCTTTCATCTACCATTTCCCTCGCTGTAGTGAGGTGAAAAGTTGTGTGTCTCGCGCGGCAGCAAAGTTGTTTTGCGTCTCGTGGCTTGAAACCCTCGCTACGCTCAAGATTCTATTTTTGAACCGTCCGCTTCGCTCGTTGTTCATTTTTAGATTTCTTCGCTTACTCAGGTTTCAATATAAGCACTCGCGTCAAATAACAATGTTGCAGCCTTGCATAACAAATAACTATTTAATTGTAGGTTTTTACATTAATTCAACATGTTTCAGATGAGTCAACTGCCAGTACTGAGTTCGGAGGCGCCGCCGCTACAAGCGCCTCTTTGCTATCAACTATTGTGTGCGCCCCCAATAGCGCCCCTTCCTGCATGCGCGCCGTGCGAAATGCCACCACCACCGTATGCCGTCTATCCTGTGCCCTTTGAAAGTGAGTGCTTACCTGTCAATTACAATCTTAATGAATTGTTTGTGAAAAGGCATTTTCACTGAACCCTTGCATGAAAGAACACTAGATACCGTCTGTGTATGGGATGTAAATGTATCTATACTATTTTGGGTGGAAGATTTTCGGCCATGGTATGAGGTTTTTTGAGTTGGGTTTTTCCGTACAACAGGTACAAATTTGACACCATGGTAGCCATTACTTGCGGGTTTAAAATTTACATAAATTTAAGACAGAAACACGATTGTAAAAATTTTTCCCGATAGATTAATTTTTCAAAGTAGACCTTTCCGAAACATTTTTAACATTCAATTTCTGAACATAAATTGAATGTTTTTTTGCGTAATTTTTTTGCGTATATAATTGCGTACTGTCAGTCGTTTTACACTTGCAGCCTATGGATACACTTTACCCAAAAGGCTTACAGCGCTCTACGAGTCCAATATAACAACGCGTTCAGGATGTTGTTGGGGCTGCCGCGTCATTGTAGTGCATCTGGAATGTTCGCGGAAACGCAGATTGATGGCTTCCATGCCATAATGCGCAAACGCATGGCATCATTGAGAAGACGCGTGCGCGGCAGCTCCAACAGCCTCCTGGCCACGGTGGCGGAGAGGCTGGACGGTCCTTTTTTGGAGGCGTGGGATGCCCTTCATAAACCTGTGTACGTTCTTATAAAATAATATATATTTGTCTATAATTATTACTATTTGTTAAATATTCTTGTACTAACATAGTTGATAAGTGCCTGTAACTAACAAATGATATGGATTAATTTCTGAAGTAAATGATTTTTGATTTTGATTTTGATTTTTTTGATAAAAAAGATTACTAGATATTGTTATCGTAGCAATGGCATACCATATTTGCTAATCGGCGCACAGTATTTGGCGATTGTTGCCCAAAATGAGCTAGACGTACAAGAAAGAGAGATTTTGAAAGGAATGGTACGTCGCGCGGGGAGGCCCCATTCGTATTTTATAAAAACTTAATAATTCAAATTACTTATTAGATTATTAAGTTAATTTTTGTTTAATTCAGTAGACAATTAAAGGTCGTGCAAATTCTGAAGAGAATTAAGAAATAAATCAATTGCAATGAGGTTTTGTCGCTTATGCCAATAAAATTACTCCTGACACAATCCGATGAGCGCTTCTCTACGTTTGCCTCTTTACAATCCACTAGTGCTATTAATTTTTGTATTTCATAAGAATGCGAAGTTTTCTTCGTACACAAACAAATTGAATATTTATGCGATTTCAATTTTCCAGCTCAAAATTTTTGTGAAAAATAAATTGTTTTAGCGTCGCCATTGTTGTTTGTTGCGGTAGATAATTGAATGAAATGTGTCTTATTTCGTTATTACTATTTACCCAGCTAGCTTTTGGTTTAATTAATAACATTGTATTTGTGTATTATAGTGTACTTCCTTTTAATTGCTAACGTCGAATAATTCAAATTGTCTTTTTATTATTTATAATACCAAGTTGATGGTACGAACAAGTCGTGCACCTGGTGATAAGCGATATGCCTATCCATAACAATTGCCGCACTGCCACTGCATCGTGTCATTCTGAGACATAAGTATTTCCAGCCTTTTACAGTTTAGAGAACTTTTTAGACCAGCACCCATTGACTTACAATTATATGGACGTCGGGTCCGCGCTAAAAAGTGTCCGCACTTGTAAGGCGCTAAAATCGTATACAGAGCGCGACACTCCGCTTTAGTCTTCATTTGTTCTACGGACAGCGCGATACTGCGATGACATAACAATTTAAATTTCGAATAGGTTGACTTGGGACATTTTTTTCGTGGTTTTTGTATTAGACCCGTCGTCCATTTATTTGTAAGTCAATGCCAGCACCTTTACGTTTCTAAATCGGAACGTAGTAATACTGACATTACTGCATGGGTGGCATTGCTTCCCTGGACGAACTCTGTCACAAGAAGCTCTACTGCATCTAAAATTTACCCTTTCTAATAAATTTATTTTGTAGCTAGCATTTACACTGTTTGTCACAATATTACGAGCATTTGTATTTTTTTTGTAAATAAATGTGTTCTTTTATAACTTAGTCTACCTTTTCATCTAGTATTTATACGAAAATAGAAATAGAAATAGAAATAGAAACTATTTATTGTAACGCCACATTATAAAAAAAAAACACAAAAACAAAGACTAATATAGCTAAAAGAGAAAAAACACAAAGAACAGCGTAAAAACATTTTAACAACAAGTTGCATAATACTATACTGACATGTGTGCGGCTGTGGCGTGTACAAAAGGATCCCATTCAGCTAAAGTCACAACCAAGGCTAGGTTGTGACGCTGGTTTTCAATGGGCCCTAGCCGAGTGAGTGAGAGTGACGGATGTATGCGTCCCGGAACAGATAATAAAATAAAATAAACTACGTAAATACTTAACCATGAGTGTGTATAGTGTTATTGCAGTGTGTACTCTTATATCGAATAAATACTTACATAATCTTTGCAATATATACATACAGGTATAAGTGTGTGTAGTGTGAAAACAAATTAATAAAATATTTAATACATATTTAAAGTACATTACTTCAAATATATTAAACAAGATTATCTATTTTCGTAAAATAAAAGTTCTTTGACTTCAACATTAAACAACTCTTGTTCTTACGCAGTTACTATTTCGAATAATGCTATGTGAATTAACATGTTTAAATGTTTATGATTATTAAGTTAAATAAAAATATACAATCAAAATAACGTATCACTGTTATAAACATCATTCCATTATCATATTTTATTTTATAAAACTGTGAACGCTATACGGATTGCAGACGCGTCACCCTGCCGATTGCTCCGTTCATATTTTCCTCCAAAGATAAGCCGTAGAGCTTCTTGAGTCATAGTGTTAGTAGCCGTATAGTTCCTTATGAAAGAGTTTGTCCAGGGAAGCACTGCCACCTTACTAATTTCCGCCTGGGACTTGTTTACTTATGACTAATGACACTGCAAGTATTGCAGACTGTTATATCACTTACCACCAGGCAAACGTCTCTTGATATCATAAAAAAGTAGGTCGTATCAGCTCAAATACACTGCAGCGGCGGTCCAGCTCTAGATATTTGTGACTATGTGACATCCTTACATCGTCATCACACCTTTTTATCGCCTTTTCTCCGGTTCCTGGCCACTCGTTTTTAAATTTTGAATCGTTCTTTAATTCCTTTGCCTCGCCATTCTGATTTTGTTTCGTCCCATCGTCTCTCCCGCCCGATCGCGGCAGCGAACACGTCTTCTTGTTAATTTTTTTGAACCGTTTACCAGTCACCAAAAATCTCTTGTGCGATAAACATTTTAAAGATCGCAAATATTAATAAAACGGGAATCATATTTATACACACATTACAATACTACAGAACATTCCAAGCTGTAGCAGCAGCGGTACGCGCGTTTCATATTTTGCGTCTTATCTCTTATTTGTTACATTTTCAGCAACCGGTCCAGCGATCTACGGGCCGCCTGCTCAATACGCGCTGCTGCCAGCGCCATACAGTGCCGCCGCATGCTGCGAGCCCGCCTGCTGCGCACCTTTGGACAAACAACCACGAGTCCCGCCGCCGCCCCTCCATCATGCCTTCATCTACTAAACTCACCGATCAAAAAGCACGTTGCTTAATCACACCACTGTCTCATTGGGTTATTTTAATTATTTTAATTACAAATTGGCATCAAATTAGTTTGCAACGTTTTATGAACAACAAATTGATGGTAAGTTATGTTATCAACCAATCAGTGTCAACCAACAACGTCATCTAGTCCTAACTAGATCCTAATATGGCGTTAAGTAAGAAATGGTAAGTTCCCTGGTCACTGTGTTAACATAAATTTTATTGTCATTGGAATATAAATGGCATATTAGTAGAACGTTAAACAAGTCACTGCCAATGGAAGTAACGTCATCAATTTAAAGTAGATATGTAATTCTTATCTTGCAAAGAAACTCTGAAAGTATTTTTAAGATTGTTTGATTGAAAGTCATACTTTCAAATGTTAAAATCCAGTATAACTGCCATTAATGTCTAAATGATAGTCCCTGATTAGTTCTGACGCAAATGTGACAATTTCTTTTAATCCTTATTTCAATCATTTGCCCCATTCCACTTTCGTTTCATTCGTGAAGATCGCTTTATGTCAATACCATTCCTTTCGTCAAGTCTTCCAAGCCTCATGCTCAAATCGTTTCTGTCTTCACTCCTTGTATCTTCCTTAATAATTAAGGTGAACGATCTGCCAATGTTTTGGTTTTATGTCACTTTTATCATACGATCATATACTTTAAGAATTTTTTTTGGGCATCTATTTTGTAAACGAAAAAATCATTGTGGAAGATCGTTGGGCGACGTCAAAGGTGAATTTGCTATCGCAAAACAGTTTTAAAAAGGGCTAAAAACAAACATTGTCAGTTCGTTAAAAAAATGTTTAAAACCTAGTCAAAGGACGGTGGTGTCAATTTTGTATCGCACAGATAACTAAAAAAACTAATTGTGATAATTTAAAAATTATTGCTGTTGTCGACTTCTGTTGGCATTAGTAATTATTTTTGAATTCTAGTTTTTAAAAATGTGCTTCAGAATTGGCAGAGAGAAGGTGATCACAACGTGATGCAAGAAGTGTTCAAGTTTTAGACTATCTGGGAGTGTTTTTGAAGATTTTAGATGTCTGAATGTCTATCTTATATTGTAGGTAAAATGTAAGCTTCTTACGATCCGTGTGCTATCATTATTAATGTAAGATCTACGACTGGTTTAGGCTGTTATTAAGTTTTTTGGGGTGCAGAAAAATTAAAATTAACGCTGGAGTAACGATAAAATAACATTTTTAAAAGGGGCGCTTTAATTCCTTAGTCCGACCCTGATTTGTTAGGTACAGTTTTAAATGGTTTACGACACAATATTTGTAATGTTATCTTGCTTAAAAAAGCATACTATAATCATAAAATTTGCCTTTATTTTTAATAACATTGGTAATAGCCTAAACCGATCCAACATTTATCATTGTTAGTAGTGTTAAGTGCGCGTTTGCACGATACGAATAAGCACAAGGCCAAGGCTCGTTTAGATATGTTTAGTACAAGTTACCTCTTGAAAAAGACAATGTTTGTTGTTTGTTATCCTTCTGAAGGAGTTTAGTTTGTTTAGAGTCGGGACTTTGCACTGTGGTATAGAGGTTTTATAATGAAAATAAAAAAAGAACTAAAATTACCTTACAGAAATGAGTTAAAAATGAAATAGAATGGATCATTTGTTTAAAGGGATAATATTTGTTTAGATATTTCAAAAGTTAGCTAGAGTATTTAATAAGGAAATAATAACGACTACTTACTGCTTTGTAATGTATTATTTTGTAGTATATTTTCAAGTATAATTACATTTTTACTCATCGTTGACATCGTGAATTGACTTACTTAATGCTTTTAAAAAACATTGAAATTAAAGAGGAATTCACTTTGTATTTGTTACTATTATAGTCCCTTTGCAGGTGTAAAATAATTTTACGAGCGGTATAAAAAAAAATTAAAATACGGTTTGACGGGAGAACGTTATTTATATGTGTAGTTAAACTCAGAATACGTATTCAATTTTGTAATGTAAAATAGTTTTAGAAAAATTGTAAAGAAAGATTACAGACCCTATTTTGAAAGTTATTTTTGGTTACATAACGTATAGTGGACTATAAAGAAATAAACCACCTATGCAAGTGCCGTTTGCGAGCACTAATTATAGGCAAAATACGAACACGGTGCGTGCTTTGAGACTTTATAACAATGCGACAGTAAATCATTCTGAGTTTGATTTGTCTTGTTCAAGCATAGACACAGTCAGGCGTGAAATGACCAAACGTCACTTTGACACATCACGTGTTTGGCGATGAATACACTGGTTTGTTCGTTTCATTCTTAGACTCTTTTTCTTTTACCATCCTCTAAGGTTTAATTGTATATTAATAGTAATTTTTATTTTATTTTTTAAATTTATTGACTGTGTTCTTTGTATTCTACTGTAATCTCTTTTTGGCTTGCTAAGCACTTTATATTGTTTCATGTTGGTGGAAATTCGTAAATGGCATTGGATTACTCATATTTAAGTATACTATAATTGTATTATTTGTACCTTAGTAGGGGAGCTCAGATTTATAAATACGGAGGAATCTGGCCACAGAAAAGTGAGATCGTTCGATAGTTCTTTGAAACCTTTAATTTTGTTTAAACATTGCAATTAATTTAATCATAGATTTCCTTGTTAAATACTAAAGCAACCTGGTGAGGCTCAGAACTTCTGTAATCCGGCCCTGCTCACTCGTTCAATTTTTAAAAGATCCTTATGTGCTGCAGTGGAAAGTCCAAAGTTGTTTTCCAATAGCCCTCATCTATAAGAAAATTGATGCTATTTTTAAAATGTTTAATTTTTTAACATGTTACTGTTATTCACGGGTCCAATGTGTAAAAAAATGGACGTTGATTTATGATAACAAAGATTGTTACATATTTTTTAAACTTAGTGCAAAAATAAAACAGTGCATGTAGTTTACTAAATTTAAGTTTATTTTTACCATGTGTGCAAGCGCAGGAAAGCATTAAAAATCCATGGTTGAAAATTCCGTGAAAATTTTTCTTTAACAATTGTTAATATGTTTTAGTATCTGTTCCCGGGAAACATACAAGGTGTTTTGCAAATATTTACAACGTTGAAACTTGTGAAAATAACCGCACCCTGATAGGTTCCGTCCGAGCACACACCATGAACAATTGATGTACATCTTCAGGAATTCCAGATACTTCGCAATTTGAAGACCTAATGAACCATAGCAGCATTCCTTTTTTTCTAACCTGTTCACTACATTAACAATCAAGATGTATTTGACCATCTCGCTGGTTCTAGGTCGCAATGAAGGACCTAAGTTTCATTCCCGGTAGGACCAATTTAAAGACGGTCTTTTCTATATTATTAATGGCCCGGAGTTCATTTCATTACTTCTGTATCTCTAGTATAGGGGATATCGTTTGAAATCAATTAGTGTAAATGAATGAACGACAACACAAAACAGCGATGTGTTATTTGTTGTATTCGCAACTGGTGTGATTGTCCAGCACGTAATTATTATTATCATCATCAGTCCACTGCTATAGGCTTCTACAATGTGCGTTATTTCGGCCGGTCTTCAGCTTTCTATATATAGGTTGTCGTGATAACCTAAAATATATTTTTAGCAGTATTTTTCGGCACAGTCGACCGCGGTCAGGAGTTCAGGTTCAAGAAATTGACATTTCTATAGAAACACCTTGTATACGCAGTTTGATTAAATTTCCCTATTAAATACATAATTTATATTCTATATTTAGTGAAAACTCTTCAAGCTTAATAATTATAAAGTATAATAATAAAAGAAATCAATAAATCGTCAACGATGTGATAATGGGATAATCATAGCAATAGTTCTGTTTATAGATTTAAGTATAGTTTTCTTTCTCTATCTTCAAAAGATCTAATTAGCTATAGCACGAGTTAAAAAAGGACAGGCATAAGTATCTTGCTGTAGAAATTGTTTGCGCCAATAATCTTTATTATTTGCTGTTTAAAAGTTGCACTTGTACTGTAATAAGGTCACATAATATGCAAAACGACAACTTCTATGGGGGACGTATAAAGATGCTTTGTCAAAGAATCATTTATTGCGTAGGTAAAATAAATTAACCAGGGATAGCTCTTTTCAAATAAACTATAATACTATGGAATATTTTGAATCAAATTTGTGTGGAATCTAGACCCATGTCTAGATTTCCTTACATCTTATGTAACACGTAGTATGATTTTACAATTAAAATACTTGCTAATGATAATCTTAATAAATGCTCCGAAATCTTATTGCCCCGTAAAAGAATCGCTTAGCTTTGTTAAACGAAATCGTGGAACCATGAGTTCGGACTTAGTTCTATGGATATCTTCTTTCCTAATGAAATTATAAAATATTTGAGTGAATATACTGTGATGCCACAGTCATGTTACCAGTCTCCTTCAACTTTTCTCTGAGATAAACTCGAGTAACTAAACGGTAGACAGAACGAATCGCTCTTTTTTGCAACACAAATATGGGTTGTATACTAATAATAAAATCATTGATAACTTCTTTATGCTTAAATAATAGAGTTCTAAATAATGCCTACTCACTCTTGCCTTGAAAACGCCCAAGTTATAGCCGTTCGCCATATAAATGTGGAAGCGTAACGTTTCGTGCGAACCTTTGGAATA
Source organism: Hyposmocoma kahamanoa (assembly GCF_003589595.1). NCBI lineage: Eukaryota > Metazoa > Arthropoda > Insecta > Lepidoptera > Cosmopterigidae > Hyposmocoma > Hyposmocoma kahamanoa. The sequence continues at coordinate 1,003,557 of NW_020653766.1, forward strand.
TCAGCAACATAAGGGTGGAACCCCAGCCCACGTCTATAGTCTTTCTTTTTTGAACACGGAGTAAAATAACATTTGCAGGTTTGCCAGTTTTCATAAATTTTTATATAGTGATGTAGTTGTTTTCGTCAGTTTTATCGATAGGTTGTGAAAGAAGGTACATTTTTGCCAAAACTGTCTGAATTGTGAATGTTACGATTATTATTTTTACAGTTCACTTGCTAGTATCGGAATGATATACATTTTAAAATAAAAACAGACATTTCATAATTCGTATTGAAATGAAATGATAAAATTTTAAAATATGTCTCCTCATCTATGAACTTACAAAGATTGACAATTCAAATGAACCTTTGCCCAGAAGTTGGACGAATAATGGGCTCATGATGAATCGAATGACATAATTTCGGCTATCTATTGCATAAAAACCAACATTCAGTCGATAGTCGATACAATATTGATCGACTGCAATCACTAGCTGCTGGCAAGCGGGCAACACTTTTACGCAATTAATCATTTTACTCCAAAAGACAGGCTATAGCCCCCCGAAGTGGAGAAGGCAAAATCAAATAGTGCAATCCCATTGCACACTGTCCGTGATATATCCTATAGAATATCGGTAAGATATTATTTTTATGACTTTCATATTGTGACCTTATTATTACAAGAGTACGACGCAATTAATGTTCTAAATTAATTGTCATAAATGACTTTTTCGACTGTTGTTTTAAAATCGTTAGAGTTGAATATTTCTTTCCTCTCTCAAAAAGCGTTTTAGAATTAATTATCATATTTTGTTAACTATGTGCTACTTGAGACAAAGAAATAGGACCAAAATTCCGAAGAAAATCATATAATTTTAACGCTCCAGTTGGAGAAAAAGTTTTTTCTATAGTATCGCTATAATACGTAACACATGATTGTTATCTATATATGTTGATGTTTATATACACACGTGTATCTTTTATTACAATTTAGAACTCTATCTACTTTTAATAAGAGCTTGGATTTAAGAAAAGCATATAGACGAAATAGAAAATTATATTACGGTTTTATAGAAAAGTTTGGTTTATGCCACACGACAACGCAAAATAAGTACCTAGTCTGCCGACTCACGCGCGTAATTACGACTGAATTTCGATAGCACCATGTGACGTGCTGGTGTGGGCGAAGTGATCACTTTGGTATTGAATGCTTGTGTGGACACGTTTCTTCCGCCATTACACTATATGACTCGAACACCTCATACAAACGCTTAAAAGCAACTAAATGAAATACGTTCGTCTGGCGCCCCAACAGAATTTCAGTCAATCGCAAATCATGCGACTCAAAAAACGAAATTCACACGTCGCAAAATTGTGCTCGTCTGGCCTCACTATTAAGTAAACCAAACGCCTGACATGATTTAATAGCAACATTCACAGACGCGTCAGAACAAGCGTTGATTTACTGCAAGCTTTTTTCTGTCTGCTTCCTCATAAGTCCAAGCTTGGTCAAGCAAGCTCTTAAGTCTGTATCAAGCTTAACCTTTAGGTGTACCTATAGGCGGAGCTTCATACAGATTTAAGGCTTTCAATTATTAAATTGTCTTTACTACTAGTATATTTACAGAAAGCTGTCAATTTGTCGTCTCATTACGAATATATATTGTTAGTATATAAACTATAATTAATATAAGGCTTAATTGCTCAAAATTTGGTTTATTATGTTATTTATTAATAATTTAGTTTTTTTATTGATTTGAAATTATAACAGAGTTTAGAGTACAAAATCTGTAATCATATCCATGCTAATGGCACATAATCATTAACTTACAATTATATGGACGTCGGGTCCGCGCTAAAAAGTGTCCGAACTTATAGAGCGTTAAAATCGTATACAGAGCGTCATTCATGTTTTAGTCTTCGTTTGTTCGACTGACAGCGAAGCAAGCAAAATTAGACAGTACTGCGATGACATTACAATTTAAATTCAACGTTTTAGCTTTTTCATATTCCTTTACATGTCACTACGTTTCAATAGGTTGACTTGGGACATTTTTTTCGTGGTTTTTGTATTAGACCCGTCGTCCATTTATTTCTAAGTCAATGCACATAATACAAGATAGCTATAAATTTCTAAATTATGATCATAGTTATGCGAAGGTAACATAATGCTGATATTTCTTTTTTATTACATCAAGTGACGGGGCGAACAAGTCATGCGCCTGGGGGTAAGCTGATGCTAGATGCATGTGCTTGTAATTTTACCAGCACCCTTACCTTTCAAAATCGATGCAGTGGCAGTACTTCTCTGGATGAACACTTTCACAAGGAGCTCTCCTGTCTCCTGTCATGTATCTGTTATAATTCAATTTCTTTAAACTGCGTTTTTAGAAACAGTTTCTTGCTATTCATTATTGCTAGTGTACCTTCGCTATTGCATGTTTCGAGGACAAGCAAATATTTTGTAACTATCTATTTACACACTTTTATTGTAAGCAAATTGCATATATCTAGTCTCTAATTCACGCGTATCGATGCTTTAGCGGATGCTGCTATAAATATTATGTGGTTATGATTATTTTGCAAAATATATATTTTTCTTATGTGACTTTTTAAAACAGGGGTCACAAAGTAATAAATAATCGGTAAGCTCTTTAATTATCCTCATAAATTACTGCCTCTGTGGCCGAACGGTTACCATGCCGGACTGCCACGCAGAGGTCCCAGGTTCGATTCCCGGGCCGGGAGAAATATTTGTATGGCCTACATTTATTTCTCTCGTGAGTTTGGGTGTAATTTGTGGTTGTCTATGTGTGTGTCCATGGCACCCGCGACACAGGGTTTCCCTAGTGCGGGGCTATGTTGAGTGTGTGCGTTATTATTATTATTATTATTATTATTATTAATTTAGTTCCTAATTATACTAAAATATGGGTTGGGGAAGTACACATATAGTAAGTATTAGTATAATATTAAAACCAGCCAATAAACACATTTAAAACACTTTAAACTAAAATTGTCTGGTGCATATTTGCTATTTACAAAACGCAGGCGCATAACAGTGTGATCTTCGCTTCTACAATTTGTTTATTTTGTTGACCACAAATTTAATTATGCATAGTCCTTTTTCAATATATATATGTTAAATATACACACATGTATGTATAGCAACATCTGACATATTGTACACACCATATTTCGCGGCCTAGAAAATTTACTGCCTAACATATCGGATATATAAATCAATATGCTATAGCTATTTATTTTTTCTATACTTGTCGTGTATATCTCTCGCTAGATGATATAGATATATTATAAAAATGATAGACTTTAGACAATATTAATGTAATCGAAATGTTAGATTAAGTACTGATAAATTCTATATATCTACGTGTAATAAAAAATAAAATACTTTATATGACATACAGAAAAGAATATTATATATTCTATTTTGTTTGTTGTATGGAGTGAAAAATATAAAAAAATCGCTTAGTAATGTTTGATGTTGTGATTCGATATTTTAAATATTTGTTGCAAAATTTAGAATAACGAAGCTTAACTTAATGTCGAACATATATACATAATAATATATTCATTATATTATATTATACTATATTTAATATAACGTACACTGTCTCTTTTATCAATTATTGAACCGAGACTCTTGTTGTTGTAATTATTATTCTAAATAGTTTGGTGTTGTATTAAAATACGCGTCACACTTTAGCGGTAATGTCTTGTCTTGAATGTTATACGTACGCATTGTCCAGTTCACTTACCTCCTTAATTTATAAAAAGTATATTTTTTCCGTTGCAATGCACTATACAGTATAATTGGTCATAATTATTGTCATAATTTCGTAATTATTTTCATAATGCTACCTTGCTAACGATAGTCCTAGTATAACAGAATCCGTCTCTTGGGAATATGTACGTATTAATACATAATACGTACATAGTCATAATCCATATAATGTACAGGGACGACGACAATACAGTTTCGTTGATAAGGTTATTGTCCTATAAGGATAAATGGGTTTGAGCGAAAGAATTGTTGGCCTGAGTTTCATTTTAGGAAATTTATTTAATTACTCACATAATGTTCGTAATAATTTTTTGCAAGCTACAGTAGCATATATTTTTAAATTTTCTAGTAAAATGACCCTGTCGGGACGTAAAAAGCACAACGAAACAATATTATTTACAGTGAATATAAATTAATGTATTTTGAGAATGTATATTTTATTATTTGTGTAAACAAATTCAGCTGTAATATAATTGATTGCTAAAGAATTCATATTCATTAATATTTAAAATACAAATAGCAATATTTATTTGAAATGAAACTCAGAAGAGCAAATGTGATGTTTGGAACTAAAATTCAATGATTTAATTCTTTATTAAAACAACCTTAAGCAGCTTTCTGGTGACGCATATAATAATTTTATAAATAAATTCTAGGGAGAAATTCATGCAGAGGGAAATTAGTACAGCTCAGGCATTTGTTGGCAGTCCAGTTTTAGAGTTGCGTGATGTATGTGTCCCAAAAGTCATTAACAAATTTTGATATACCTTTACATGTTTGTAGTAAAATTTTTTCGTTACAATAGTTTTACTCCTTTTAGAGATATACTTATAAAAAGCCATACGCATAATATTATTTGTTGGGTATAGTAATATTTCATAGTAATATTTTTATTGTTGACTACTTTTAAGGCCCCCTTTTAGGACGCTACGCATCAAAAGGCTTTTGAATAATTGACCACTTACTTAGTCATAACGTGGCACTAAAATTACAAAAAAATAATTGTTATAATAAAAATCATATTATTATATAGAACAAATTGAACTATCTCTTTCTAAATGTAGTAAAAAATATCTATTCTACGTAATTATCTATATAAATAAACGTATTAGTACGAAATTATAGAGATTTACTAATTTAAGTAAGTTAGTATCCTCAAATACTCATTGTCATTGGTATAATATTTGTCACGTATATTTCTGACAATTATGACAAAATCTACAAAAAAAAGACAAACGTAAAAATATAATACAAATAATTGATCATCTATAAAATATTATTAATTTCACATAAAATAATTTATCACATGAAAAAAGATCATACAATTGACTTTTTACTCATACGAAGATTAAATTATCAATTGGTCTAAATACTAAAGTATACGTTAGTTATCACAAAATAAACCATAAATTATTTAATGTGAACTATATTCAAAAAACCATAAAAGCCGTGATCAGTATAATCATTGCGCACATAATTACGATATTATACGAATTAATCATAATAAATTATAGTAATAATTATAAGTGAAATATTTTCTCTAATTACACCATTGTATCATCGAATGTATGGTAATTGTTGATTGTTATTATTATAGAAATAATTATTAAAAATTATATAGATAATTATTGTCTAGTTATTGTATGTGATATTGTTATTGGAATAATAGATTTTAAAATTAATTTATAATTATTAATAATTCTATAATCTTCTTGTTGACTTGTGTGTGTTATAGGTTATATTTCCTAAGACATTTTATTGTTAAGATAAGTTTAAGTATCTGTTACTGTAAATGTATAACTGAGGCAAATCTAATGGTTTAGATCTCTGTAACGTAGAGGAATAAAGACAATATCTTTAGTAATGTAGAGAAGTAGTCACGGGAACTTCTATTTTTGCAAAAACCATCCTTACTGTTCACAGAATCTTCACGATTAGATTGAGTCTAGCAAAGCATCACTCACATTTAGGTGCATTTGCTACCTGTACTTTTATTTGCTTTATTGATATATCTGGTAGCCTTTCTACATCTAATTTTTGTCTTCGAATGTATTATTATGAAGAACTGACTTAACTTGAATGGTGGAAATTACTAGTTGTAATTATTTCAATAAATTATTATAAGCATACTACAAATGTGTAATGCTCATAATTATTTTCATGTTATTATAGAAATTACTGGAACATATTTCAGAATTCTCTTAATAATTGATAATAATTATTGTTGCAATTTATCAATACTTGGTAATTACAGTTTGATGATATTCATAATGTAATAAAACCAACTGTCTTTTCTTGTTTAAAACGATGATCATGCTTAGTTTTCTAGGTATTGGTTCATGTATCTATATGTTTAGTATGCGGTCCTTGACCATAACTTACAAATGTAGTGACGCTCTTGGGGAATAAATTTCATTTGGGGATATCATATAAAGTGTTTTTGGCGTCTTTATTTCCATTGCATAAAATAAATGCATTTTTTTCAATAAAAGTTTACATTATCTTTTAACATGGACTTGATAAGGCTGTATTAAGTTTATATTATGTATAATTTCGGTCATTCTCGGACCAGTGATCACTACCTAATTGCCGTAGCAATTTTTATTATTTAAATAATCAAGTATATTGCGTGTAATTATTAAATAATATTTCACGATACAACACTCGAATATTTAAATAATAAACATTGTTACAGAATTCAGGTTGAATAGTTCGAGAATAATCGATTCTTATTTATTTAAATAATTTGACTACGATTTTTATAAAGTAATTTTGTGACACTGTGATCGAACGTTTGCTTTTCAATTGAGAGGTCAACGGTTCGAATCCCTATTGGGGTATGAACTTACGACTTTAATTAGAAATATTTCTCTTTTCAATCTTCTGTATTTTGGTTTGAATTCCGAATTGTCTGTGTGAGGAATTGTTTCCACGACTCAGTTTACATTATACTGCGAAACGGAATGGAAGTTTCAATTTTTCTAACCTTATCTTATTGAAATTTATGACAATTATGTAATGTGAAGCATTCTCACGAAGTTGTTTCGTAGCAGTGGAGCTCCTTGTTAAAGGATTCGTCCAGGAAAGTACTGCCGCCTTCCCTTTTTCTGCCGCCAAGCAAGTGTGAGCATTACTGCGTTTCGGCTTGGAAAGATAACAGTGTTGGTAATTTACATGCACTTGGGTTTCAACTTATGATATATAAGATGTTTGCGAGTTACAGCTCTAAGTGACGTTGCAACTACTATGGACAGGCGTGTCACTTACCACCAGAAGCATAACTCGTTCGTCTCGTCACTTGGTAGTATAAAACAAAAAGTCTCGGTTTTAGTTTATATGTTACAAATAAAGTTCATTATGCTACGTACAATTTCGTTACTTGAATGCACGTCCATTCCAATATGCAGCGATGTAAATTGAGACTAAGCCTGATGCTTGTAATTCTGACAAATGATTGGATATACGTTATGTCAGTTCTTCTATCAATATAACTCTACTGATCCATATCACTGGATTCACAATAGCACTAAGTACAATAATGTAATAAAACAAAGCAATAACGAATGTATGTAAGTCACGTATTATTATAATAATAAATAAATTTATGGAATTTTGGCATTTTATTTACCCCTTTTTGTTCACCCTGTTACTTTTATTATAAATAATAGCCAGGACTTTGGGCCCTAATTCTGAAATTTTTGTTAAGACTACACTGAAACTATATTGCAATTATGATAATATTTATTATTCTGTTAATATGCAATGTTGCATCGAGTATATAACCAGAAACAGAGACGAAATAAGGCCCATCCACCCCTGGCAACTTTTTTTATATATAAATTCTCGTTTGCGCTGAAATCACAAATTAGGAAGCTGAAATAGTACAGCGCCAACAACTGACCTGTGTGTACGTCTCCGTATATTCCAAAAATATTCTGTATTTATTGTAATAAAGATAATATCTGTAATTATGAGGGGCTGTTCTGATGTATCCTTTCTTCGCGTGATAGCCACGACCCTTTTGCATTCTAATTTGTACAAGTCCACTATAGTCAACACCGCTGTTCACAAAGGTTCTAATTTTGGAAACTCTCATAGCCGGCTATTGTCCCATAAATTGGTTGTTAATCTTTCCCTTACCAATTATGCAGACCTTACATATTTTTGTACATTTTTTCACTGGTGCCTTGATGACAATAATCCAGTATTTGCTTTTTATAAAGGGTGTCTCAGTAAGTGCACTTTTTCATTTTAAAATAAAAACACGTATTTTATGACAGAGTTGTGATATTTTTATTATATTTTGAAGAAGACATGTTGATGACAGGCATTACTCTTTTCATGAAATTTTCCATGACTTTTTGACAGAGATGTGGCTGTATCTCACCGATGACTCGTTGAATCTCTTTCTAGTTTCTGGTTTATTCGCATAAACCCTAGATTTCACAAAACCCTAAAGAAAAAATCACACGGCGTTAAATCGCACGATCTTGGTGGCCAGTTGACATCAGAATTTCGTGAGATAATGTGTTCTGGAAATCGTTGTTGCAATAAGTCGATTGTTTCATGCGCGGTGTGGCAGGTGGCGCCGTCTTGCTGAAACCACGTGTTGTCCAGGTCCATGCCGTCCAGTTGAGGCCACAAGAACTCCGTTATCATGTTCCTGTAACGAATGCCGTTCACAGTCACTGCAATTTCGGCCTCATCTTCAAAAAAGTAAGGCCCAATCACGCCGCCTGACCAAAATCCGCACCAGACAGTTGCTCGATGTGGGTGCATTTGTAAGTTTATAAGCCATCATCGCTTGAATACTGCCATGGAATGTTTCTGAATGTGCTTCTTAAATCAACAATTTAGTGGTATTGACCCCTTGGTTATATTATTGGGTATTTGGTCGACTCTGGTGTTTTTTATTTTTCGTTCGCATTTTTATTCGCATTTTGCAACCTTCCTCCAACTCTTATCATGTCATTTACATGTTGTAGTTCACATTATCTCGTCCAAAAATGGTGACAATGTGATTAGAGAACTTCTTTTCATAACTGTTCCGTGTTTTTTGATTTCGTCTATTTCTCTCTTGTAAACTAGTTCTTGGTAGTATCTAATACAATCTTTCGAAATTTGTTCCAATTCTTCTGATTTTAAATATCCTTGTCTGTTTTCTCCTTTTTTAATGAATCTTTTAGAGTAAGCTAGTACTCTCTTCAACCTTGATATTGTAGAGAATCTTTCCCAGATTGGCTTCTCTTCATTTTCGGTATTTTGTATGTGAAATGAATTCTTTACTTCCAAATCTGTTGATGTGATGTCTTATGCTATGTTGTCTATTTCGTTCGACTTGAGCCATTTTGGCCCAGTCCACCAAAGTTCTTGACTTGATAGATCGCTTGTCGCTATGTCTCTTGTTGCAATGTTCGCAGGGTTCTCGCTATACTGAACGTGTCGCCAGTGCTGATTGTACAATACTTGTAATATATCAACTACTCTATTGGCCACAAAAGTTCGCCATCGATTTGGTTGTGATTAAAGCCATGAAAGTACTACTATCCGAGTAAGCAAAAATGTTGCTTTTGGGTACCATCAATAAATTAGTAATGTCTTCATTGAGTTCTGTTAACAACACAGTTGTTTCATAGGCGCAACCTTGGTTCGAGATGCTATCATCGAAATGTGCACTACATCGTCTTCGTCTACAACCTTGAGGTAAACGACAGCAGCATATGCAATCATGGAAGCGTCAGAAAAGCCATATAATTGTATTTCTTTGTTGTTGGGTGCTGTGTGAAGCCAACGTTGAATGCCAATTATTGCCAGGTGAAGGTCTTTCTATAATTTGTCATGGATCAAAGAGTCTCGCGACGTCAGACAGTATAGATTGTTTTGTAACTGGTCGTTTTATTTCAGATAAATTCACAGTAATTTTGAATGCATCGTCTTTTCTGTCTGGCCAAGTATTTTGATTATTTTGTCCATTTTAATTTCTAATTTGTCTCTTTCTTTTCTTTCACTCTATGTGGGCTGTTTCTCGTCTCTTTCATGTATGTACTTAAGCAGTTCATCAGAATTGCTGGACCATTTTTGCATTTTAAAACCTCCTTTGTTAAGAATATCATTGATGTCTTTACACATATTCTTTGTTTTCTCCAAATCATCATGTTCTGTCATCAAATCGTCCATATAGAATGAATTCTGGTTAGCAGCTGCAGCGTCGGGGTTTTTATGTGCTTCATCATCCGCAAGTTGCATGAAAGTTAGAACTGCTAGGAAAGGTGCAGCTGCTGTTCTAAACGTGACAGTCTGTAGTTTGAAGCTTTGTAGTTCTTCCTGGGGATTGTTTTGCCATATTATACATTGTAATTTCTTGTGTTCCTCGGGCGTTTCCATCATTCTGTACATTTTTACGATGTCCCCTACTATGCAAATATTGTTTGTTCTCCAATGGATGATTAAACTGCGAATATAGGGTTGTAAAACAGGACCTACCATCATTGTATCATTCAAAGAACAACCATTTGTTCCCTGTTCTAAAGCGTCGCAGACTACGCGTACCTTTGTAATGTCTTTGCCCTACCTGACCACTGCATGATGTGGTAAGTAAACTGTATTTCTTTCTTTTTTGTTTTCAATCTTCTTTAAATGTTTCAGCTATGTATTCGTTTACAACATTTGTATACTCTTCTTTCAGTTATGTGTTCTTCTCAAATTTCTTCTCCAGTTGTATAAATCTTGTGATAGCTTGCTGTTTTGTGTCCCCTATTTGTTTAATTGTTTCTTCCAAGCTTTGTTTCAGAGGCAGCTAGACAACGTGTCTTTAATCTTCGTTTCTTTTTGTAGTCTTATTGTATATTGTTTCACAGGCCGCTTCTTTTTCAGTTAATATTCTCTTCTTAGTGTATTGATTTGTCTCAATCTCCAAGAACTTTCTTAACATATCATTGTCTTCTCTGACGAATAGGCTTGTTTTTGTTGTCTTGTTGATTGTGTTGTTTATTTGTCCCGTAAGAATCCACCCCAAGGTTGTCTTCTGAGCTACTAAACCGTTTTCAAGTCACACAAGTCTAACTTCTACAATCTTGCAAAACACATCAGCTCCCTGCAAAATGTTTCCCTATAAATCCCTAAAAAAAAATCCCTATTTTTCCTGGCGTGCAGAAAGTAGGATCTGCTAATGTCTTGTCTATGGGCTTTATTAGTTTAACGATGACTTTTCGGACAGGTAAACATGATGACATTGCTTTCATAACGTGAGCTTTGACTACCAGTGATGTTTTTGACTGTGTTAACACGTTCATTTTTACCACGTGTTTGATCGAGAGCGTTTTTTCTCCTACATCAGAGACTGTACAATGATTTTCTTTTTCCTTCAACTTCAATAGGTCCACTACTCTTGCTGTTACAAATGATGTTTCTGAACCTTGAATAATCAGTGTCACTGGAAGGTTAAAAATATAGATTGCGGTCATAATTATCAAATGCATTGATGTCATTATTATATTAATATTTAATATCAGATATGGAGGAAAGTTGGGTTTTTTTTGGAGAGAAAGAGTGAATTGTTTTTATTTACAAATGCGACTTACGTGTCTGTTGTAACTTTTGATCCTTCATTCCCACTAGTTCTACTGAGTAGTTCTATTATAGAACTACGGGGACTTTTTGTCCCAGTTGTTCTAAAATGAAACCAAATATATTATATTGATTCATTTCTACGACATCTTTATAATCAGCATAGAGACTTACTTAAAACTTGTAGGAGAATGGTCGCTTCTCAATTCAGTCGACAGTTCGAGTTCCTGTGGCGGCATGCACCTATGAAATTAAATCAGTTACAATACATTCTTCATTATTCAAAAGCTTGCTAACAGAGAAACAAAAATATCGTAATAAAACCTGCTCATCAAAGAAGGTTCACGGCGCTTGAAAAACGCGCAGTATTCAACTCTCATTGGACCATTCTAGCCTTTCCTTAGAGGAGACCCGTGCCCAGTAGTGGGACATACTAAAATAATGATGATGGACTTTCCATTGACTATACCCTCGTGTTGTTAGAAGGAATTCGTTCTTCAATACTCTAGATATTTCAAGAACATTCTGTTTATTTTTTTTATCTAAATTAAAATTCAATAATATTTTGGGGTCGGGCTCAGCCTACGGCGCGTGATCGGTTTCAGTTTACGGGGTGTGCTCATGCTCTTCGGTGGAGGTCGATTCCCGATTTATGCCAATTTAAGAAACGAACATTTCTAAGTTGGTTTTGGTCTGAGTATTCTGGGTTATCGTTGATTTGGTATTCATAGTACCTACATAGTACAGGAAATTCGGCAGTAGTTTGGCATTTTCCCCCCTAAATACTTCTCTTTGCAATAGCTTTCAAGAAAATGAAATCTAACATAGAGACGGTTGAGATACAACAACGCTATAATAAGTATCTCATTTCCACTACATCGAGAACCATGCTTTACATTTTTCCAATTGTGAGATATTGTACTCGTAATCTATTATGTCTCCGTATATTATCTCCATTTGATGGTGTGCGGACGCTTCGGGCTTCGTCCTCCGCGGACCTCGGAAATCTTGAAATTGACCAGGGTGTACCTCATAAAAGTGCACAAATACTTTCTCTATATATTATAATTTTTGCAGGCCGTTGATCACTGTTTCATATTTTCCACATTTAGGTCTTCTCATATTTGATTCTTTGCTTTGGAATCTATCTGCGTACAGCGGTATAAATATCTTTTTTCCACCATATCGGGAAGTATGCGTTCTATTTTTATCAGTGAGTACGAACTTGTCGCTTTATATATATAATATATATATATATTTATATGACATGCCGATATTATGATCTCCCGAGTTTAATTCCCATTTAAAAGATATTTGTGTTCGTGTTTTACTGTTTTCTTTAGGGGTTTGTATATCTGCCGCTTTAACCCCACGTGAGAATCCCGTAGGACATTGTATTAAGAAATAATAAATACAGTAATAAATAATAAAATAAAAAATAAAATAAAAAATATTATATATATAATTGATAAAACTTGTTTGTATATATTACACTAAAACATTCGATTTTCTAATACCCATCATATCATAATATCTCTGGCATTCACAGCACGCAGCCCCCTATTGCCACGCAAGCAAAAAAATAATACTTAGATAGAAATAAGTGAAAGGCTGAACATACAACCGTTATAGATTTTTGTTATCCAAGTACGTAGACGCTATATAAATAACATCTAGAATATAAGTTCTTGTTTCGCTATATTATGGCAATATGAATTAGAATTGCATTTTTTTAATACCAATTCTTTTTTTTTAAAGAGTTCGTCCAGGGTAATACTTTCCTGCCACCTACATTACTGTGTTCCGGGCACATGGGAGCTAAGCTGGCTTCTCTTAGGTAGGTTACCATCAGGCGCACGACTTGTTCATCCCGTCACTTGATGTTATAAAAAAATCAAGTTACAAAACGAAAAAGCCGTACATCTAGTACTTAACGACACGCCTGTTCATAGCAGTTGCAGCGCCACACAGATCTTAACTGTCACCATGAGACATAAAGGTGACAAGTCCCATGTGTACGTATTGTGGCAGCATGGATGTACTCTTTCACAAGGAGCTCTACTGCTAAGTTCAAATTTCCTTTGCGCGTGGCGGCATTGGTCGACAGCAAATGTTCCAGAGGAATAAGCATAGCTGTCGTATCAGGGGAATTTTGCACGGAAAACCTAAAATCAAAGTACTTGAAATATCTTTAATATATTACGTCATAGAGAGTTACAGCTAGGGCGTAAGCGTCAGGCTAGCAAGCCGAGTTTCAGCGCCCTACTCGCGCATTCATTGGCCATCGTCCAGCGACCGCGACAGCCGAAAAGAGCCCTCCATTGAATGTGGCATTTTGTACGTGCGATCCGTATCAAATCAAATAATTTTATTCGTCATCATGGGTACAATAAACATGATAACATTTATTTTACGGTCGCCATGACGTACCGTCAAGGCATACGAAATACACTATTATTATTAATTATACTTGTCCAATACTTCGAAATCGTAATAACAATAAAATAACTATAATAATAATAACCATTAAATAGTCATAAATCACTTATTGTAGGCTTCCACCTTCACAGGACAGTGAAAAACAAAGTCTTAAAATCTACAACGTTAGTTAGGAAAGCAAAACGAAAGTAATTTAGTGAAGATAATAATCAATGTAAATAAATCAATGTCATACAGTCACGTTCGTCTCAATAATAAATTAATTAATGTGAAATTAGTTAACAAAATTTCTTGAACGTATAAAATGATTTTTCAATTAAATACTCAAATAATGTGCGTTTAAATTCCGCGAAATTTTCATTCTGCCTTAACTTAAAAATGGCAATTTATTATAGATTTTTGGTGTCATTGCAATTATACTCTTCTCAAATAGGGACGTTTTACAATTTATTTGGCGTAGTTGGTTAGGACGTCGTGCTCTTGTAACTACAGGAAAAAGTTGAGGGTGTCGTCGTATAAATGAGGCTATTTCATAGATATATAATGAAGGCAAGGGCAAAATTTTTAGTTCTCGAAAGTAGTTTCCGCAAGAGTCGGTCAGTTTCAGTCCACAGTTTGCCCTTATGTTGCTACTATTGCCCCAAAATAAGATAGCATATCTGAGTGTTGCAGCTACATAGCTGTGGTAAACTACAAGTTTAAAGAGAGCGTATGATTGTTTCGATCGCTTGTTATATATTATTTGAAGTTGTTCCTCCCATTGCATTTTCCTATCAATGTGAAGTCCAAGGAATGTGGTTCCCGATGTTTCACCGATAACACGAGAGTTATAAATAACTTTGTTTGTCAAAGAGTTATTGCCCCTTTGACTGAAATTCATAATTGTCGTTTTGTCAAGATTTAGTGATAAATTATTAGATTTAAGCCATGTCATTACATTTATTAGGGATTCTTTTACTTCAGTCTCATTTTCAAATAAAATAGTACAGTCATCAGCGAATAAAGCTATGTGATTTGGAATTGATTTAGGCATGTCATTAATATAAATAATAAACAGCAATGGACCTAGAACACTACCTTGTGGAACCCCATATTTTACTAGTCTAGGAGAAGATTCGCAAATAGTTTCTGTTTTTGTGATTAAAGAAATTCGACTGATTTGTGTTATTTGTGTTCTGTCACTCAGATATGATTTTAATAAGTTGTAAGACAGCCTCTGTGTAATTGCTTCTTGGTGTCTACACTCCGCTTACCAGTGTGATGCAGCAACCAAATAGCTATAGATGAAGACTGAAAATCAGCAATACTAAGTCTTCATTATGTTTGTCCACATTACTGTTTTTTTCTTTTGTATAACAGGAGATTACGATTTACAGGAGTTTATTTATTTAAAAGGAAGATTATACAGGGATGTAAAACATAATTTATAAAAAAAAAATTTTTCTTCTCAAAGTGACTTACCTTACTTGTGATTTTTAAAATTTCTTCGCGCAGCCGACGACTACCAACAGCCACACACTTACTCCACCCGTACATAGTATTTAACCAATTCCAGAATGACAACCCATCGCCGCGGACGGGCCCCGCCCATTTTTCGCTTTGCGTTGATCCATGCACTGCGACAGACGCGTCTGCATTACCGCGGACGAATCACCGCTCGTGCAAGTACAGCCAAGAACATAGATTGACACTGACATTTTCTTGACTCTATACAAATATAGGTCGGTATTCATATGTCCCTATAAAATGCCATATCAACATTTTGGTAGATGCATGTAAGTCTGATCGTTGAGTCAAGCCGGTCTCAGAAATTATTGGAGCGGAGTCGGGCGGCAATGTAAATCGTCAAAAATAATATTTTTAATTTATTGCGGTCACTCTGACTTACGAGAGCTTGTTCCAGTAGCCACAATAAACCTTCCGGCATTTGTTTATAATACATTTCGTGTTTTATTTATTTATTGATGCAACAGTAAAATTTTAATGTTAG
>NW_020653766.1:1019347-1064247 GCF_003589595.1 Hyposmocoma kahamanoa
GGCAACAGTACCCCACCCCTATCAATCAGTTGTAACGCAAATGTGAAAAATCGAGAAAAAAGAACCCGCGACGGGTTCAGAAAGAGACGGAAGATATCAAGTGCAAAGGAAAGAAAGAGACGCACAGCGGATGGTCTAAATTATTATATTATACATAATAATATTCGGGAGGATTCGATGTGTGTATATGAGAATTTCTAAGACAAACCACTATTTAAACAAAAATAAGAAATAATTTTCACCAACAAACAACAATAATACCACTATTGTTATTAGAATTGAAAAATAGCAATTGAAATAAAACAAATTGGTTTTATTGCTTTTTAATAAAAAGTGAAAACCATGACTTACAAATTTGTCTTTTTAAAGTAAATTATTGCAAATCGGAACCAACGGTTTTATTCTAAGCACACGTGACATTAATCAAATATTGCAAAATATCTAGAAACCTCACATATACTACAATACTATAATCGTATTGTCTCTATTTTCTTAGAGGACGCTACGAGCCCACCACACACCCCTTAAAACATAAAAAGTTTTATTCAAATATAAACCTTACCCTGCAGGCAGTAAGAGCGAAATTGGTATGACGAAAAAATGGCATATAAGTCACTTTTAAGCAGGAGCATAAAAGGCCGAGACGCGACGGCGCGGTTCGGTAGGAAATCTCGTCACTTAATTTAGGGTTAAAATATACATCCCCCGATTTGTGGAGGGGGTTGGGTAACTCAAGGTCAGAGAAATTTGTCACATTATGTCATTGCTGCAAATTGGTAATTATGCAGTTGGGACTTTTGTGACATCGTGCTTGACATTAAGCAATTTACGACTATATGTACATTTCTATATGTACATTTCTGTAAATAACGGTTTATGCATTATTCCGAGTAGTTTTCAGGATAAGGTAACAGTATTATTATGTTTAAACTGTCTCTGTGGCCGAACGGTTACCATGCCTGAACCAGTCCGGCGACTGTCACGCAGAGGTCCCAGGTTCGAATCCCAGGCCGGGAGAAATATTTGTATGGCCTATATTTATTACTCAGTAATTTGTGGTCGTCTATGTGTATGCCATGGTACCCGCGCCACAGAGTTTCCCTAGGGCGGGGCTATGTTGAGTGTGTGCGTTATTATTATTATTATTATTGTCTTTATTTTTATGAGCTTGTTAGCTAGTTGCTAAATGCAGCATGTCTATGTGGGTGATGGTGGTGGTGCGTAACAAAAGCTTACTTCGTCCCCTTTCAACAGCAAAAACCTTCTGACAATGCGACAAGTATTAAGGATGGCTGCCTTCTGTAACAAGTGGTATATGTTTGATGGGAGATTCAGGGAATGAAATGACTTGTGTAGCTGTTTGGGAATGACGCCTGTGGTTGAACTAACTATTGGTACTATTACTACATTCTTTAAAAGCCATATTCTGGTCATTTCCTCTTTTATATCTGTGTATTTAGAGAGTTTTTCTGATATTGTAGACTGTAAGATGTGGGTGTTTGGTACGGCAATGTCTATTAAAAATCCGGCTATTTTTCACTCTTGTTTACTACCGTGATATCTAGTCTATTATAGTGGATGGTTCGATCAGTTAGAATGGCTCGATCAAAATATAATTTGGCTGTATCATTTTATTATTAATATTAAACGTACTAAATTAATATTAATATATTTATAATATTTAATCCTCTTTTTTCATTATTGGTATTTTCTTATAACGATTAATGACATTTAAAACCAGAATATCTTTTGATATTGGTCTCCTAATAAATGTTGGTTCCCTGATTGCGCCGTCCATTCAGTAGGTTAGGTTATATATAAAAATGCAGAAGCCAAAGCGTTTGCGTTTCCGAACATATGTTTTCAGGTCAGATCATAATAATTAGTATATTAGTGTACAAATACTTTATTTACTTTTAAAAATAAGTATCTAAATTTTGTTTTTAATGCTTAAATTGTCTTAGTTTTGCGGCCCAACATAAAACTATCAAAGTTAATTTATAGAAATCAAATATTTTTTGTGTTGCTCAGAACAGATTAAAATAATATCTAATAATATATTTTATTCTTCAGATTTTTTTGCCTGTTGCTTTTGCAAATTTAAAAAGATCATTTAAATATATGCCGTAGTTTTTTAGCTATGCAATGTTGGCGTATGTATGATCTCAGTAGCGTAGCTCTAAGATACTTTGGATATTAATGATTTCCCGAGTTCAATTCCGATTAAAAAAACATTTGTAATGGTTTGTTTTTTGTTTTTTAGGGCATTGAATTTTATTCCTCTGGTAGCTGTGATGTAGCCCCTACAATACTTCTATCTCTATCTTTGAAAAAATCCAAGATCCAGAATATTTGAAGGAGTAGTTATTTAACTAGTTTTAACCTAACTAATCGATGTTAGGCAATTGCAAAAAAAATTATGTAATAAAAACTTTATTAGAAATAGCAATACAAAAACACGTAGCACCATTGTAGTACCATTTATACTTTTTTCTACTCCTGTACTTGAGTTTGTCTATAAATTAATAATATAAATAATAATTTCATAAACAATATCACAAAGGCGCTCTTATTACTTCTAAACCAAAATTCTTTTGTCTTTTGTTCTTTTGTCGCTACTGAACTAAAAAAAATATGTGAAAAATTCTGTGTGCAAAATTTACGACTTTCAAAAAAAAGAACGTCGTGCTTTTGTTAATAAAAATATCAAACATGAGCTACTCAAACGCTCTACTGCCCCCTCATTGGGTATATTGACCTAAATGTCTTGCAACCGGGCCGTAAACTTTTATTAAAAAAAGATTGGTTAAAATATAAGCGGTACTTGGCCACTTTTATTCTATCTCTTTGGCTTTTTGTTTTATAGCGTTTTGAATTTCGTTTGAGTCTGTTGTCATTGATTGTTAACAAAATATATATTAAATATTGGTTGTATTTAATTATTTTATTTATTGTAGCAGCAGTAGACCTCCTTGTAAAAGTGTTCGTCCAGAAAGGTACTGCCACCTTTCTTATTTCAGCCGCCAAGATGTAATGTCAGCATTTACTGTGTTCCGGTTTTGAAAGGTAAGCTTTAGCTTTAAAGTTAAGCCTTAGAGCTTTGCGATTTAAAGCTCAGAGTGGCTATGCAACTATTATGGATAGGCGCTTGTAGCTTACCATCAGCGTATTGTTAGGTACCAATCTCTTCAAGATAACCTCGGAGTGACAAAATAAAATTTGAAAAGACAACTTGAACTTGACTTTTGCTTACGTAAGCCTACAGATAACGTCAAAGCAATATGTCTATAATATAAGGTCGTCAGTCTAGATATCATTTATTCAGCTGTGTAGTGTTTCGACAATGAATGGCTGGTCATCCAATAAACTACAAAAAAGATTCTTTTCTTGTGATTCCAATGACGAAGTGAACGAGAAAATAGGGAGGGTGCTGTACGTGCACCCGGGGTCGCTCACCCGGGGCACTAGCCTTTGAGAACCGGATAAAGTCTGTGACAACGGTCTGTGACAACCCTGTCCACGGCCTGATCTAGGGTCAGGACCTCAACTTATAATGTTCATGTGCTTGCACAGATTACAGTGCCCTTCCGGTATAACCTGAAGGTTTGTAGGGAGGGTCGGTATAAACAAAACTTAAGTCGAAAAATAACGATACTGTTCGTAACAGTTGGAGTGTAACTCGGAACTTTAAATCACAATGGGCACTGATAAAGTTGACACGTCCCATGTGCTTGTAACTTGACGAGCACCTACCCTTTAAAACCGGATCGCAGTAATTCTCACATTATTGCTTGGCGGCAGAAATAGGTAAGATGTCAGTGCTTCCCTGGACGAACTTTTCACAAGGAGATGTACTGATGCTATGAAATGTATTATAAACGAATTATTTTAAGGATAGTACGTATGCCTAAGTAATAGGTACAAGATTTTAAGACCTAATTATGTAATGATTGCATACTATTTTTTTTGTACGAGTCATTTTTTTTTGTTTTATAATATCAAGTGAAGGGACGAGCAAGTTGTGCGCCTGATGGTAAGCAACACGCCACTCCATAACAGTTGCAGTGCCACTCAGAGCTTTAAATTGCAAAGATCTGAGGGGCTCTACCACTGAGCCCATCACCCTGAGACATAAGTTGATAAGTCCCATGTGCCTGTAACTTGTAACGATTTGACTAAACTAGAACAATATTCCCAAATATTTATTACACCTAATTTTCATTTCCTGTATGTAAACAGTAGACTCTGAACTTTTGGCAGTTCTTATTATGAGTGATTTAAAGCTGAATTTTAATCTTAACTTCAAACTGAGCGTGCTGCTCTTGACTATTCATAAAAATAACTCCTACAATAAAAATAAACGCAGACTTCAATAAACAACCGTAGGAGTTAAACCACGCGGTTAAAATTGAACCCTTTAACTCGTGACTGCGAGGAGCGTGAGTCATGCATTGTGTATGCTGCTTCTGCGCTCTTGAAAACTTTCCAGAATGCTCTCGTTCCATTTCTTGAACTATATTGATCACGGATCTCTATTGCACACTATAACAAATTAAAGAAAGGATACAACAAGCGGCCTTATTGTTAGATAGCAATCTCTTCCATGCAATCTCTGGGCACAGGATAAACAAAAACATTATAACAATCAGATTATTTACTTTGTTATTTATGTTGAAGTGTCGAAATAATCAGCGTGGTTGTATCGTGGCCTAAATCTTTAAAGGAAATCCATGCTCTGTAGTCGAACATACATGGATTGGAATAATAATATAAAATTCAATTGGAATTGAAAGGAAGCTCAAAGATGATTTTTCGCTACGCCGGCGTAGCACTTTGCTACGATGTTTTGTGGGAAATGATAAAATTTATGTCTGCGTAAATTATTACTTTACGTGTTTATTTTAATCATATTTGATAGACTTCAAGTGTTTCAAGCATGTTTCGAGCAGTATCAAATGTGCTACGAAGCTACGACGTAAGTGACAACCAGGTGAAAAGTTTGTTTGTTTAACCTGTAGATATTGATATTATTTGCACAGCATTAAGTAAAGAAAACAATGTTCTCATCCTCGTCAATGCTTTGCACGTGCCATTACTGGACATGAGTCTACTCAAGTCAGAGTCCGCCACGGTATTCTAAGAGTTGTAAACCTTTTTTATTTTTTATAATATTAAGTGACGGGACGAACATGTCGTGCGACACTGAGAGCTTTAAATCGCAAAGATCTGATAGACACTGCCACTGCGCCCGTCAACCTGAAACATTAGTTGACAAGTCCCAATTGACTGTACTTTACCAGCACCTTTATTCTTCAAAACCGGATTACTGCTTGGCGGCAGAAATAGGTAAGGTGGCAGTACTGCCTTGGATGAACTCTTTCACAAGGAGCTCTACTGCTATTAAATTCTATCGATCCTACTTCGACATACAGGTTTTATCACGATATTTTCCTTCAGTGTTACTAAAACGTTCTATCACTGTATTACCACCATTGACATAATAAATATGCTTAATATAGTAGATTAGACGAAAACACAGATTTTCCACATTTAGAAGAATAGATAATCTTATTGTGAGTCGTTCAATTCAATTAATTTATTTCTTTGTGGCACACAGGTTATAAAAGGTGTTACAAAAAGTTTATACATATAGAATCACTGTGATCTGGCTTTCATCATACAAAGTTTTATTTTTTTGTATTACACACTCATGCAATAATTTTTGTATATTGTATTCATGCCGTCCAAAAAAATTATATCAGTCACAATCATTGACTTACAATTATATGGACGTCGGGTCCGCGCTAAAAAGTGTCCGAACTTATAGGGCGTTAAAATCGTATACAGAGCGTCATTCACGCTCTAGTCTTCGTTTGTTCGACTGACAGCGAAGCAAGCAAAATTAGACAGTACTGCGATGACATTACAATTTAAATTCAACGTTTTAGCTTTTTTATATTCCTATATATGTCACTACGTTTAAATAGGTTGACTTGGGACATTTTTCTCGTGGTTTTTGTTTTAGACCCATCGTCCATATAATTGTAAATCAATGGTCACAATACTAAAATAAACAAAATGTCAAAAATTAAAAACAGCATCAACAATGTACCATGTCAAATTTTAAATGAACTTCAACTTCAACTTTTGTATCTATGGCTCCGTCGTTTTGCACGACGATTTCGCCAACGTCAGAGTTGAAAGACATGTAGTGCTGTGGTGAGATAGATTGCCGGTTATTAAAATACTTATGCGGTTATTATACATATTAACGGTTACAATTTTTTTTAATGACATTTTAAAAATACAATTTGAGGGCTCGTGTTATTTTCTTTCTTTTGGAAACATTTTAGGAAGTTTTATTTAGCGTGAAATAAAAGTCTATATTATTGTAGAATGTCACTTCATTGAGGTAATTAAATAACATTGTCTTAAACTCTGTAGCATTATTGGAAATCCTTATTTCAATCGAAAGTTTGTTATAGGCATTCGAAGTCATTACAACCACGCTTTCTCTAAGAAGAGTAGTTTTGCATGGAAAGAAAGAAAGAAAGAAAAGTAATTTATTCAGCACAATACACGTGGAGTACAATATTAATAATTAGTATTAAAAGTGTATTATTGCACTGAAAAGGAACCAACTCAGCTACTGCGACAGGGCCACAGCGCTGGTTATCAGTGGACCCTTTTCGAAAATGCCGATTAAAAGAAATAAAAATATATGAATAAAATAAAAACAAAACGTGGACGCGAGTTAAATAAAAACTTAAACATAAAACAATATAA
The DNA here is from genome assembly GCF_003589595.1 of Hyposmocoma kahamanoa. NCBI lineage: Eukaryota > Metazoa > Arthropoda > Insecta > Lepidoptera > Cosmopterigidae > Hyposmocoma > Hyposmocoma kahamanoa. The sequence continues at coordinate 1,026,134 of NW_020653766.1, forward strand.
TTAAATAGGAAACATAACACAAATTTCAGCTAATGTCCCAACAAAGATTCACTCTGCTTTTTCTTTTTAATTTTGTGTTTTGAGGCGCATTACACAAATAAAATTGTCTGATTTGTAATTGTAGTTGTGACATGTTAAGATAATTCCGGATGGCGATGAAAGAAAAGTGATAATTCAAATACATACAAGGATGATAGAGTAAGAATTTTCAACTTTCTAAAATGGGGTTGACAACTGTCCATTTTCTTCAAGCCACAAATAGCCCGTATGCATCTCTTTTGTGCTTTAATTACACGTTCAATGTATGGTGCATTCCCCCAAAAATCGTTCGGTTCTTACATCTTTGTTCTCGTGAGGCTGGTAACGTCTCCCCTTTGACAGAAGTAGCCGCTGTTGGTAGCAGTAGATGAAGTAAACGGAAGCTGCTACACTGAGCATTATTGGGTTCCAGTTCTGTATGGTAAGCGTGCCGGTGAACAAGTCAACTTATGTTTCAGGGCGATAGGCACAGTGGCGTTATGGACAGGCGTGTCGCTTACCACCAGGTGCACAACTTGTTCATCCCGTCACTTGATATCACAAAAAAAAACAAATCTCCAACAGCTGTGTGTCCAGTTTCCATAGAAAAAGGAGATCCCAGGTAAGTAGTCAATTATCTTCCCGAGTAACCAAGCTGTTGGTTCCTTTTGTAACCGAGAACGTGTAGCCATCGTAGATAATAAATGCAGGTTCAGTTCTTATAGGGGGATAACATAGCATCGACCTGAGAACTCGCTCCATAAAATCAATAGCGTCAATCAAGATTCCGCAGCTTTTAGTGAAAAAAGAACAATGAGTAAAGTTTAATTTTGTTCGTATGTATAAAATGTTTACGACCCCTCCGTATTGGCTGCGGCGGCGGCGGATGAGTTTCATAAAAAAGTTTATTGCTGTTGCAATTAAATTTTTATCGCTAGTTTTCGGTTTGCGCACGCTTAGCCAATAAATATTGTGCAGTTACTGACATACTGAACCATTATAAAACCATGTACATCCCAATACTGAACACGAATCTGCTTTGGTTTGTTAAACTATAGAACACTATCTAGCCATTCAAAAAACCTTATATTTCAATGAATTAACGATAGAGTGGATGAATGATTGAGTGAATAATTGAATGAATGATCGAACGAATGGTTGAATGAATGATTGAATGAATGAAATGTATGAAACTTTTCCATTTCTATGAGTTCTTTTAATTTCTTTATTTCTATTCTCTTCTGTTTATTAAACTTAGCGAATTACATACAATTACCAAGTTTTATTGAAATCGTTTACCGGAAAGTGCGCAAACCCGGATTCAACCCCTAGTTCACTACTATACGGGACTTGACACCGAAGATAATAAAAATCGGTTCTCACTGCTCAAAGAACATTGAGAGAGAAAAACGCCTTGAATTAGAGAATAGCAAAATCAACCATTAAAATAATTGCTCCTTATAATAAAATTTAGGCGCTATTTATATAAATGAATATTCATGCGTGGATGATTTTCTTTAAAATTAAATGGGACCACTATGGAGGTACCCTCTTTCCAACAAAAAAAGGATCATGAAAATCGGTCCACAAATACCGGAGTTATCGCGTAATATAAATACAAAAAAAAAAACATACAGTGGAATTGAGAACCTTCTCCTTTTTTTAAAGTCGTTTAATAATACATATCTCGATGACCTCCGTGGTCGAGTTGATTGTACACTGGTTTTCATGGTGTCATCGTTTTTGAGGTTCCGAGTTCGATCCCCGGCCGGGTCAATTTAGAACTTTTCGAGATTGTCTCGGGTCCGGGTGTTTACAGTACCGTCTTTATTTCCGATTTCCGTAACACAAATGCTTTATATTATTGAGATTTTTTTGTGAAATAACTTCAATAGTTTATATTATGGTTATTAATACAATAAAATCGCTCACCATAAAATCACTCCCAGTCAACCGTAACCATGGGATCCGTAAAGGGCCCGAAACGTTAGTTTGTTTGAAAAAGCAAACATCCGCGATTTAAATCCGGAAAAATGGTTTCATTTCCTCAGTGGTAACCAGGAATCGAAATAGGTAGAGTTCTTTACTTAAACTTCGAGGAACTTAGACAGAAAATGGAGACTGCCTTACGACAATATTTTTTAGGTCTTGGTCCTGTTCGGGATTCGAGAAATCACTAAAGTACATTAAAAATTGACGTAATTGGGGACAGGCAGTTAAACTATATTTTATCTTAACTTTGCAACACAGTGCAACTCAGCAATATTGCGGACATTGGAAATTTTTCACGATATCTCTTTAAAAAAATGCCAATCGAGAGATCCTATTGTCCTAATATTGTCGTATCACATTTTGCCATAAATCTAATAGTTTAGTAGGAAAAAAATTAAATGTGTATTTTTTGTATGGGACCATACTATTAGTGCCCCATCGTTACGAAGTTTTAATTGATCCAGTTTTGGAATCACTACAGTAATTATTTGAAGTAATAACAACATCAGTATTAATTCGAAACAAAAGTTTTAATTTCCTTCTGAAACAAATAAACACGAAAAACCAACCAATTTACTTTTATGTTCCTATATGTGAATCAAGAGACTTTAATATAAAACAGATTTAGTTCGGAACCCTAAAAACTGTAATAAGATTCTTCGATACAATTATGTGTTATCAATGTATTCAAAGTCCAATGAATAATTCGTGATTTCTAAAATTCTGGGATGAAAATATTGTGATTATCATTCCGGTATTTCAGAGTGCGGCACTATCCACTCTACGTGTACTCCTTTTTTGAAGTTTAGGTAAATATACTCAATATATATTACTATCTACTATTGTTTATATGTCGCACCCTTTTTTATTTTAAAGAAGGCTGGCAAATTGTGTTAAGCATGCAGAAGTTTTCTGATTACGACATGAAAATGAATCGAGTCAGAAAGTTAAAACGTATACCTCGAAGAGTCGTAGCGATAGTTTTAGGATTCTGCAGAAATGTCCATAAAATAGAATGTTAGTTATACAAATCTTATTAACTCTAATCAAATGTATTAGGTAACTGTTTCCAGTATGGCGGAAGACAGTCTTTTGTAAAATGTGTACTTTTAGAAAAAAATGAATGAAAATTTTTTTGTAGGAATTTTCCTTTTTCATTTTTTTTTGAAAAAATATTCTGAAAAATTGGTGTTGCAAGAACTCGTCGCAAAGTTAAAATAAATATAGTCTATTTTACCTAAAAATGTCAAATCTAGACAAAAAGTAAAGTCTATTTTACCTAAAAAAAGCGATTTCCCGAATCTCGAAAAAATCCATGACCTAAAAAATATTCTCGTAAATCAGTCTTTCTGTCTTTGTTCCTTGAAAAAACCCTACCTATTCCGATCATTGCTAATTAGTGTATTCAACCAAATATCATATTTTATGAGCAATTTTTTCCCATTTTCTGACGCGTATAATTAGTGTATAGGTAGGTTTGGTGTCGCGTTTAGTGTACATATCTATAGAAGATAGGTCTAATAATACGTCTGTAGTCATTCCGAGACTGGATCGACTAAGACTTTGCAACGATGGGGCACTAAAGGTATAGTCCCATACAAAAAAACACACATTTAATTTTATTCCAACTAAACTATTAGATTTATGGCAAAATGTGATACGACAATATTTAATTAGGACAATAAGATCTCTCGATTGGCATTTTTTTTAAAGAGGTATAGTGAAAAAAAAACAATTAAAAAAAATTTGACAATGTCCGCAATATCGCAGATCTGGTCCACTGTGCGTAGCAAAGTTAAGATAAATATAGTGGCCCTGCCTGTCCCCAATTACGTCAATTTTTAATATTCTCAAGTGATTTCCCGAATCCCGAAAAGATTTGGACCTAAAAATATTGTAGTAAGGCAGTCTCCATCTTCTGTCTATGTTCTTCGAAAAAAACTCTACCTATTTCGATCTCTGGTGATAACAGATAATTGTTACGTAAAATCAATGATGAAGGAAAAATATATAAACCCCTAGGGTTTCTTGGTCATTCTCTCAGGAGAATCTGCCTTACGAATGAGCGGTAGAGTTTAACCATTGTGACGATTTCAAGTGTAATAATGCTTACCTATGAAATAAAGATTATTTTGAATTTGAATTTTGAATTATCTACAAAGTTATATGGTGTATAAATATGCAGTCCATTAATACATACATAAGCTCACGCCCTTTGTAAAGTGGCGTCCCTTAGTCTCTGCCTACGCCTTCTGTGGGACAAGGGCACTCCATTTATGGTCTTGTTTGATATTCTTAATAATCGATAAAATAATTGTCTATAAGACACCAATGTATTCGTGATGACAAAACTTCCATCTTATCACAAACTTTGGAAATATATTTCGCTTTCTTGTCTCTGTATGTGGGCATAGACGCATACCGAAATTAGCTTATCTTTTAGTCATACTAATAAAACCCCCGAAAAAATAACCCTATCGAAGCATCGATTCATTGACTTTTTAAGGAGTTCTGAACCTTTTTATTATGCATGTCTTGTTAATAATATGACTTTCATCATTATCATCACCATATTTTTTTATAACGTACACACTAAACATAGCCCCGCATTAGGGAAACCCATTGTCGCGGGTGCCATGGACACATACATAGCACAAGCACAAACTACACCCAAACTTGGGACAGAATTAAATGTAGGCCGTACAAATGTTTCTCCCCGCCCGGAAATCGAACCCGGGACCTCTTCGTGGCAGTCCAGCATGGTAACCATTCGGCCATGGACGCAGTTTTCACTAAATCCATTGTCGACAGCTACAACGATTGCCCGTATTCAGCGGTTTTCCGCAACTTTCCCTTACTTTGGGCCTCATTAAAAGGCTCTAAATATACAATGGAGTGGGTTATGCTCTTTTATAATTTTCATAAAAATGGAAGTCCATTAATTTGCTACTTCGCGAACCCAGTGACGTTAAATCGTATACTGTAGCTACAATTAGTAGTTGATTGTTCGACACTCGACCAAAGAATGATTTGTAAGAATGATGTTTGGTGGTGGTATTTATTTAATATAATAATTCTTTATTGCACAAATAAATGACATTGAAAATTACAAGTAATAAAGGACATATACAAAGGTGAACTTATCTCTAGAAGAGATGTCTTCCAGCCAGCCCTAGCAGTGGTGAATAAAATAAATTTGCGGGACATTATTGTACAATACATTTGTTAAAATAATAATTATCAATGGCGATAATATAAATATGGCTGTGATAATAAACCTACCTAACTTTACATACCTACATAAATACATACGTACACAATATATATAATTAATCAAAACAAATTATTAGTTTATATATATGTTACTGATTAACTTCCGAGTTTAAAAGGAAGTGCTCTTTTAATTTGCGTTTGAATGATGCAACCGATGGACTTTCACGAATGCTAACAGGTAATTTATTCCACATACGAGCTGCACTAACTGTGAAGGAATAGTGGAAAAAATTGGAATTGGATTGGGGACATAAAAGTGTTCTAGTGTCACAGGTTCGTTTTGGGCGAGAAGTGGGCGGTAAATGAGTAAAACGGGAGCGTAGATAGTGTGGAAGCTAAGGGTAGTGTAGGATTTTGTATAGAAGACAAAGGATATGCAAATCTCTGCGAAGTCGGATAGGGAGCCATTTCAATTTAGATCGAAATTCAGAAATATGGTCATATTTATGCAGACCAAATATAAAACGTATTGCCAGATTCTGTAGGCGCTCCAGTTTGTTAAGTAGCTTCTCAGTTGCATCCAAATAACAAACATCAGCATAGTCAATCTCATCTTGGTTTTGAACGGCAAGAAAAATTGAAGCCACTTGAGAGAATTATAGCAATAGCAAAGTGCATACACCGACTAACTTCATTTACTTGTGGTCTCCAGGACAATGTGTGATCAATTATTAGGCCAAGATTCTTTGTTTTATCTGTATATGCAAGATTCATTCCATCATACGAAACCTTGGGGAGATTAAAAAGTCCAACCTGCAGTACAGTCTGCTGCTACCTACAATTATTGCCTGTGACTTCGTAGTATTCACAAGCAAACCGAACGCATCAGCCCAGGGCTTCACCACAAGAAGATCCCTATTGACAGCAGAGTGGAAATCGGCTCCATCAAAATGTCGATAAATTTGCTAGTCATCTGCATATAAGTGAAATGGAGAAGAAATTAACATAGAGAGTTCATTTATAAATAGTGAGAAAAGAAGAGGTGAGAGTACGTCAACCTGTGGTACACCTGAAATCAAAGGAAGCCATTCAGAAAAAGAGTCGTCTTTCCTGATTCTTTGATGGCGATTGTGAAAGTAGTCTGAGAACCAGGCAATCGCAGCCGGGGAGATGTTATTGAAGTGTAGAATGGCAAGCAGGATATCATAGTTGACAGAATTGAAAGCACTGCTGAAGTCCAGTAAAATAATAATGGTAAACAATCGATTATCCAAGGCCTGGTGAATATCATTAGTGACGTTTAACAAGGCAGTCACTGTGCTATGACCAGGGAAACCGGATTGATACCGATTTATTAGATCATGACAAGAGACAAATGAGAAAAGTTGTTTTTGAACAGTGCTTTCAAGTACCTTGGACAGGAATGGTAAGATGGAGATAGGACGATATTGGGAGAATGCCGTCGGAGTAGCAGATTTAAGAATGGGAATGACATGAGCTAACTTCCCGTCGCTAGGAAAGGCGCTAGATGCAAGAGAACAATTCAAAATGTGTGAGATGAGTGCAACGTCATCCAGGACAGGTATCAGCATATCACGGCAAATACCATCTTCACCTACGGCCTTGGAAGTTATATATAGAATGTTCTTTTTAACTTCTCCCTCAGTGACTTCACGAAAAGAAAAAGGTGCACAATCAGGACGGATAACAGTGCCCAGAGAGACGAGTGTGGCTACTTTCACAGAGTTGGCAACTATAAGTGGTGGGTTGGTAAGTGTTTATTGAGTAAATTGAGGTCAGGAATGCCATCGTTACATTTACAATCTTTACCCACACCAAGTGTTCTCAAGAACTTGCAGGTTTGACCCGTAGACAAACCTTCAATGGTGGAATGGATGTAACGCCGTTTGGCATCTCGACAAAGTCTGTTGCAAAGATTACGCAGCCTTTTATAGGAGCGCAGATTCTCGTCGCATGAAAACCTCTTCAGGATCGACTTGGCCTTATCCCGTCGTTGCATGCATTTCTTTATAATTAACGCGGTCTGAGAGGAGCATGAGAGTTATACAGCTTTAATAACAAATTGTTAAAAATTTCAACTTTCTCATTTACTATGTTGGCTTCAAGCAATGTGGACCTGTCAATGTTAGAGAAGTCTTCTTTCAAGCAATGCACACAGATGCTACCAAAGCTACGCTGAAATATTACTTTAGTTTTGGGTTTGAGGGTGCGTACTTGGTAAGATATATAAATAAGGTCATGGTACGAGAATGAGGTAGTGGTTTGCCCATGCAAAAGGACAGACTCAGGTTTCGAGACTATCTGAACGTCTAATAGAGATCGTTAACAATTAGGAGATTCTTTTAAATTTACTTATTTATTGCAATTAGGAGATTTTTTTTAATTTACTTATTTTTTTATTCATAAGTGCTTCAGATATGTTGTCGTTACAAAAATATACTTATGAATATACTTATACACTAATAAGCACATGCACTGCCATTGCGCCCGTCACCCTGAGGCGTAAGTTGACAAGTCCCGTGTGCCTGTAATTTCATCAGCACCCTTAACCTTCAAAACCGTAACACAGTACTGCTGACATCACTGCTTGGCTGCAGAAATAGGCCAGGTGGCAGTATTTCCCTGGACGAACTCTTTCACAAGCTGCTTTACTACTACTGAACTACTACCTTATTTCGAGGGATGTGATGTCGGGGGGCGTCTCCTACTTTATTATAAAAGTTAGGGTTATTTTTTATAAATTTGCACACTTTCAGTACATACATACTTACGTGGCAATGTAAAAGTTTTTGGCAATACGGTTTACAGCTTTCTACTTGCTTTATAATTATAAGAATCCGAATACATTTTTTCTGTGTGATTAAGAGCTCACGGGCATTTACGCTGTTACCCCAAAATATTACGTATTAACTGCCTCCGTGGCCGAACGGTTACCATGCCGGACTGCCACGCAGAGGTCCCAGGTTCGATTCCCGGGCCGGGAGAAATATTTGTAAGGCCTACATTTATTTCTCTCGTGAGTTTGGGTGTAATTTGTGGTTGTCTATGTGTGTCCATGGCACCCGCGACACAGGGTTTCCCTAGTGCGGGGCTATGTCGAGTGTGTGCGTTATTACGTCGTAGTTTAGCCACTATAACTGTAGTTGCGCTTGTGTACTTATTTTGTTAATTTTATGCGGTTTATAAAGTAACAAACTTGTTACTTTGCATGATTTAACCTCCACTGGATTCGCAGAGAAGCAAATTAATTTACTTCCATTTTTATTAACTTAGACTTACGCATAGTAACGCCTCAATCTATTAATCATTTTCATAAATTAAACGTACCATGTACGACTGTTGACCCACTGTTCCTTAATTCACGACTTCTAGTGCATAATTACAGCTATAATTACATAGACATATGTACGTCTGGGAATACAGTGTTTCAGCTTCTTGTATATATAGAGTAACTGTTTGGTCCTAAAACCAGTCCTTGAAGTACACCAGTACGAATACGAAGACGTAGCGTGACACGTCTTCTGCTACGCGGTCACTGCTCGAGAACTCTGCCACGTAAGTTAAGCAATTCTTCTATCTCCGTTCTTTTACGAATCGGAAAGGCAAATGGTAATAACTCTAAACGCAAAGAAAATGGCGATGAACGCATCACTTAAGTCGCAAAACCGATAAACAGTGGAGCAGACGAATGCTGGAGTGAAGATTGAGGACCGGTACCAGCAATGTTGTCCGTCAAACGGAAACAACCTGGAGGTAAATAGCCCAAGATCGGAAAGGCTGGCATGCAAATGAGGCCTACAATCAGCAGTGGTTGACTAAAGACTGAAGAAGAATGAGTCCGAGCTACACTTAAATCAAAGTCTCTTTTGCGGTATTAGAATATATATGCAAATCACTAGGCCAATGGGAGTCTTTGTAGTCTTTTCGGAACCTTCTCCAATGCATTATTTCCTTCAAAATGTTTCCCTTTCCGCTCTCGTGATAAATTTATATACTAGCGCATAGAAAGAAAGAATTACATGTTCCTTGTATTCAAAAATACAACAACAACATCATAGAAAGAAAAAAATACTTTTTAACCAACTTCAAAAAAGGAGGGGTACCCAATTCGACTGTTTTTTTTGTGAATGTTACGCGAGTTACGCTATTATTCTGGCATTTGTGAACCGATATTAATGATTCTATAAGGGACCTGTAAGGTTGGTAAACTAGGGGATGAATCCGGTTTCGCGCACTTTCCGGTAACCGATATCAATAAAACTTGTCAAATAAATCTAATTCCACGAGTTTTGAGGTCGGCTTTTTTTATTATTTATTACCAAAAATGACACTACACAAGAAAAATAAAACAAAAACTAATAAATATGAAGAATATTTTTTTATAACAAAAAAAGGAACCGACTTCAAACTTTGCTTACATACAGACTGAAACTACAAACTGGATTCATCTATCAGTTTCCCATTCTTAGAGGTGGAATATTTTAATTTAAATTTAAATGGGATCTATACTCAAGTACCCTCTTTCCAAAAAAAAAAGAATCATCAAAATCGGAAAAATAGAGTCAATAGAGAACCTCCTCCTTGGTTTCAAGTCAAAAAAGTACAAGAAAACTACATGATAACCAAAAATTGTCACCCAATTGTACGTTCCACTACTATGTATGAGACTTGTCTAATGTGGCGGATTAGGCCATGTTTTACCACGATGTATATCATCATCGTTAACGAAAGGTTATTTCTACTAAATATGTACAAATGTACGCAATTTAGAAATTGTAGTCATAACAAAACGTTCTTCTACTGCGTTACTACCGCTTTTTTTGTATACCTATATAATTTATTGTTATCGTTCTAGTATTAAAATAGTGTCAAATAAAGAAATTAATTTACTAAATATCCTTAATATAGAAGAGAAAACAAGAAAAAGGAATTATTTTCTTACGCTAAGTAGATTTTCTTGCTTCGGTCTATCTACATATCTAACATCTTGTTGTTGTAGAAATTTCGGTTCGTATTTTTCACAAAACGAGATTGACATTATTCGATGAAAAAAAAATGTTTCTTAACAGAAATGTACAAAAATAGCAATAATTTACACAAATAAAAAACCTATCGAGAAGCATTGTTATATCTCAGCCGTCTATATTTTACACTTGAATAGCTGTAACAATGCAACATCTGTATTCATAGTCAACTCCCGTAAATTACGATGCAAGTAAAGCCATATAAACAGCTGGAAACTGTAAATTGCCGAAAATATCTATAAATGTTGCGAGATTGCATCCGGAGCGAGCTCAACAGTCCGATGAGGTCCAATAAAGTAACGGACATCGCCAAAAAAATCCTAGATCCAATTGCATCTATGTTGAATTTTCTCCCAATTATCAGGGAGCGTTTGAAGCGTGCACCAGGGAGGGGGGCGCGTAAGGGGGGAAAGCTTTAGTCTTGCCGGGCAGCCGTAGAGACCGCACGTGCCATGTTCTCATAGAGAAAACCAAATGTGGAACTCGCGGGCCTGTATCACGCGTTCATATCTTAGTATTAGCAAGGTTCACTGTTGACTGTGTTTGTTCGTCGTAACTTGAAGACTTTTGGAGTGCCCCGTGCGTGGCTAATGTAAGTTGTGCTGTAGCGACCGCGTGTACCCGTCACATGCCCTACATTTGGGGAATCGTCGTCGGATTCTTCCCATGCTACATTTTTGCATTTTTTTACAACAATGCATCGCTTTTTTAGACACTTTAGTGCTGTAACTTAGTCATTGTAACCTATAAGTATAATATATATAATCCATAACACATATTTGTCGTTCAGAAACTTTATTATCATCTAAAACTGTCATTTGCATTGACTCAAGCGATATTTATGAGCTCTAGCGATTTTGCCGAAAATACCAAGCGATATTATTCACGACAATTTTTTAAACTAAACCATTTCAGTTCTAAAAATCCAGTCTCAAACCACATAGAGCGACAACCCAACTTTGAGTAAGAACAAGTTGTTATAGACTTTATTACCGTGCAATAGAGTCGCAAAGTCTCGTAGCTGGAGGCATTAAACCGGAACGTCTGTAAATTCAACATCTTATTCCTTCATTTTTAGTTAGCTTCTGCAATGCTCGTTTTGTCTTGTTGTTAGAGTTGAAAATGGACGTAGTTTTTTTTTTTTGTAATAGAAACTTTATCTCTTCACTTATAGTACACACTGACTTATCTGTAACCATAACGAGTTCACATAATTACTTTATATTATTAATTACTTATGATGTCAAGAAGTAACTGTTGGCAATTTAAATCATTATTTCAGCGATTTTTTTTTGTGGAGTAATAACCGGCCATCTCAATTCAGCGGCCTAACTCGGATTTCCTGATGCGATACGGCATTAACTTTCCCTTATTTGATCTAGATAACTTCTTCTAGGTCTTTCCTTGCCTATCTTTTCTTCAATCTTTGCCACTCTCCTTTTTCCTTATAAAGTAGAAATAGGCTAACTATAACTTAAATAGTACAGAACAATGAATCCAAAAATCATGTTTAGGCAAAGCATAATGGTTAACATCATAAAAGAAATGACATTTGATTCAATTTTGAACCATAAGTTAATCTCTACTTAAACATTTTAACCACATGATGCCATAGGTAAGGTTATGAACGCAGCGCGCCGGTGGAGCACGTGGTACACCTGCAGGTAAATAATTGTTGCCACGTGGTTGCCAATTAACCGACACCCGCGCGCTTGTTAACACGTTTCAAATAAACGCTTTATTACTATTACAATATGATGTTATTTCGCAAAATCTGTTGTAATATTTTTTTAATGTGAGTTATTTATTTTACTGTGATCTGATTATTGATTTTGTGATAATTTTTGATTTTAAATGGTTTAATACGTAGCTGTTAGAGTAATTTTTAGTTATCTACTTAGAAATGTTTAGACAGATATATACGTTACATATGTAGGGTTAGCTAAAGAAGTGCCTTCAAAAACTGAAATAGGTTGTTAGGCAAATAATTTCTCTTATTTCAAAATGACTATCCGTTTTCTGTACATAGACAGCTTAATATTCGCGACGGATCATTTGGCAGAACACATTAGATGAGGCGGCGGTGCGTGTGTGTGCGTGGCGTAGTGTGTGGCGACGGAGGGGGTGTGGAGGGGCTGGGGGCGTGAAGGGGGTGTCGGGGAAGTGGGGCGGGGGGCTGCGGGAGCATGTACCGGATCGATGCGGCGTCGCGGGTATCATTTGCCTGCGATGGTGGTACCCCGCGCCCCGTTTGACCTCTTCCGCAGACACTTGCGTCTGCCAGACTGTGGTGACCATCTTGGCCTGTCCTGATAGAGTTGTCGATCACGTGCTTGTCTATCGGTCGATTGAATCTATACGGATCGCATCGAATTGCGTATTAATACATAACCTTAGAGGTTATAGAATGCCGGTGTTTCTTAGTGACCGATTTCTTTATATATTTAAACTGTATTGTACACTAAAAAAGGCGGACTTAATGCCATGAGGCATTCTCTACCAGTCACTCAATAGGCTAAACAGGTTGGTTGGTGCTACACTTACAATAAGAAAAACAAAATACTATAAACCAATACTTAATTTAGAAGTTTAAGATATAAAATAAATAATCCGAATTAATATTATAAATGCATGTTATAAAAGTAACTTATCTGTTACATTTTAAAGCCTAAACCGCGCAATTTTAATGAATTTAGATAGAGAGATGGACAGGCTACTTAATGTCATATAAATAAATTTTACAGGGGGTGAGACAGGGGAGGTCGTGGGCACCAGCTAGTAGTTATACATGTATCCACAGCAAGTTTATACCGAGTTTTGATTTTGTCAATTGTAAAACAGATGCTTGCTTGCGCACGCATTTGAAATATAATTTGGCCCGAGATTGTCTTACATGGAGCGCGAGCGCGTTCCAAAGACGGATTGCGTGAGGTCGATTGTAGCCAGTCAAATGTAGTATTGGTTCAAAAGAAATATTTTTCCGGATATTATTCCTTTAATTTTCCAATTTTGACCTTAATGTTAAAAGTTGAAGTTACTGAACGAAAACGATGGAGCTATTAAAAAGGTTTTTTTCGCTTATGTGAAATAATTTTAAATATCGTTTTTGTCTAGTGGCTTTTTAGCAATACAAGTTTATTTTATAATTCACTCTAAACAGAACTTCAAAAGATATCTAAACATAGAACATAATATGGGCATTCAAAATCAAATCTTTTCAATTTTCGACAATTATTCCGGAAGAAAACACCACTGTTTGATTTTTTTCTGAAAATTACCCAACAGTAGTCAAATGATATTACTGTGCTGTTATAACGGGAAGCCGAAGCTCACGAACTCGAGGACCCGAGATAAATTGCGCGCAAAAATTAGGTCTATACACAACAGTAGATTGTAGGCCAAGATTGATAGTTTCCTATAACACACTTTTGTAGTAATCAGAAGAATGTTACAACAATGTAGCTTGCAAAATATGAAGCCTGTTCAAAGCAATGGGATGGGACGAGGTTCCCGTAATAAAAACTTCGCTTAAATTATCGTAACTAACCATTGACTTACAATTATATGGACGACGGGTCTAATACAAAAACCACGAAAAATATGTCCCAAGTCAACCTATTTAAGCGTAGTGACATGTAAAGGAATATGAAAAAGCTAAAACGTTGAATTTAAATTGTAATGTCATCGCAGTACTGTCTAATTTTGCTTGCTTTGCTGTCAGTCGAACAAACGAAGACTAGAGCGTGAATGACGCTCTGTATACGATTTTAACGCCCTATAAGTTCGGACACTTTTTAGCGCGGACCCGACGTCCATATAATTGTAAGTCAATGTAATTGACCCACGTCATAACTTGCAATAAAGGTATTGAACTTTCAACGATGTAGCGATTGGGTAAAGTTTAAATTACATAAACAATCCAGAATTTCTTATATCTTTTTAAATTAGAAACTATGACCAATCATTATCAAGGTTTCATAGTGTTTATCATTTGTTTTTGTGCGGTTTGACGACAGCGAGGCTTAAGACACTTCCATAGTTAATTTTTCTTTCGTGGTTCGTTCCGTGGCTTAAACGACAGAGCATCTGGCACGGATTGCCTGAGGGTGCTGGTTCCAATCCAGCCGGATCTAATTTTGATCATTTTTTTAAGCGTTCGATCTTTGTTATTAATAATAATATCATGGTAGTAAAAAAGTCATGATGTTCAATAAAATTCAACATCAACTCGTACGTCTCACTGCTGGGCATGGTTGCGTCTCTAAAACAGGGTTTTACGCCATAGTACGTCACGATGGCCCAATGCCGTTGTGAACCGAACTTATAAAAACAGACAAAATACTCGGAGGTGCAGCACGGATTCGAAGGCACGACCTCTGCTTGAGAGACGGTTGGCTAAGCCGTTAGGGTGCCACGGATTACTCGTTTAAATCTTCCATATTTGTTTGTTTTACTACCAGTCTAGTATCACAGCACATTTCCTGAAGTATTTTGTATGCCCGCAAAAACAAACATAATTTCATTAGGAAAGAAGATGTCTATATCAACCTTACAACCTTATGGGCCGGGCACTGGTGTGGGACGCCACATGTGCCGACACACTTGCCCCATCCCATCTCCAGCACACCAGCAAGAGGGCTGACTCCGCAGCTGAGCTGGCGGAAAGAATAAAAAGTAATAAGTACCAGGATCTCGGGTCCGATCACCTATTTACAGCCTTTGGAGTAGAAACCCTTGGCCCGTGGGGTCCCAGTGTCCTTTATCTGTACAAAATTTTATCGAAAAATTAAATAGACTGTCTGGGAAATCCAAGAGCCGACTACCTTGCCCAACGCATAGTAATACAAAAGGAGAACGCTGCCAAGATCTTGGGCACCTCGCTGCGGGGACCCAATTTTATTCATATAATTTAAAAAACCTAGTTTTACTTTCTAGTATTTAAACTTTTATTGTCTCTTTTACCTTACCTGTATATTACCTTAGAACTAAGTCCGAAGTCATGGTACCATGATTTCGTTTAACTAAGGTATTCGACTCTTTTATCGGGAACTGTATACGTTTTTACAATAAGATTCCGGAGCATATATTAAGATTACCATTTCCGAAGTTTAAAACTTGCATCAAAAGTGTTTTAATTAAACTTTTAAACAAATTTAAAGACCATTGTAATGTGAGATGACATGCATCAGAATGTATTCCACAGCATTGTGCGGGGACAGACAAGTCGCATCAGGCGGTGGTAAGCGACACGCCTGTCTGAGGCACTCTCACTGTGCTCGTCACCCTGAGGCACAAGCTGACAAGTCCTATGCGCCTGAAATTTCACCAGCACCTTTACTTTTTAAAACTGGAATGCAGTAATGCTGACATTACTGCTTGGCGGCAGAAATAGGTAAGGTGGCAGTACTACCCTGGGTGAACTCTGTCACAAGGAACTTTACTGCTTAAATTATTTAACATACGTGGCCTTATCAGACTAAGGGTCTGATTTAAAGGATCTTGAAAAGTTTTTATATGTGTTATAATATTATTTTATGTAATCATTGCATAACGAGCGTTTTTAAAGCCGAGTACCGTGTTTAGGCCACGATGCTTTGCCGAATGGCCTAAGTACATTTTAAGATTTAATTGTGTAATGGTTGCATATGGATTGTGAACTGGTAACCGATAGTATCTCAATTTTCTAAATATTTCGCTTTTTAATACCATTTCATACTATTTCTAACTCCGCAGCGTTGCATGAAAATCCATTGTTTTTAATAACATGTGTATTAAAAATATTTAAAAACTACGTATTTTTATTTAATAAATCAGATACTATTTATCCGCTCACGCGATTCATGCGTCTCTGGAAGCATACCACACCTAGAGGTGCCGGTGATGATTTTATACCGATTTATCGGATATCGAAGTTATAACAGGTAAAAGAACTAATACTAATTGCTATTTCGGTAACTACTCTAGCAAACCACAAAGTTTTTAATGCCTGGGTCTGTCATTAAAAAAAATAAACAACTTCAAAAATACGTCACGACAATCGTGTGTGTTATTGTTTGGGCTGGTGATGTCGGTGTTTATTTATTGAAAACATACTGTAAGTTGCGTTTTTTAAGTTTACCCTGAATATAAATGTTTATAAACTATACTTTAAGGAGTAATTTCATGATAAACGTTAGAACCACCCAAACGGAATATTATCATATTTATCCAAGTACACCAAAAATTTCATTAGCGCTTTTTAAATGCAGGATTTGCGGTGTATTACTGCATTTTATTTCAGATGTTTTTGTTGTAGTACGGAGGGTATTTATTTAGCAATGCAGAATAATAATTTTTATTTATAAAAACTTGTATTTAAACTGAATCCTTTTCTAATTTGCGAAATCAAATAGCCGCCATTTTGCGGTAGGATGAGCGCATCCCGTGAGCGGATAAATGACGCGCACAAATTTTTTCTTGATAGTACCGGTTGCCAGTTCACAGTCGATATAACACTTTTTCTACGAGTAAATAAAATAATTAAACACAACCAATATTCAATATATATCTTGTTAACAATCTCCGACAACAAATTCAAACAAAATCCAAACAAGACAAATAATCTAAGGGAGCGGCAAGGATACTGGGGGCCTACCATAACCAAAAACAGTCTTATTTCAATGTAAGCTTGAAGTAAGCTTATTGTAATAAAACTCATATTCGTACCATGACGAACCTGTCAACCAAGTAATGTATCATTGCAAAAGTGATTGAAAGAACGAATGATTTCCCAATATTGTCTATACCTTACTATAAATAGGAAAGAGATAACGCTATTTGAACTACATAATGCTATCTCTTTCTATCGTATTAAAATATATAGGTACTTAATGTTATTTACATTCAGAGAATTTTGACTCTTTAAAAAAGATAAGTATGTAATAATAAAATCTATTAAAATTACATCGTTTTCAACAATTATTCCGCATTTTCGTGAAGAAGAATTAATAAAACAAGCAGAGTCTCGTCAGCTGTTAGTTTCGCCAAGGAGCACATAGATGGCGCTGTTATAATTTTACGAAATAAACATTTTTATTTAATCGCGTATTTTTATTTAACGAATAATTATTTACTATGTGCTTCTTCATTTTTCATTTTTCAGCCATTATTGTCTCATTGCATCTCATTGCAGGATTACCTGGCCTAGGTAATCCTGAAACATAAAATAGACAACCTGCCTGTACTTTCACCAGCAACCTTACCCTTCAAAAATCGGAAGGCAGTTAAGGCTTATCTTACTGCTTGACGACAGAAATAGGTATGGTGGCCGTGCTTCATAACAAGCTCTATTGCCACTAAATATGATAAAATGATGCGTGGTCACGCATAAGCTATAAAATTATAGGAAATAAAGACAGAAGCAAACTAAACAGATAAAACACGTAGTGATTTATCTATCGCATTGTAGCCCATTGGTAGAACGCTTGCTACCCTATTGTGACATCAAAGCTTCGAATCCTTGTCGTGGCATATACTTAGCTTTAATTCCTAAGTCACCTACATTAATGTTTAGTGGTAATCATCTCTCTAACGTTTCGATGTAACTTTGCAGGTAACTTTGGAAGAAAGTTTTTATAACACTTATGACGTCCTAAGCCCCTTCCTGTGGTTAAAACAATAAATAAATTAAAATCGGGTTTATTTCACATATGCATGCAAAATAAATTAGAATACATAACTAACATAAATACGAATTAAAATAACAATGATGTACTGTGACTGTGGTGAAATATAATTAGGAATGTTGCGTTAGAATAAGAGTGAATGACAAGAGTGAAGAAGAGGAGTGAGTGAGAGAATGAAAAGAAAGAACTGTGTTGGTTCGCCAACACAGTTGGGAGAGATTTTTGATTTTTCGTCTGCCTTATGCTTTTTTGTAAAAATCCTAAAGAAAATAAAAGAATGAAGTTACGAGCCAAATTTTACAAATTTTATTACGGAGCAGAACATACCACCCCATCCCTACATATATAAATGGCGAAGTATAAAACCGTAATGGGAGACGTTGAGGGAAACTCCCTCATCATTAATTGTGCCAGGAATTATTTGATAATTTGGTCTATTCATTTGTCTTTATCAATTCGTATCGCCGGTGGTAAATAATAATGTCGAATTAGTTAAATTTAGAGCCACTAGGTTTGTAAGTTCACATCGCAATTGGCGGCCTGTCAAGCTTCTTCTTCCCTGCCGGAAAACGAACAAACGAACTCTATTCGGTGTTGGCCGCTTTAAAATAATAATAACTACTATATTTTTATAATCGTAATTAACTAGTTTAATAACGCGCCATTATACATATATTTAAAAGAATAAACAACAAAAATAATATCAAATTAGTATTTTAGTATTTCACAATTAGTATTTAAGAGCTCTTAACAAAAAACCATCTGACCGCCTGATTAAAATTTTCATTTATTTTAGTACCACTAACGGAACAACTCGTTTGTGCAGTCTTGCTTGAAGACAAAGTTACACTGGTGTGGCAATCGGGCGAGCAAACTGTACAAGCTTCTCCGGAAAATAAGCTATATAACAACGCTGGGGCAAAGACAACAATCGCAGCCCCGTTGGAAATATGACGGCATTGCTGGCTGTACATTCGATATTGGCTATTATTTGTTATTTATTATATACCGAAAATGCATTATTCATGATGTAGTTATATGAAGGCATAAAACTGTTAATAGAGTTAATTAACCATGTCAAACACCCCGGTGGTATTTTATAAGAGACCGGATCTCGTCTCGTCTTTTTCGACTTACAGGTATCAGAGATTGCTACTAAAATAAAAACATTGCTACTAAACCAAATTCACGTGTTATTGCCAACGGTACTTGTTGTCACCGGGATTCGAACCGCCAACATCTCAATTAAGAAGTCAGCGTTGCCCGAATGGGTTACTGCCGTTGTATTGTACATAATATATCGTCATATTTGGCACTTGCCAAATTGCGTTATGACTGGTGCCATGTGCTTTTTTTCACATCTGTCTTGTAGTTAGTAGTAGAGTTCGTCTTCGTCGTCGTTGTGAGAGAGTTCGTCTAGGAAAGTAGTTACTGCCGCCAAGCAGTAGTGTGAGCATACCGTGTTCCACTTTCGTAGGGTGCTGGTGAAATTACAGGCACATGGGACTTGTCAATTTACGTCTCAGGGTGACGGGCGTAGTAGTTCTCAGATCTTTGCAATTTAAAGCTGCACTGTAAGTGGCACTGTTACTGTTGTGGACAGACGTGCAGCTTACCATCAGGTACACGACTTGTTCGTACCATCACTTGATGTAATAAAAAAGCGTAAACAAAGCGTGAGATTCAACAAACTTAAAAATTTATTTACGTTTTCAAGTTATAACTTCGATGGACATAAAACCTTGTTAATCAAATAATAAGAAATAAGAAAACACAATAATAATAATATTACGAACTACAGTCGACAACAAGCGGTCGAATGGCCGTTTCTGTGCACTTTAAGTTGTTAGAGCAATAGGAAAATAATAAAAACTTCGTGACCACGATTCAAACAACGTAAAGAATCGAAATATCCGTGTTTCTTATGAGCGGTGATTGTGACCCAGTAAACAAACCGATTTCTTCACAATTGTACATACGCCTTTAGTTTCTATGTTGAGTATGTTTTTCAATATACAGTAGCAGCAATACTCACTAGCGTTGAAGAGAAACTAAAAAGAGAAAAGTTTTTAGTAGCCAGTAGAGTTCCTTGTGAGAGAGTTCGTCCAGAGACGTACTACTGCCACCTTACCTAATTTTACCGCCAAACAATAATGTCAGCATTACTGTGGTCCGGTTTTGAAGGGGAAGGGTGCTGGGCAATGGTAAGTTATAGTCATACTACTGCTTGGTGACAGAAATAGCTAAGGTGGCAGTAGTTCCCTGGACGAACTCTCTCAGAAGGGGCTCTACTGCTACTTAATATAAATAATATGTCGTCGGCTACATTTCCCAACCTCGTAACCCCCGACCTTTTAAGTAGGCACAGAAAACAAAATTACTAGAAATAGATAAACACTTTATTCATATGACACAAATACAGATTGAATACAACAGGAAAAATAAAATATTTTTGTCGTATTATCACAAAAATAACTTTTCCAATGGCATCATTTTATTATTGGTTGTTTCAATATGTCTTGCTTCATATATAACCTACACGTTATTGATACATCTTCAACTTGAAAGCACGTGGGAGATCTTGGCGTTAACTTGAGAGAAAGTTAGCTATCGTGCCAAAAAAATAACTTACATACCTTGTTCAAGCTTCGTTCTACCTAATTCGTATCCTTGGTACAATAAAGTCATATGTGATAATACGTCAAAAATGCTTTTGTCATACGAAAGTTATGTATAATGTGGTTTTTTATAAATTCACCTATTTAACGTACGCTCTTTAGAGTGGACTGCACAGTATGCAGTGCACACGACTGTACGCTGGTGCGCTATGAACTAGCTACACTTAGCGCGTACAATACAACAAGTTTACGAATGCGCGAGTGGACAGTTTCATGGCTGTCATCCGTAAAAAGTCGACGTTGCTACTGAACAGAATACGTACCAACCCCAATAGCCTCCTTAATGCAATTGGTGGAAGGGTTGACTGCATTTAATACAGACTACAAAGTCTTTTTTAAGTACCAACTTAGTTTTAAGGCTGTACCTACTAACATTAATCGGATCATCGGGCACTTGTGCCCGAACCTTGTGTCGCGGGTGCCATGGACACACATATAGACAACCACAAACTACACCCAAACTCACGAGAGAAGTAAATGTAGGCTCATACAAATATTTCTTCCGGCCCGGGAATCGAACCTGGGACCTCTGCGTAACAGTTCGGCATGGTAACCGTTCGATCACGGAGGCAGTTGTCTTGATGTAATAAATATGTAATAAAAAAAATAATGTGTTTTACCTCAGCATTCAAAAGTTGCCATTTGCAGATGTGACATTATTACACCAGTAGTGCATTTTCGTTGAAACAAAATACAGTCAACGGCATATATTTTACAAGGGCGGTTTGATGAGTCAGTGACTTTAAGAAAAAACTATTTTTACCGACCTCAAAAAAGGAGGAGGTTCTCAATTCGTCTGTATGTTCTTTTTTTTGTATGTATGTTACGCGATAACTCCGGTATTTGTGAACCGATTTTCATGATTCTTTTTTGTGGGAAAGGGGGTACTTCCATAGTGGTCCCATTTCATTTTGAAGAAAATCATCCACCTCGAAGGGTGGCTGTTCACGCATGAAGATTCATTTTCATAAATAACGCCTAACATTAATTTAGGAGCAATTACTTTAATGGTTGGTTTTGCTATTTCCCCAATTCAAGGCGTTTTTCTCTCAATATACTTTGAGTAGCGAGAATCAATTTTTATTATCTTCAGTGTCAAGTCCTGTATAGTGGCGAACTAACTTAGCAAATAGACGTAATTCCACGTACTTTTGAGGTTGGTTTTTTTAGTACTCAGTACTAAGATTATTCTAGATTATGGTTATTTGTATTTTTTTTTAGTTTACTGAATGTTACGATATTTGACCACCATGATATTCAATTATAATTTGAAATTACTCCACTAATTTGTTGTAATTATAAATACAAACAAACGAACTCTTAGAAAAAACTTTTGGTAGCAGTAGAGTTTCTAGTGAAAGCGTTCGTCCAGGGAAATACTGCCACCTTAACTATTTCTGCCGCCAAGCAGTAACGTTTATTACTGTGTTCCGGTTTGGAAGGATAAGGGTGCTGGTGAAATTACAGGCACATGGGACTTGTCAACGTACGTCTCAGGGTGACGGGCACAGTGGCAGTACCCCTAACATCTTCGCGTTTTAAAGCTCTGAGTGGCACTGCAACTGCATCTGTCACTTAGTATCATAAAAAAACCTTTACGATTCACCAGTTCCGGGTGTTTTTCATGAAACTTTTTATTTAAAATATTATTTTTAAAATGACCGTAGACAATATAAAATTTTAAAAGAAAATCTTTTTTGTTCAAACTTAGCTAGAGGCAAAAATCGTACGAAATTTATGGCCAACCCATTATATTCCATGCTGTGCACAATTACAATTCAAAACTCAAACAAAAATGAAATTTATTACGTTATTTATAATTGTTCTAAGTATAATTTACAATCCGTTGTCTTTATTGTATTTAGTTAGATAAAATAAAAATTAACAGCAGTGACAAAAATGATTTCATGTTAAATGATAATTATCATTGTTACGTTGACTGGACTCTACTACTGATTCATTGGTGAGATTCACCTGACAGAGACTTCTTCTTTTTTTTTTTCATAATATCATCATAACATCGGCCTTGGACAGGTCTCACTCATCTACGGTCTGCAACTTTGACTATATCGCCTATGCGCCTCGTTTCAGAACATAACACGTTTTAGTAATTTAATTTATGTTAAGAAGAATACTAATTTTTTTATGAAAAACAGTGACTAATACTAGGAATAATAATCTCACTACAGAGTACTAAAAAACCCAACCCCAAAAGTAATTCATCCCCTAGTTTGCCACCCTTAGAGGTGGAATATTTCCTTCAAATTTAAATGGGTCCACTTCAGATGTATCCTGTTTCTAAAAAAAGAAAAAATCTTCAAGATCGGTTCACAAATTATAAATATATGTATGAGTTGTCGCGTAACATACATACAAAAAATAAAACATACAGTCCAATTGAGAACCTGTTCCTTTTTTGAAGTCGGTTTATAATAAACTGACTGTTCTTGAGTCGTCTTCCAAAATCACAAATTCTTCACTTTGTATTATAAAAAAATATATATATTTTAATTGCAGAATTTTCTATTTCCGTGTGTAAATTACGCTACTCACAAGTGACGAAATTACGCGCGTTTGGCCACGCGCGAACTCTGAACACGTACCCACGTAGTTTGTCATTCCTTAAGGGATCACAAACTCGGCCGAAGCCCTGATACTTATTGCAATCTCGTTAAAACACTCTACGCTGCGTCGGCATTCTTCGCCGCGCGCCCTCATTTCCGGTGTCCTTTTTATTTAAGCCGATATTCTCCCCTACATCAGAAATATGGGGGGATTATATTTAGGCAAATAATTGCTGTTAATGTTAACAAAACGAAGAAAATGGCTGCAATTTTTGTCTCACGATCCAAAACCGTGTCTGTATGTGTGTGTGTGTATCTGAAGCATCGTAGCTAATATTAATTTCCTTTTTGAGATTCAATTACAAAAGCTTGTTCACTGCACTAGCTCGGAAAGACTTGCTTTCTCATTAGAAATCTGCGTGCAAATGCATTTCCACGCTAGCGTGGAAAAGGTTTTTGAAATTCGAACTTGACGATGGTCTATGGTGCACCTAACTTTTTCTTTCGATGAGAAAAAAAAAACGTTCAACTACGCGATTTGTCGTTCATTATTTAAGTAATATAAATCCGTTGGTACATTTTATTCTTATTAGTGTTGACATTAAATTGACAACAATAACTAATTCTGTTTATAATGTTATTTCATCGAGTATATAACTAGAAATAGAGCCATATATTCCTGGTAACACATTAGCGATACAGCTCTTATAAATATCAACTCTCGTTTGCACTGAAATATAGACAGGCCAACTACTGACCAGTGTGTACGTCTCCGTATATTCCAAAAAATATTCTGTATTTATTGTAATAAAGATAATATCTCTAACAATGCTATGCTGTTCTATTTGGTGGTGTGGGAAAAACAGCAAAACATCTAATTACAAAACAAACGGAATCACATTTCATCGGTAATTAAATATTAAATATGTAATTTTGTAATTTTCGTTCATTATAGCAAAGCTCAAGATAATTGGTCGATTTGAAGTGAAACAGTTGACGACAACCGTCAATTGTTTCGATTTCGGTCTGGCCGTTCGGAGCGCAGTTGTCACAGTAATGATATGGCAGAATAGTTTTCAAACAAATTAAATGACATTTCGTCTCTATTTCTGGTTAAATACTCGATGCGTTATTTTAATTCGTCGAAGAAGTAAAATGATTTGTTATAGTTCTCCCATTTTCCTCGCTATAGTGAGGATCTATTTTTGAACCGCTCGCTGCAACCTTCGCTTGCTCAGGTTTCAATACAAGCACTCACGTCAAATTTGAATTCAAAAAGATTGCGTTCATCAATCGCGCAATCCAAAACGCGCCAGTTTCGTGCGGTCTATCCTGCGCTATTAGCCGTTACACGAACGCTCTTTCCGTTGTAATAAAAACGAACGCGAGCTATCACGCGCGAAAGAACAATGACATTAGCTTAAAAGTTTATAAATTGAAAATTTCCTCGATGGCCGCACCCTCGGTCACCGTGCCCAGAAGGCTGGCAACATTTCCTCTTTAAATTGCTAAACTGCCAGGCTTGTGGTCACCGGAAGCATCTACGAGGCGATCCGACAACTCGTTTGCTAGAAGTTTCGCCTGTGAACCCCACGGGTTTGAACCGCAAAAGGCACAAAGCTGTACCACTGAGCAAGGTTGGCGTATTTGAACCTTTTGCGGTCCTCGACCTCTCTGCCCGCAGAGCCTGCGCCGCCCACGCTTGCAAAGACATGGGAAGGGGCTACAGTGTCCACACAGGTTGCGTCCCACACTAGCTGTCTCCCTAGCTTCTATGGACCGACAGTAAATTGAAATACTGTCTTCATTGCTGCTTGACGGCGGACATAGGTAAAGTGGTAGTACTTCACTGGACGAACTAATTTAATATTACAAAATAATAAGGATAAAGATGAGGCTGTTGAAAGTACTTCTTAAAAGAAGCACATTACTTCACTGTCTTCACCACGGTCGAATAAGAATCATAAAAAGGAAAGAATCATAACGTAAATTACAAAGTTACGAACCCAACCCTTTTTTATGAGGTCATAGGAAATTTATGTTTTTTTTTTTGTTACAACATCGAGGGAAAGTAACCAAAACTTTGGCTTAATTTTGGTGTGTTATATTTAACCTAATTCAAAAAAATATTAACTTCACCTTCACCTAACTGACTAAAGGCTTCCCGTGGTTGTGTAATTCACTCGTGTAGCATTTAAGTAAATGTACAACACAATGTACAAAGAACACACACAAATATTTAAGTAGTTTATTTTAAGTTCTTTCGCGACACACACGTCTGTCACTCATATCGGCTCAGGGCTCATTGAAAACCGGCGCTGCAGTCAATTATGGCTGTGGCTTATGCTGAATGAAGTTCTTTTGCGTACCTCACAACCGCACAAATAACAGTACAAAATTTGTAGTCGTTATAATATGTTTTTTGTCAGATTTGTCTTATTTAATGTTTTTTTATTGTATTTTTTATTTTGTTAATTAATTATCATTTCGTTAATTTTGTTTGTGTTGTCATTTTTTTGTGTCTGTGTTGTGGCGTTGCAATAAATGCCTATTCTAATCTATTCTATTGTAAATAAATTTAGATTACCATTTTTTAATAAACTTTAGTAGCAGCAGGCTCCTGAAGAAAAGTTATTCCAGGGAAATACTGACGCTATACTTATTCCTGCCACCAAGCTATAATGTGAGCATTATTGCATTTCGGTTTTAAAGAGTATGTGAAACTATAGAAAGTACATGCACAAAAGCACAAGTCAAAAGTAAAAAACAATCATTAATTTTATAGAAAATAAATTTACACTTGAAAACGTCACTTTTAAGCTACTGCTCCTTCGCTCATTCTCTGTGACATCGCTGAGAAAAACGAGCAAGAAACTCGAAGGATTGCTCTT
This sequence comes from Hyposmocoma kahamanoa, assembly GCF_003589595.1. Lineage (NCBI taxonomy): Eukaryota > Metazoa > Arthropoda > Insecta > Lepidoptera > Cosmopterigidae > Hyposmocoma > Hyposmocoma kahamanoa. The sequence goes on from NW_020653766.1 coordinate 1,052,199, forward strand.
TTCAAATAATGCTATAGAATACACTTTGAATCTTTGTGTGGAATCTGTAGACTGTCTTTTTTTAAGATGGAGTAAAATGACAGTTCATTGCGTAAAAGTGTTGCTCGCTTGCGAGCAGCTAGTGATTGCAATCGATAAAATATTCTATCGACTATCGACTGAATGTTGGTTACGCTTATGAAATAAACAGTCGAACGATCATTCATAATTCATAATTCAAATTCATAAATACATACACTAAGTTTAGCAATATGTATGTAAAACTTTTTGACACCCAGTCATAATTTTAGGGTTAAAAAATATTTGTCTTACCTGTTGGTCTCAAGCAATCACAGAAAGAATTCGTTTCTGTTGCGAGCTTGCAACAATATCAATAACCTGGTCAATAGAGTAGACATTGATATCTTCAATAATAGAGTTGCCACCGCTAGGGGGCTACTCGGCGATTTTTTATTAGGAAAGTTTTTCTTTTCTCTCTAGAGTGCTCATATCGCACTTAACAACTAAGAGTATAATCTCAAAAATTCCGTTATTTTATATTTTATTTCCAAATTGCGTTATATTAATAATTTCTCTCCAACATTTTGCTATATTTGTCATTCGTATACTTTTTCATTTCAAAGGGTCAACACTGTTGCTTTGAAATTAAATCGGTAATATTAATGTAACTTAAAGCAATTTTGGAATAATACTGTGTTAGTTGTCATGTGCGACACGTTTATTTTATATTATATCTAAAACTGTAAATTAAATTGAATTACTTCACTTTGTATTTTAGTTATATATGTATATAGCTATAGTTAACCATGAATAAATAAAATAGGTCAAAAACTTTTAAAGTTTTTCATTTGAATTTAATATACATAATCAAATCCGCCTATTGTTATTACAATGTGTACTACTAAAAATTGAATTCGATACTAATGTAACAACTGCAAAATTAATAATAAAGAATACAATAACTCAATTAGTAATTATAGTAGAACGTCGTAACACTCACAATTCAGTTATTTTTACACACACAATTTATATATTTTACACAATCTATCGATAAAATTGTCGACCACAGCTACATGATTAATAAAAATTTTACGAAAACACAGTCATGAGAGCCATGTCATCTTTTCATACATCTTTATCTAACATGTCAAATTTAGATCTCAGTGTGATTCAGGTCTTTGCGATTCAAATCTCTGAGTGGCACTGCAGCTTTTATGATACGGCGTGTCGTTTACCACAAGGCGGGCGACTTGTCTATCCCGTCACGTGATATCATATAAAAGCAAAACTATCTCCGGTAGAAAGAACTGTAAAGAGCCGAAATTACGACACTAAATTTGGGCAGGCTTATGCATGATTTAGCTATTTTAGTTTTCTGTCTACCAAGTTCTAAATGGAAAGCTTTCGAAATGCCGACGTTGCCGAATGCCACCCTTATTTCCGTTACTTTTATAAATTTTACCCGAAAGTTTCGGGTTCAATACTTGCCCTCATGCTGCGAGTGGTTCTATTAAGGAAAAGTTACGGACATAGTATCTACTTTTTCTGCTTATAAGGAAAACGTTATGTTGTTATTTTGAACGGAGAAGTTTTTTTATGTAAAATTGACGAACGCTTGGTTACAAATTCACCTTTTTTTATGATACCATAATGATGGGACGAACAAATCGTGCGCCTGGTGGTAAGCGACACGCCTGCTTATAATAGTTACTAAGCCACTCAGAGACTTTAAATCACAAAAATCTGGGTGGCACTGCCACTGCGCCCGTCACCCATAATATGATATAATAATATATGATATAATAATATATGATCATTGACTTACAATTATATGGACGTCGGGTCCGCGCTAAAAAGTGTCCGAACTTATAGGGCGTTAAAATCGTATACAGAGCGTCCTTCACGCTTTAGTCTTCGTTTGTTCGACTGACAGCGAAGCAAGCAAAATTAGACAGTACTGCGATGACATTACAATTTAAATTCAACGTTTTAGCTTTTTCATATTCCTTTACATGTCACTATGTTTAAATAGGTTGACTTGGGACATTTTTTTTCGTGGTTTTTGTATTAGACCCGTCGTCCATTTATTTGTAAGTCAATGTATATGATATAATAAATGAGACATAAGTTGACAAGGCCCTTGTGCCTGTAATTTCACCAGCACCCTTACCCTTTAAAACCGGAATGCGTTCCGGTTATAAAGGTAAGCTTACATACGGCTTGGCGGCATAAATAGTTGCGGTGGTAGTAATTCCCAGGACGAATTCTTTCACAAGGAGCTCTACTGCTAAGAGATTCTGATTTTCATCTGAATTCACCTGATTTTTTTTTATGATATCAAGTGACGGGACGAACAAGCCTGATGGTAAGCTATACGCCTGTCCATAACAATTGCAGTGTCACTCAGCTCTTTAGATTGCAAAGGTCTGAGGCGCACCACCACTGCGCCCGCCACCCTGAGACACAAGTTGATAAGACTACTAAAATTCTTTTCGATCTGTGTATTAATAAATATTTTTAGGTTACCAGGAAATAAAGCCATGTGTTGTGCATTAACTGTGTGTTATTATTGTAGTTTCTTAATGGGCTTCTTCTTCTATCGAGCCATTCTCAACTATATCAGAGTAGACTTCATTCAATTTCTTCCACGTCTCCCGGTTCTGTGCCACCTGCATCCAATTCATTCATAGCCACCCTTAAAAAATATGCACACACAAAATAGTCAAAACGTTCATTAATAACGCACACACTAACCATAGCCACGGGACTAGGGAAACCCTGTGTCGCGCTTGTCATTGACACACGCATAGACTACCACAAATTACACCCAAACTCACTAGTGAAATAAATATAGGCCATACAAATATTTGTCTGAGGGTGGCAGTTCGGTATGGTAACCGTTCGGCCACGGAGATAGTTAATTTCAGTCGTTCATTCGTTCTACCACTGTAACACAGCTGTTATTACTCAAATTATACTAATCACTTGCAAACAAATCGGGCTGCTTGCAGACTATTTGCAAACAGCCAGAAAAAATAGTCGTTTGAAAGAAATACAATGTACCGTTTAACATTATACCATCTTCAATCTGTTTTGTGGACAATTTTTATAGATCGCTAATAAAATAGTTGTCAGAACTGTACGCCAAAAGTGGCATACGTGACAAGTTTATGTTTAACGATCGGAAGTTACTGCTTTCGGGCCTATCTGGTGGGTTACGAGACCGTAATGTCTGCGAGCGCACGACATACAAACCAAGTTTCATCCTATTCTACATGTTAACTATCAAAACTCAATGTCATTCAATAGCATGATCAAGAAGTTAACATCGAGAGTTGTGGTTTGGCGGTTTCGCTTTCAATTATACAGTTTCATAATATAACAACTGCCATCGAGGCCGAACGGCTGCCATGCTGGTCTGCCACGCAGAGGTCTCGAGTTCGATTGAGGGCTGGGAGAAATATTTGTATGACCTACGTTCATTTCACTTATGAGTTTGGGAGTCATTTGTGGTTGCCAAAACACCCGTGACAGTTTAGAAGCAGTAATTGAAAGTTTCGTGTAAGTGTTCGGCCAGTAATGTGAGCATTACAGTATTTCGGTTTTGAAGGGTGCTGGTGAAATTACAGGCATATGGGACTTATCAACTTATGTCTCAGGGTAATAGGCGCAGTGGCACTGTCCGTGTAACTGCTATAGACAGGCATGTCGCTTAACACCATGCGCACGACTTGTTCGCCCTTGGTACCATGAAAAAAACACAGAGTTTCCTCAGTGCGTGTGTGCGTGGTTATAATTAAACGGGGTTAATTGCCATTCAAAAGGGCGCCAATATGGAATTTTGTTAAAGACAATTAGAGCCTGAAGAACCTGTAGACTTTGGAAGAGGCTCTTGAAGAGTTACTTTTTTTGGTGAAAATGGGTGATAAGTCGATGGATGGAAGTATCGAAGTGTACCGGATTATCTAGTAGACCGAATGAGGAACGGTGAGGTTGGAAATAAACTGTAAAGTTCCTTCGTAAGCTGCTCGAAAGGTAGTTCTTTTTTTTAAATAAACGGACTTGTCTTGACCACTATCTCGCTCTGGAGCAAAGATAAGATCTACAATGGAACGAGCTCGCCCAGAAAATGCCTATTCAGTCGCACCTTCAAGATACTCGGGTTGTATAAGCTCGGGAACACAGTCGTAGGCACTCCATTCGTGTGCTGCGCACATACTAAAAGATGACGAAAAGCGCTTAGTACGCCTAAAGGAAATATCAACCAAGTAAGGATAACACGTACGTCTGAATGTCCAATACAAAAGGGGGTCGGCAGGATGAGCAGATAGAGCTTTTGGGCACCGACTGATAGGCGACTTTGCGCCGGTGATCTAAACTACTCCACCTACTTGAAATGGACCTGTCGTCCAATTTAAACTTCGGCAGATACATTGAATCCATGGATAAAAATGCAGCCAGGAAGCTCGGCATCCTCTCCAGAGTGAGACGTTACTTCACACCGGGACAGTTGTTTCAACTTACAAAGCATGGTACAGTTGTATAGTCAGGTTCTATGGGATGGCTCTGCTACATACCAACTGGCCACTTTGAAGATTCGATCGACAAGCGTGACAGGAGGGTTATAGGTGACACGGATTTAGTAGACGTGAAGCTGCATAGCCTTGAACACCGTCCTGAAGTTGCTTGCTTATCGGTATTCTACAGGATATATTACGGAGTGTGTGCGATGGAATTGCATGATGTAATTCCGCGTTCCCTATTCCATCATGGTACTAGACGAAGACTCGGGTTCCACGCCTATGTTGTGGAAATTCCAAAGATTCGCACGAAACGTATCGTTTTCACATTATATATATCTATGGCAAACGACGAAGCAGTGGAATTCCTTGCCTGCAGACGCCGTAACTTGGGTCGTTTCAAGGTGAGAGTAAATAGGCACTATTTAAGTGTGCATGCTACATCGTCGACCTCATCTTCGCTTTCCATGAGGCGAGATGGAGGTCAAATGCGCACTTATTTACTAATAAAAAAATGAAGCTTAGATTCCAGCTTATCGTCGCTCCTGGCTCTTCGTTCAACCGAATCAAGAGCCTCAAGTTGATATTTCGCAGAGCCATCCCACACGTGACTGCAATACTCCATGCAATATCGGACTTGTGATCGATCTAATTTCGTGAGAGGATGAATTCAAAATAATGGTCAAATTATTCTTTCCGGTGTTCAGGATAAGTTGCCGAAAAGGTCAAAGTACTTAAAACTACTCTAAACACTTTTGCGGTTTTGTCAGGTTCCGTTTGTACAAGGTAACTTTGGTAAACTTTTCCAAAGTCACCCCTTCGGTTTCAAATACAACCCTTCATTTGATTTATGTACCGAGTAAAGATATGATAACAGACGACTTTTTCTAAGCAATATCTCTCAGTGAATTTAGTTTTTCATGTATATTTAATGTTCAGAATGATTTTGCTTTGCACATAAATTTTGTTGACAGATTTTTTTAAGACAATTCTCTTGGCTTAAAGAATATGAAAATTGTCTTATACAGGGTTGTTTGTAAGATACCAATGACTTCGCAAAACCTTACCACTAACATCATAAATAAAAAACTTTCAATAATTCGTCAAAAGAAAAACAATTGAAATAGATCGCTCTAAATGATGATAACTCTGTGCAGTAACAAAATAAAGCGCTAGCAACATTGAACTTACTCTTACCTTTACTACCAAATACTAAAAAGTGTCAGATACTATGACAAAATTTTATCTGATCATATTAGATAACAATAATGTATAAAATGAGAAAGAGAACTTTATATTTGTACATTGAAAGATTATAATCGGAAGATTAGCAAATCATAGCATCGTCCAAACTTTTGAATAGCGTCATTTCTCTCTCATAGCTACAACTGTCCCTCGCGCCGTGAAAGTACCTTAAATACTGTACATAGAAAAATTTACTGAAAGAATACTTTCATGTGATTTTAAAAACAATTCGAACTGCATTTAAACTCTCTGAACCGAGAATTGAACCCGCAAAAGTGGAAAAAAACATACCTGAAATTTTACTACACTAGTCAAGAGCCTCAAACACAAGGATTGTTTTCTTCCAAACAACATAGCATCTTAAATAAAAGGGTGACGATGAAATTTATCATTTAATTAAAATATTTAACCTCACCCGTGCATACACTCTTTGCTTCGGCCGGCTTGGGTCCGCAGCCTATTTGGAGACTTCCAAGTTTGCCAAGGTAGATAATGTCCAGAAGGGACATGTATTGGTGCTCCGACAGCGGGATTAGTGATGCCGTGGTGCTTCCAGAGACTTTTTTTATGGACAGAGTTATTTCTACTAATATCAATTTTATTCCACGATAACAAAACCGTATTCATTTTATCGAAAACTTTCATCTTTTCAATGACGCTTTTGTCAAACGTGTCGATTCACAAATAAATTATACACTTGGCTGCAAAGATATTTGAAGTAATTTATTTATGAAATCTTTGCATGGCTGCTATAAAGTTTTACGAATACATTCGAAGCTTTTTACGATTCCTTTTGCTTTGAATTGACGTTCTGAATCTGATGTGATAAAATAGAAAAAAACATTTAAGTTCTCTGCTTTGTCAACTATGTCCCGCTGTTATGCACGGTCTACAGTAAGTTGAGTGTATAGGCCATAAAGTCTGCCACGCTGGATTTATGGATCTCAGTCATGTAGATGTTCAGTATTTAGATGAAATTACAGCCTGATCTGAAGAGCATTGCCACTGTACCCGTCACCCTGAGACAGCACCCTTAACCCTTCCAAATTGGAATGCAATAATGCCCACATTACTGCTTGGCGGCAGAAATAGGAAAGGTAGTACTTCCTTGGGCGAACTCTTTCACAAGGAGCTCTACAGCTACTAATTTAAAGGAAAGAGGGTAAAATCCAATAAATTCATCCCCTAATGTAACATCCCTTCCCTTAGAGGTGAAATATTTTCATCAACACACACAAAAAAATACAGTTCATTGGAAACCTTTACCGTCGGTTATAAAACTAGAAGTATTTCCACCGCAAAACAGCACTGCTGGGTTTTTTAACTTTAAGGGTATTGAGATCAAGTACAATCACAGACAGAATTCTTAGGAACTTGTCCTACGACCGATGTTTGAGGTGTCAAGAAAACTCCGATACTATGGCATATGCCAGGTGGTAACCACTTTCAGATGAACCGTCGGACAATTTTCTGATTTTATTAAGGAATTGTCTGGGTAGTTTATGATCTGATAAAGGATAAATATCTTCTGTCAATCAAGATATTCCCTGTATAGTGTAATATACAATTTACTCCCGACATTGACGTCTAGAGGTGACCGCTTTGACTTTGTTTGTCTTCTCACAATCACTGGTCGAATTGAAACATTTAGAACTGCTTCAATTATCATTTCTGCCGCGAGTTTTTAAACTTTCGGGTATTAAATAGACCATCATCCCATTTTGAACCAAAAAGAAAACTTGTTTTTGTGTCATCTGATATTAGTTTTAATTTCTTACCGTTGTTTACCCGGCTACAACCTAACCAACGGAAGGTAATGTGTAAGAAAGTGGGTGTGTGTATTATTTTACCTCCTTGAAAAAAAATCTTGAAAATGAGGTATTGACAGATTCCTTTTCAGATTCCAGATTTTCGTAACAGTAGAGCTCCTTGTGAAAGGGTTTATCCGGGAATGTAATGCCACCTTTCCTATTTCTACCGCCAAGCTGTAATGTCAGCATTACTGTGTTCCGATTTTGAAGGGTAAGGGTGCTGGTGAAATTACAGGCATATGGGAATTGTCAACTTATGGCGCATGGTGACGAGCGCAGTGGCAGTGCCCCTCAGATTTGTGATTTAAACCTCTGAGTAACACTGTTATGGACAGGCGTGTCGCTTACCATCAGGCGCACGACTTGTTTGTCCTATCACTTGGTTACATAAAAAAATATGACAAATACAGATTACAGAAATGAAATACAAAAGAAAAAATAAAACATTTTTGTCATAGCAGCGAAAGGACGCTCAGTCAACATGTCTAAGTTCCATAAGGCGCTGGTTTTCAGCCAGAACAACATTAGGTATTACGATGTTACATCTGACGCGTCTACAGACCAAGTTAATAAATATAGACGTCATTGCGACCAAATGTCTAAAGTTGATGTACAAATGTGTTAATTCAATCAAAAACTTTTGACATATCTCTCGAAGAAAAAGAGAAAGTTATAAAAAGTAGAATTTTGGTAATATATACTAAATGCTTGACGCTAAACTTTGCAGCCACAATTAGATATTGTAGTTTGTTCATGTCTAAACGAAATGTCTTGTTGTGTAAAAGAATTACGATAAACAACGTTAAACATTTTGAAGTTTGTGAATTCTTTACTTAATGTAGCGAAAACGTGTAAAGAACCCAAAATGTTTGTTAGTTTGAAAAACAAGCTATATAGAACCGAATAAAAAATAGTCAGTATTCATTTTTAAGAAATAGGAACAACTTTAGAACTGTTAGTTAATTTAAAAAGTTCAATCAAGCAAGGGTGGAAAGGTGGAAAGGGAATCTGAAAAGGCTCAAATCTACTGGAACCCTTGCTTTAAAACACTACTCTCTTCATCTATGGCAAAACACACACACACACACACACACACACACACACACGCACACACACATACACAATAATACAAACACTGGCAAAAAATATTTCTGAAATAAAAAAAAATTATGTAAAATATGTATATATATAGGTATGGAAGTGCCTCCTAACACAGACTTTATATGCTTAATAGGAGGTACCATCAGCTGTAATCATCGAGTATATAACCAGAAATAGAGACGAAATGTCATTTAATTTGTTTGAAAACTATTCTGCCATATCATTACTGTGACAACTGCGCTTTGATTGGCTAGTCCGAGTTCGAAACAATTGACGGGTGCGTCAACTGTTTCACTTCAAATCGACCAGTTAACTTTAGCTTTGCTATAATGGACGAAAATTGCAAAATTACATGTTTAATATTTAATTACCGATGAAATGTGATTCCGTTTGTTTTGTAATTAGATGTTTTGCTGTTTTTCCCACACCACCGAATAGAACAGTACGGCATTGTTAGAGATATTATCTTTATTACAATAAATTCAGAATATTTTTGGGATTATACGGAGACGTACACACAGGTCAGTGGTTGGCCTGTCTATATTTCAGTGCAAACGAGAGTTGATATTTATAACAGCTGTATCGCTAATGTGTTACCAGGGATATATGGCCATTATTTCGTCTCTATTTCTGGTTATATACTCGATGGCTGTAATATATAGTTGATTGTAATACTGAAATAAAGGATTTATTATTATTATCAAATACCACAATGCTTCACTTTTTTTATAATAACAAGCCGCCATGCGACTCGCCTGTCCACAACAGTTCCAGTGCCACTCCGAGCTTTAAATCGTGCCTGTTACCCTGAGACATGAGTTGACATGTCCCATGTGCCTGTATTTTCACCAGTACTGTATTTACTGCTTTCAAAAGGAGCTCTAATCTGCCAAAATTGCGTTCAAAAGAAGTATAACTTTTAAATGTTGTGGGATGAACAAAATGAAGCATTGTTGTTATTTTGATACTCAAGTTATAGAAAACTATTGTTAGCAAGAGTTATATCTATGCTTGATACACTAGCAACCACTATCAGATTAAATAATCTCATTACAGAGTACTCAAAAATCGACCTCAAAAGTACATGGAAATTACATATAATTACCAAGTTTTATTGAAATCGGTTACCGGAAAGTACGCAAACCCGGATTCATCCCTAGTTCGCCACTATACGGGACTTGACACAGGAGATAATAAAAATCGGTTCTCACTACTCAAAGAATATTGAGAGAAAAACGCCTTGAATTGGAGAATAGCAAAATCAACCATTACAATAATTGCTCATTAGACTAAAATTTAGGCGCTATTTATAAAAATGAATCTTCATGCGTAAACAGCCACTCTTAGAGGTGGATGATTTTCTTCAAAATTAAATGGGACCACTATGGAGGTACCCTATTTTTGCAACAAAAAAAGAATCATCAAAATCAGTTCACAAATACCGGAGTTATCGCGTAATATACATACAAAAAAAAATACAGTCGACTTGAGAACTTCCTCTTTTTTTGATGTAGGTCAAAAAATAAGTTACCGATTCGATTTGGGTAGAATCAATAAAAACGAAATGGCAACATTAAAATAAAGAAAGAAGAGGAAGTGAATTAACGGGCGACAAGTTATCTTTTGGAAATTTATACGTATTTACGGGTTTTAAGGGATTACATTATAACAGATTACAATTCGTCATCACCAGCCTATCGCAGTCTACTGCTGAACATAGACCTCTCCCAATGCACGCCACTTCGCCCGGTCCTCGGCTCGTCACATCCATCTGCAGGCAGCAGCCTTTAGCAAAACGTCACTCTATCCGGCCAGAGACCGTCGTACATTACGTTTGCCGACCCGTGGTCTCCACTCAAGAACTCGTTTCCCCCATTGGTTATCGGTTTTACGACAGATATGGCCAACCCATTGTGCGTAATAAATTTGAAACAGGTAATTGTGTGTGGCACCCCAATAAAAGCATCTACATTCTGATGCTAGAAAAAGTCCAGAAGGCATTCCTAAGATATTTGAACAAGCGCATATACACATATTATCCGCATTTATATCCCACTTAATTTTTCCTGGGAATTCTGGGCTTAAATTCCCTTAGAGCGAGTAGAGTAAAGTACCAAACTTTAATGGGAATGAAAATTTTTCGCTGTTATTTTTTTTTTTTTTAATTTATTTTCCAAAACAAAAATATACATTGGTTCTTAAATCTAACCTACCTACTGCAATCCCTATAATGGGTTTATATGTAGGAGGCTTCAGTCGCTGTCTTGCACAGATTTATGCGCTATGTCTGGCTGTTAGTTACTGTATACAAATTAAAAATAAATGACTTAAGCTTACTTTTACATTTGGCTGCATTACTACAATTAACTAGTTTTTGTACAAGGTCCTTGGGTAAGTGGTTTAGCGTGTAAGGGAGCACATATTCCCTGCCTCTTTGACCATATACATTTTTAAATTGTGGTGGGTCATAACGAGGCATGTATGACAAATTACAATTAATAATGTTATATTGATGCTCCTGATCTCCACAACCGGCTGAGCCTCTTATAGGTCCCGGAACGGTACGGCACGTGCACAGTCCTCTCTCTGTCGAATACTGACTCAAATCAACGCACTTTTATCTTCTAAGCCTGAATGTGATATGATAGATGGAAGAACATCGTAAATAATTGTACAACGTTTTGCGAGAAGAATGAATGCGAGTCCACCTGTTCAAAAATTGCCTTCCATATTATGTCTTTTGTTTTTATTATTATGGTTTTGTTTCTTTATTTTTTTATTATTATTATCTATTTTAGACTCTCGCCTCTCACTTGGCGGAAAAGATAAATTATTACTATTATTATTATTATTGTTCTTGCTAATTACTGTAATTTTATATGTCCGTTGTAATTAGAATAAATAAATAAAAAACCTGCCACTGCCACTTCGGCTTGCTTATTCTACCAGCTATGTCGACGGCCTTGGTTCTCTGTCCAATAATCTCATTCCGTACCTTGACTTTCAGAGAAACTCCGAGCATAGCTTCCTTACAACATACCCTCATGCTTCTTATGCAAACATGATTAAAACTAAACCAAAAATGCCTATATTAAGATGTATATTGTACAGGGGTTCAGGCGTATCGGTTAACAGATCCAATAACCCATTTTAACAGTTTTTTTTTTTTTTTTTTTTTATTTATTACCATTTAAAAACAAAACAGTTAACAAAATAGGAATTAGTCACATTTTAAACCACTAAGGTTTGTGTTAATGCAATCCAACTTAAATAACAATATCGGTACATTAATTACTTGCTAACGAATTACATGTTTGGGGTAACTTAACTTAAGTATTTAAATTTTTCAAGAAGAAACTTTTAAGCTTATTT
>NW_020653766.1:1069247-1098799 GCF_003589595.1 Hyposmocoma kahamanoa
TAGGTAACATTTTCATATCGTCAGGTAATACATTATATAATTTTATGCACATGTTATAGCAATTCCTTTGGAACAATGTCGTAGTGTGTATATGTTGGGTCAAACGATTGGGATAACGGGTCAAAAAAGGAGCGGTATTGGCAATAAATAATTGTTTATGGGTTTTGACAAAATTACACGTTTCATATATATATAAAGAAGGAAGGGACAATATTCTTAGATTTATGAATAGAGGTTTGCAGCTATCTCGTGGACCTGCACCACACATTGCTCTTACGCACTTTTTCTGTAGTATGAAAACTCGATCCATGTTTACAGAGTTACCCCAGACTACAATTCCATACCGCAGAGTCGAACACACGTAGCCGTGGTAAGCTATCAGAGCAGTTTTCTGGTCACAGGTATTTTTAAGTCTGTAAAGTGCGAAAACAAATCTGTTGATTTTTTCACAGACTGACTCTACATGCGCTGTCCAGGTGAGATGTGTATCTAGCATGATACCGAGAAACTTCGTTGTGGTCGACTCTACTATGGGACTATTGTTGTGTATTATGGAGAGTTTTACAGGATTTTTATTACGGTTTAAAAATTGCAAGAACGTAGTTTTGGAGAGGTTCACTGGAAGATTATTGGATTCCAACCAATGTACCACTCGTCTGACGGTTTCATTTATTTCGAATTCCAAATCAAGTGTCGGCTTTTTGTACACAATAATGGATAGGTCATCCGCAAACATGGTACATGGATACTGTGTGATCATAGGTAAATCATTAATGTAGAGAATAAATAGGAGGGGTCCCATGACCGATCCTTGGGGTACCCCCACCCTATTAACTTTAAATTTGGATCTGTATGCAACGTACTCTAAATGTGTATTGAAGTTGTTTATTTCTACGCATTGAGTTCTCCCATGAAGGTAGTCAGCTATTAAGTCATTTGCCTTACCGCGTATCCCGTATGCCTCCAACTTAGCCAGCAATGTTTCATGACATACGAAATCGAATGCCCTACTCATGTCAAACAGAATGGAAGTGACAGGTATCCGTTTATCTACACAAGTTAAAATATCTTTAATAAACGAGAAACAAGCTAGGGTAGTGGACTTGCCCTTCTGGAAGCCATGCTGCTCTGGTCTTATCACTTGAAATCTGGTGGCAAATGACATCAATCTCGCATGCATAACGTTTTCCCAAACTTTAGACAAAACAGGTATCAAAGCTATGGGTCTATAATTTTCCAAATTGTGTTTGTCATCTTTTAACAGGGGTTTTACTACCGATCGTTTGAAAGTTGGTGGAAATATTGCATGTTCAAAGGACAAGTTAATGAGTTGTGCCAAGATGGGAGCCAGTTCGCCCGAGCAGGCTTTAATAATGTCAGTAGGTATCTCGTCGTAACCAGTTGATTTTGTATTATTAAGCGATTTAATAATTTTTTTAACTTCATTATCATCAGTTGGAGATAAGAAAATTGTAGAACTATTCTGTTTCAATAATCTGATATCATTTTTTTGTTGTTGTTTATTTTCTTTATTTGTTAAATTAATAAAATGGTTATTGAATTCATGTGCAATGTCAATTGGGTTATTTATTTTAATATTATTTACATTTATACATTTAATAATATTTTTGGTGTAACTAGAATTCTTTCTCTTAATTATGTTCCAAGTTGCTTGGCATTTATTTTTCGCTTTATTAATATATTTATTATTATTAATTTTTTGTGCCAGATTAATGCATTTTTTAAATAGTAAATTGTAATTGCGATAAGTAGACTTTTTTGCAGGGGATTTCCCTTTGTAATAACCTATGCGTAGTTTTCTTTTTGTAGCACACGAAATCCTGAGTCCCTTTGTGAGCCAGGTCAACTTAGGTGGTGAACATTTTATCTTGATTTTGTATTTTGGAAAACATAAATTATATAGTAGTTGTAATTCATTGTGAAAGGTTGTCAAAATTTGTTTTGGGTTACCAGATAGTAAAATACCAGACCACGGATAAGTTGCTAAATAAAATTTAAATCTCTTATCTTATTACCTTTCTTATTATATCTTATTGTTATTAATATACTACTTAACTTTTGCAAAGCTGCTCCGAGCTGAAATTAATAAGAGGACTAATAAACCTTAGCCTAGAGGGAGGAAGCCTGGTGATTGCTCATACAGAGATATAACCCTAGTAGTGACACCAGATTCTCACAATGCGTATAATAGTACAAAACTCTGTATTTAAGTCTTAAGTAAGTAAAGTAATAAAATCATCATTCATTCAAAGGTTGCACCTCGCCTAAGTCGGCTCAATGCTAAGAGAATCGACACATTTGACAAAACTTTTCCAGCTTCTCTGTCTTTGTAGCATTGTGAAGGATCATGCATAGCGTGCCGAGTGTCGATGGCCATTTTTGCTTTGTCACATGGTATAATATAAAAAATGCAGTCAGTAATAGCTAAGTTCTATAAGTACGATAAGAAAAAAATAGATGAACTGGGGGTCGATTCTGAACCTTACGATAACTCATTTGTCGTAAGATTTCTTTTCATTTTTATTCTAATAATATATTTATATTATAATGATGTCACACCCGTATGATTACTCGAGCTTCTCGACCGGCAAAGGCTACACACGTTATTCAAAACACAATTACCGAACGTCCTATTGTTTACAAAGCAAGAATGTAATATGGAAGTCTGGATTTGTATGTTTTAAACCATGAAAGTCTTAAAAATGTATATAAAAGAATTTTCATTTTTCTTATAATCTATTTCACGGACTAATTTCGTAAACGCTGTTGGATAACGATATCGTATCCGAATCCAGAATCGAACTATAACTCGAAAGTTCTGAATAGCTCGGAAAGCGCCCTTTGATTCGAGAACGACATCCAATCGAACGATTCGGTTAAAATATCGAAGAGTTCTGAATCGGGGTCCTGGTGTGGAATTTTATCGGTCTTATTTCTCATAGAACATCACGAGTTATGCCTGAATAGAATCAAATAAACAAATGTTAGAATAGCAAATGAAATAAGAACGAGAACATATGTATAACACCTATCATAAAATACGATTCAATTTTCGGGTACCCGATAAGTTTAACAAGTGACAGCCCTGACGCGGAGCAGGGGGTGCGGGATGTCGAAGGGTGTTTGGCATGCTCTCGTGTTTGGGGAGGGGGTTGAGGATTTAGTTTTTAGAAAAAAGATATGACTTGGTGACAATGGTTAGTGTTTAGAGTCGATTGAATCAGGGATGCGAATTTGGATTTTATTTCTAGGAAATAGATTTTGTAAGATAAGTTTTGTTTTCACTAAAGAACGTCTTTTAGGGTCGTATTCTAGAACTCTACTCAATGCTCAAGTCAGGATTGCACTGGAAACACAAGCACTGGAAATATGACCCTAATGGCAAGGACTTGTGTATGATTTTCAGTGCTCACTGCAATACTCAAGTCAGGACTTGAGTATGATTCAAAGCACTAGAAATCATACTCAAGACCTTGCCATTAGAGTCGTATTTCCAGTGTTTGAATTCATACTCAAGTCTGCTCAAATCCTGACTTGAGCATTGAGTACAGTTCTGGAATACGACCCTTAGAGTATAGCAAGAGTGCCTAAACCAAGATCGTTAATTTTACATATTACTTATTAATAGCCTTGTTTTTTTTCATGATACCAAGTAACGGGACGAACAAGCGTGAGCCTGGTGGTAAGCGATACGCCTGTCCCTAACAGTTGCAGTCCCACTCACAGCTTTAAATCATAGAGATCTGAGAGGCACTAGCACTGCTGCGCCCTGACAGGCGCATCCTAAGTAATTTCACCAGAGCACTTAAACCTTCATAACGGGAACGCATTACTGCTTGGCGGCAGAAATAGGTAAGGTGGCAGTACTTCGTACTGGAGGAACTCTTTCACAAGGAGTTCTACTGTTACTAAACTAACGTAGGTAGCCTAACGGTTAAAATATTCCCTTTAATGCAGAGGGTCGTGAGTTTAAAGCTTTTCCAAGTAGGAGCACACACAAGCCTCGTCAAGCCTCGTATGGCAATTACAGCTCAAGCCCTCTCATTATGAGAGATCTATGTCCTGCAGTGGTACTATTATTATAATTAAATATATTCTTACTATTCCGATTTTTGTTTTATAGCTCGAGTTAAAGACGTGATAAATTAATAGTAACGCAGCGGCTTTCTGTGGGGTTAAGTTAATCACGTAATTATATTGGACAGGTTTATATTCCGTTGACTGTACGTGCCAGTAAGTTCCAGTTTTTGTAAACAATCATTCTGATGAATATGGTGTTTTTCAGATAAGTAATGAGAACTATCAAGAATTTTATGAGGTCGATGTATAATATTTTTTTATTGTAGTGGTTGTAGTGGTGCGCCTGGTGGTTAACAACACGCCTGTCTATAGCAGTTGCAGTGTAGAGTGGCTATCACCCCAAACATAAGTTGACAAGTCCCATGTGCCTGTAATTTCACCAAAAACCTGGTCCCATTGGACCAGGATGGCATCACTTAATGAGTTAATCCATCACACAGTGTATTTTAATAAAAAAAATTATAAATTGAAAAATATAGCTGCAAAACACTCTAGGACGTTGCAGTACCAAAGACACACACGACACTGAGCGTCTCTCGGACACGTGATGGGTTGAAACGCGCTTTATAGTGGAATGTTTTAGATGAGGATGAGCAAACTTTTTTCATTATGGGTCAGAAAAACAAGAAAATATAAATACTGGCCCCTGTAACAACAGCGGGCCAGAATGAGACAAACATGCATTTTCAATTTCATTACTTAAAAAAATATTTATTGTACAGTGTTATTTTGTGTGTTGATATCGACGAGGCTGTCAAAATTTACAGGGGTCATACACTTCTAATTTAGAAGGGACGTTGGTGAGCCGAATTAAAGCCCCTTGACCCTAAAGTTGGCCCGCGAGCCGTACTACGCCCAACACAATTTTAGGTCAATGGTGTACGATCACACAAATTCTGGCAGCAAAACCGTCATTCACGACCGGTCGTACAGTGAAATATTAATATTTGGCAACACCACATGAGTAGGTGTGACCAGTGTTGCCATTTCAAGGTGACTTGCTTGGCTCCCTCCCTTGCCTTATGCTCAGCGCATATGTCACGGATGGTGGAACATGAATATGGGTCGCCTCTATGACATGGACCATGTGTCACTGACATTATTCTCATGACCTTCTCTTCGAATTACACAATATATCATTTCGGGAACGTATAAACCTATAAAAGCAAGGAACCCAAAAAGGATCGGAATTGTGGAAGGAATTATACCAGTAGAGCTTCCTGTGAAAGAGATGTACTGCGACCATACCTATTTCATATTAATATGAGCATTACTGCTTTCAGTTTTGAAGGGTAAGACTGCTTGTGAAATCATAATAGCATGGGACTTATCAACAAGCCCCTTCAGGTCCTAGCGATATAGATTTTTGGGTGACATTCAAAGTTTGCCATTTACGAGGTTTAAAACTATAGTGAGACAAATACTTTATTCTATACATGCGTTTTAGGATGACAAACACCTGTGGCAGTGACGCGTTTAGCTTTTGCAGGTATTCTGGATCTAAAACGTTTGAAACGAATATTGTAATGTTAAATGTGTTCGAATGTATCTTTACAAAGAGCAACCCCTAGAGTTTCTTGCTCATTCTTCTCAGGGGAATCTGCCCTACAAATGAGCAGTACAGTTTAATTAATATGACGATTTGAAGTGTAATTTGCTTACATATAAAATGAAGATAAGTTTGAGTTTGAATTTCAAAAGCCCTCAGTGGCACTAGAACTGCTACGAACAGGCATATGGTTGACCATCTCAACCTGAATCTCAGTACAGAGTACTAAAAAACCGACCTCAAAAGTTCGCGGAGTTACATCTATTTGCCAAATTTTATTAAAATAGGCTACCTACTAAGACTTACGGTGCCGCGACGTGGACGCTCACGCAGGAGGCTGTGTATAGGATCAGAGAGCCAAGGAGCGTGTCATGCTCGATATCAAGCTTATAGACCGTGTTCCCAATGGCCAGTCGAACAAAGGTAAAGGACGTGGGGAACCGCATCACGAAGCTAAAGTGGAGCCGGACAGGGCACCTGATACGGAGACAAGATGACAAATGGGCTATGCGATAACTGAGTGGCGTTCAAGGACTGTATACAGGAACGTCGAGCGTCCAGCGGCGAGATGGGCGGATGACATCTCAGGAATTGGGGGGCGAACCTAGATGGGTTCGTGAGGAGTGGCTCAGAAACTTGGAGGCCTATTCTAAGAATTTATTTTAGACTTGAAAAGTGATCTGAGCGGGACAGACCCTGCAATCTTGCCGCGTGATACTAAAATCTGTTTTAACCTGATCCATCTTTCGTGCTTTCGAACTAAATGCTGAGAAAGTGGTTGCATTCGAGTGACTTCAGTATTCGCTGCCGGCTTAACGAATTGATAACGCAAAGTGAATTTTTCAAGTTATCAAGTAAAAGTCTCCGGCATTTGAAAATCTACATTAAAAATATTTTATTTGAAAAGTCATATTACAAAATTGAAGACTAGATGTATGCAAAGACCACATGGCTCTAGATTCCACACAAATTTGATTCAAAATGTATTACATAGTTATTTGAAAAGTTTGCTCTTTTCAAATAAACTTAAGAGTTTCTCCCTAGAGTTTCTCGATCGTTCTTCACAGGGAAATCAGCACAGTGAACGAGCAATAGCCTAAAAAATAAAATTTTCAAGTGTAAATTTATTTTACCTTTATAGCCATTGACTTACAATTATATGGACGTCGGGTCCGCGCTAAAAAGTGTCCGAACTTATATGGCGTTAAAATCGTATACAGAGCGTCATTCACGCTATCGTTCGTTTGTTCGACTGCAGCGAAGCAAGCAAAATTAGACAGTACTGCGAAGACATTACAATCTAAATTATACGTTTTTGCTTTTTCATATTCCTTGACATGTCACTACGTTTAAATAGGTTGACTTGGGACATCTTTTTCGTAGTTTTTGTATTAGACCCGTTGTCCATTTGTTTGTAAGTCAATGTTTATAGCAGTGAAAAGGTTCTGACTCAGCATATTTCAAAGTTCTGCCTGCATGCTGCGAGAGTGAATAGGCATTATTTAGGTGTGCATGCTTTACTGTCACTTTCCATCAGGTGAGGTGGTCGAATGCGCACTTATTACCACCACTTTTATTAACCGGCTTCAAAAAAAAGTGGAGGTTCACAATTTGAGTGTCTATACTCCGTCCAACCTTTAAAGGATAAAAAAAAATACGTCCAACCATTTACTTAACTTTTGATATATGCATACATTCGAAGTATTATAATTATTGATATACAACCATAAACAAAAAAATACAATACTTCCTGGACGCTTTATTTTAATTTTTAGTGAAGCGACGTGCTCTTTAGCTGCGATGTTTATCGAGTCAACAGATTATGTAAGATTATTCAAATTGATAAATTTTGATGCCTGTTTAATGAATTATAATGAAATTAAGTTAAATATATATAAATTCTTATTGTTTATTATAATAAATTGGCCAATTCTTCTCCATACAAATAGGAGTCATCATTTGAATCCTCAGTAACATTCATTATTAATTCTTGAGTACACAAATTGTCAAACGGTGGTCAAACGTAACACCACGATCCCAATCAGACAACATCTTCTGTTTTGAACCCGCTCTAATTCCATTAATACTTCATTAAAACATCATTAAAACTTCACTTTAATAAAACTTCTTCAAATATAAAATCGATTGTTATAAAAAATTTTATCGGAAAATCGGACATTTCTAATTGATTAGAATTCGAGCTGTCTAAAGTAAGATAAATATTTTTACGTATATTTATTATGGATTCTTAACTTCAATTCGTTTCAGTTTGTATGCACATATGTTTGCAGGTACACCCTTAGTGCCTCCGTTCCGCAGGACCGTTCTGGGCTTTAATTCCTGTGTCCCAAAGCTCTGTAGACTATATAATAAGCACAGTCAGCGATATATTTTGGCAGTCGCTGATCAATTTTCGTAATAGTATTATATCTAACCTTAATTAATTTTATTTATTGTTTCTGTTTAACTAATAATGCCGAGACCCTTGTTCGCTTGTATTTACTGTTACTTTTTTGTTTGTATTTTACTTTTCTCTTTCTTTTTTTTAAAACTGGATTAAATAGCTTTTTTTTTAAGTTCTAATTTATCGACATTCATGTTGTTTTTGTGAGCTGTGTTTACTTGTAATTGGTTGTGCAATTAGATAAGATCTTCTATACCTACATTTAATTTTAGTAAGTAACATTGTAATAACTGTAAGTGAACCAATAAATAAAAAAAATAAAAAAAAATATAGGCAAA
Source organism: Hyposmocoma kahamanoa (assembly GCF_003589595.1). NCBI lineage: Eukaryota > Metazoa > Arthropoda > Insecta > Lepidoptera > Cosmopterigidae > Hyposmocoma > Hyposmocoma kahamanoa. Next base: position 1,077,640 of record NW_020653766.1, read on the forward strand.
CTTTGAACTCGGTTCCTTTATTATTACTGGTTGAAAGGCGAGCTTTCAACAGCAGGCAGAATATTCACGCATGTAGACTTATTCTCATAAATAGCGCCTACATTTTGTAAGTAGCAATTAATGGATGATTTTGCTACACTCCAATTGAAGGCGTTTTTCTCTCAATGTACTTTATGCAGTGAGCACCGATTTTTATTATTTCCTGTGTTAAGTCCCGTATAGTGGCGAACTAGGGGATGTATCCGGTTTTGCGCACGTTCCGGTAACCGAATTCAATAAAACTTGGTAAATAGATGTATTCCACGAACTTTTTTTTGTTAAGAGTTTTGGCTTGGATACAAGTCCTTTGAGCCATGTCTTGGTTTAATTTTCCATTGTAGTCCTAATACTTAGTTTTCTAGTTTGGATCTCTTTCACTTTCACTTAAATCACATTATTGTCACTTTGAATAAAACTTTGAATCGTAATTAGTGGAAATTTCAGGATAAAATCTTTTGTAGTTTGGCTTAAAATTAAGGAATATAGTTCTAACTTTCTTCAACACTATTTCTTTCTTCATAGTTTCTTCATAATATACTTAAAATAAAAATAATCTTTGTAAAAACTGTTTTTTTCCTATGAACTTTTGAGGTGGGTTTTTTTAGTACTGTGTAGGTACTGAGATTATATTAATAAAATTATTTATGTATGTTACCCAATACTTAGTTGTTTCCCCGCTATTCGCTCACATCTTATTCCGTATCTCCGTTCCACGGAGCCATCGCCGTTCTACAAGCCAATTAACCCGATTCCAGTTCTTAATGTCCACATCGCAGTTGTGCATACAAGATAACGCAAACGAAGCTATTGTTGTTTTTGTCTTGGTTTGTATTGTATTTTATTCAAGAACATAGTCTCCAATTGTATTGCATTTTAGGAAAAAACTTTAAAGTAATATCTGGCGCAGTACACGAACTTACCTTCTCTTTATCGCTGTACCGGAATCATATATTGCGACACGTTCATTTTAAAGGTAGAACAAATGAAGCGGAAATTACGTCGCTGAAAATACCGTTATTGTGTCCGGATGTGCAAAGTGCATTAATTAGGTTTGTAGTATGTTTATTAATATGTGAAATAAAATTAATATCATTGTAGTAAAATATCATGATATTCGATATAATTCAAAATCAACCCATTTATACGTCCCTTTGGTAGGCATGGATCGCCTCTCATATGAGAGCTATACGCCATAGTCCGCCAAGCAGCCAAAAAGTGGGTTGGGGGCTTTACCCGTTTTCCGAGGGTTGTGAAGCTTCTTCGATGTACAGGTCTCATCACGATGTTTTTCTTAGAAAAACTCATGGTTATTTCCAAATTCCGACACCTCCGAGGTGCAAACCCGATTTCGAATCCACGGCCTCTGTTTGAGAGTCAATAAAATTAATATTATTTTTAACTTCATGACGAGACCAATGTCATAGAAGGTCCCTTTTCTTAGACTCTTGAAAGACCCAATCCCTAAGAGCGTCTCGCACTACGTCCAATTCCGAATCCGAGAAATTACGGTCCGAAATGTCACACGGATAATTTTATCTCCAGGTGTACAAGCGATATTCGTATTTTTTCGGATTTTGTCCAGGGTAGTACTGCCACCTTAACTATTTATGCCAAGCAGTAATACTTATGCCGAGCATTAAGGGTGCTGGTGAAGTCACAGGCACATGGGACTTGTCAACTTATGTCTCAGGGTGACGGGCAAAGTGGCAGTGTCCCTCAGACCTTTGTGATTTAAAGCTCTATGCTAAGCTTAAAGCCGTAAGTGGCACTGTAAATATTATGCACAAGCGAGTAGTTTACTATCAGGCTCACGACTTGTTCGTCCCGTCGCTTGATATTATAAAAAATAAATCGAACCCGGGACCTCTGCGTGGTAGAGCAGCTTGGTATTCACTGTGTAGTAATGACGAAAACCTAACTTCAATCATTAGAGGCGCCATGATTCTCCATGTGAATGGGTTTAAAAAGTTTTTTTACTGGCACAAGTGCAAACTTACAATATTGCTATGAAGGCTGGTTGACTTGGTATATCATATCGTTCGCTGCCAGGCCGGGGTCCGCGTGGAGCGAATAAAATCCTCGTAAACCGAACTCGTAAAAACCGCCGCTCGTAAATCGGAGCTATGGAAGTTCTATTCAACTGTTTTAATTCAATGGTTGCGAAGAAAATTTACTTATAATTTTTAATTTACTTCAGTATACCTACTCTACATTAAGTAATCTAAATTCGCTAATGTATATAATAATAAAGTAATAGTAGTTGTAGAGGTCCTTGTGAAAGATTTTGTCCAGGGAAGTACTGTCACCTTAGCTGTTTCTACCACCAAGCAGTAAGGTGAGCTTCAAGGGTGCCAGTGAAATCACATGCAACTTATGTCCCAGGGTGTTGAGCACAGTGGCATTGCCCCGCAGATCTTTGCGATTTAAAGCTATGAGCGGTACTGCACCTGCTATGGACAGACGTGTCGCTTACCAGCAGGCGCACGACGTATTCATCATGTTACTTGGTATCATACAATAAATACAGGCGGTGGTTAAAACAACAGAGCCGGAATGGTTTTTGCTGAAACGGCATTGTCAGTGGGTAACATTGTGACGAAACATAGGTTATGTCTAACATGACCGATTTGAGCGGGAGAATCCCTCTGTCAAACATGATACAATAGATAATAATCTCAGTACAGAGTACTAAAAAAACCGACCTCAAAAGTACATGGAATTACGTCTATTTGCTAAGTTTCATTGAAATATCCCCTAGTTCGCCACTATACAGGACTTGATACTGGGGATAATAAAAATAGGTTCTCACGACGACCCTACTCAAAGTATATCGAGAGAAAAACGCCTTCAATTGTAGAACTAGCAAAATCAACTAAATAATTGCTAAAAGTAATTGCTCCTAAATTAAAGTTAGGCGCTATTTATAAAAATGAATCTTCATGCGTGAACAGCCACCATTTGAGGTGGATGATTTTCTTCAAAACGAAATGGGACCACTATGGAAATACCCCCTTTCCAACCAAAAAAGAATCATGAAAATCGGTTCACAAATACCGGAGTTATCGCGTAACATACATACATAAAAAAGAAAAAAAAAAGAACATACAGTCTAATTGAGAACCTCCTCCTTTTTTGAAGTCGGTTAAAAAAAATGGAAAAGAAATCCTTCTCGCCCGCTTCTTTTAATTGCCATCCGCACTGCGCGTGTATTGTTTTTGGCGGAAATTAATCGGTGGTGTGATGTACCTGGCTGCCGTAGAACGGATTTAAAAACTAGGCCTGACACGTTACAGCAAATATTTGCTCATTCGATAAAATATATAAAGCTAGCCAGACTAAACAAGATTTATTAATAGATTCAGGCGTTACTTTGCCATTTTAATAAAAATGGAAGTAAATTAATTTGCTATTCCGCGAACCCAGTGAAGGTTAAATCGCGCAAAATAGCAACGCTTGTATTTTTTTTCATGCAGTTAATTTTCCCACCGTGTGAAAATTATTATATTAAGTGGGAAAATTGACTGCATGACAAGATATTCAATATAAGCGCAGCTATTTTGCACGATTTGGCCTTTTGGATTATCAAAATTAATTTACTTCCATTTTTATTACACAAGATTAGTTTTTTTTCGTTTTTGGTCATCAAACGTTTCGTGACTATCATAAACATGTGTGTTTTATTTTTAAAACAATAATAAATTTACAGGCGTGCCGCTCTGAACGGAAAAATAATGGTCACGTTAGCTATGCGGCAGTTTGGCCTCTTCTTTAACGAATCCCGTGCCCAGCAGTACTATATAAGTTCGATACAGTAATATTAATCTAAATGGGATCCAAAACTCGAGAAGAATTTTCTATTTGCCAAATTTTCAATCCAGGTTCATTCCCTAATATTAACTGACCCTTAAAGGTCGGAAAGGTCTTTAAATTTGAATGTAACCACTACTGAGGTACCTCAGAGGCAAAAAAATACAGTCGAATAGAAAACATCCTGCTTTTTGAAGTCTTTAAGAATCGCACAGTATAGAGTTTGCAAAAGAAAGGCTGTTAAATTCCGAAGGTTGTTAAATTCTCGATCTAACATACTTAAGAAAGCTAGTGTACAGTATTGTGGCATAGGATGATGGATTAAGTTAAAACGAGCATAAAACTCGATCATAATATTGAATAATAATAATAAAAGTTCTTTATTGCCTATCATATAAACAGACGCTTATGTAGTACGAAGACTAAATCTGAGACATGGAAATGGGGCAGAAGGATAGAAGGGGGGCTCGGGTAGAGCTAAAACGGAATACGCCGCACTGACGAACTTTTTTAGTCAGCCATTAGGGGAGATATTCGTGAACCACTTTTGACTTGAATTTGTTTTTATTTTGTACAAGAACAGAGCCAAAACTATGAAAGCCGTGATAGTCCAATGGATTGACCAAGTTGATTCAAGCTGGAAAAAAGGTAATAACCGAACATAGACTAAATGGAATCTTGTAGACCTAACTTTGTTAAGTTTCAAATTCTGATCGTTACTTATCTCTACATTCTCGAGTTACATAAATTCAAATTCAAATTCAAATGCAAATTCATTTATTCAGATAACTAGGATCGATAAGCGTTAGCAACAATGAAACTGATAATTAGGTTAGTACTTAAATTCTAGAACAGATTTTGTATTATTAATGAGATGCCGCATTGTGGGACACCCACACCTAACCGCAATTGTCTTCAGGAGGCTGTTACCGCTGCCACGTATTCTGTTCAACAGAGATGCTGATCTTTTGCGCAAGACTGCCATGAAGCTATTCACACGGGCTTCAGCAAACATGGCAGACGCACTGCAAAACCGCGGCAGCCGCATCAGCGTCCTGAAGGCGTTATTGTATTGCGTGCGCATGGCCCTGAGCGAGACTTAGGTTTAGCTGGCCCACAGAGCCCCCGCGTACAGTGGTGTGCAGTAACCTCTGAAAAGAGTGACCTTCACCTCCACCGCACATCGAGCAAACCTGCGAGCCAGAATGTTCGACATAAATTCATATCGAGTTCTTAGGTTTTCGCGATTGTTACACATAGGAAATGAAACTATTTTTCCAGATTTAAATCGCGTATTTGTTTTTTCAAATATACGGATTTAAAAAAAATGCATCAATATTAGACATAACTGGTTGAAGACTGTACCACCTCAGTCAATCGTGACCATGGGACCTGTAAAGGGCCCGAAACGTCGGTTTGTTTGAAAAAATAAATATACGCGATTTAAATCCGGAAAAATTGTTTCATTTCTTTACATAAATTCGTTAGGACGCACCCAGAGTTTTATTCACTGCCTCCGTGGCCGATCGGTTACTATACTGGTCTACCATGCAGAGGTTCCGGTTTCGTTTCCCGGGCTAGGAGAAATGTTTGTATGGCCTACATTTATTTATCTCGTGAGTTTGGGCGTGATTTCTGGTGTTCTATGTGTGTGTCCATAGCACCGGCGATACAGGGTTTCCATAGCGAGGGGCTATGAGTACGCGTTATTATTATTGTTATTATTTTAGTCTCTCTCGTCTCTCCCACGGCCTAAAATATTAATTTTGATTTTCTAAATGGGAGAAAATCAATCAACAGAAACTTAAACGAGATTAGAATACCTTTCTCCAAATTGAAATTAGTTACGTCTGGCCCCCACATCATGATAATTAGAATTTATAACCACATTCCAAATTACATGAAAAACTTGGACAAACTTATCAAATTAGCAAAACATTCCTTTTTTTTTCAAATTTTATTACGATTTTAACAGTTTTTTTGTCGATATGAATGATTTTATGAAAATATTTGTCCGCCATTATTGGTACATTTTTTGTGATATTTTTTGTGAAAAATCGCACAAATAAACATTTTTCATTTCTTTTCTTGTCAATTATAACAAGTAACGATAATAAAAAAAAATATACTTCGCATCTCTCATTAATTACTTTAAAAGAATTGTGTAATGCTTTTTTTTATAATGTCAAGTGACGGGACCATAGCTCTATGGACGGGACGAACAAGTCATGCGCCCCATTTGAGTGGCACTGTCACTGCGCCTGTCACCCTGAGACATAAGTTGACAAGTCCCATGTGCCTATAATTTCAAAAACGGAACACGGTAATGCTGACATTACTGCTTGGCGGCAGAATAGGTAAGGTTAGTAGTGCTACCTTGGACGAATCGCACAAATAGCTCTTCTGCTACTAAGTCAAGTAGCAGTAGAGTATTAAGTAAGTAAGTGTTTATTAATTATGAATAATGCACAGTGGTACAAAAATTAATAGACTGTCTGGGAAACCCAAGGGCCGGCCTGCCCAACGCATTAACATAGGGGGAACGCTGCCAGCATCTTGGAGACCTTGCTGCGTTGACCTAATTTTATTAACATAATTTAACCCTAGTTTTAATTTCTAGTAGTTTTAAGCTTTTATTATACCTTCCCTGTGTAATTTGAATAAATCGATACGTTGTAATGTAGGTAATGATTTAATATAATTAAATAATTAGATTTATGAACTTAACCGTGTGACGTTCCTGTGTCATTGCTGTGCGTTACCATGTATGCCACCATCAATTAATGTTCCATCATAAATTTGTAATATGGTATGCATTAAACAAGTGAATTGAATTGAAGCAGAAGGTTGTGCGATTCCCTTTTCTCCTATATCTATGGAATCCTGGTATACACTTCTAAATTTTTCGGAATTATTGTTCGAAGTTTAATTTGAAAGAGCATGGTTCATAATGTTACCCGGTTAATGGATGTTTTGCGTACAAAAATCATATTAGTTTTTAACCGACTTTAAAAAAGGAAGAGGTTCTCAATTCGACTGTAGGTTTTTTTGTATGTATGTTACGCGATAACTCCGGTATTTGTGAACCGATTTTCATGATTCATGATTTTTTTCTTGGAAAGGGGGTACTTCCATAGTGGTTCCATTTCATTTTGAAGAAAATCATCCACCTTTAACGCATGAAGATTCATTTTTATAAATAGCCCCTAATTTTAATTTAGGAGCAATTGTTTTAATGGTTGATTTTGCTATTTCTCCAATTCAAGGCGTTTTTGTCTCAATTTACTTTGAGTAGTGAGAACCGATTATTATTATCTCCAGTGTCAAGTCCTGTATAGTGGCGAACTAGGGGATATTTCAATAAAACTTAGCAAATAGACGTAATTCTACGTACTTTTGACAAAGTACTAAAAAAACCGATTATAAATTATGCAATTATTATGTTAAAAAAAATCTTGAAATTGTACGTGGTTAATATGTGCAGTGTCCACTCCTACAAGTAATAACGTATTGAAGTTTGGCTCCACCACCACGCACCACCACGTGTTCACAGTCTAACACTCAAAGTCATAGAATCACTTATTTCCTAGGTAATAATAATAGCTAACAAATGTACACTTGGCTACTTAAATGCTATGGAATACACTTTGAACCAAATTTGTGTGGATTCTGGAGCCATGTCGTCTTTCCATACATCTTTATCTAACACGTAGTCTTCAATTTTGTAATATGACTTTTCAATCAAAATATATTTTTAATGTAGTTTTTAAACTTGGGAAATTATAACCTTCATATATGCTCCGGAATCTTATTGCAGAAACGTATACAGTTTCCCATAAAAGAGACATTTACCTTGTTTAAACGAAATCGTGGTACTATGAGTTTGGACTTAGCTCTAAGGTTAATATTATGGATATCTTCTTTCTTATTGAAATTATGTATATTTTTACAGAGCATATAAAATTTGAGTAAATGTACTGTGATGCCACAGTCATGATACCAGTCTCCTTAAACTTTTCTCTGAGAGAAACCCGAGAGCCTAGACGGTACACAGAACGAATCGCACGTTTTTGCAATACAAATATGGTTTGAATATCTGCCGCTTTACCCCATATGAGAATCCCGTAAGACATTATATTATGGAAGTAACTAAAGTAAACCAGTCTACCAGTGCTGACATCGGTAACTTCACGTATTTTGCGGACTGTGTATGCAGCGGAGCTTAATCTGCTGGCCAGGGAAGATATATGTTGAAATCATTGAAGTTTACTATTTAAGGTCACTCCCAACTGACTGCCCCCTCCACATCAACACCATGTGACGTGTGCGCCCGAGACGAACCATAGACAATCCGCGTACACTACAATCATAGAGTATATAATCAGAAACATAGACGAAATAAGGGCTACGCTTCCGTGGCATCTCATCAGGCAAATGTGCCTTATATGTCACACCGTGGACGGTGTGACCTCCTTTCTTCCTTGCTTGTATCCTATCAATTTTTATTTTACATGTATTTAAATTTTAAATTTGAATTGTTTCATCTTCCTTCACTTTCTCGTTTTGTTTTCGTACCACGGTCACTCCCAGCTCGACCGCCACAACAGTCGGAGCTGTTTCAAATTTCATTTACTAAAATCTTATTTTTGATTCTTTACCAAGTTATAATACAAACCATATAATACAACAGTCGGAGCAAGACAATTATCAAAAATTTGCTGCGATAGTTTTTTGACCAAAAATGAAGCCATAAACCCGGATGTAATGGTGCCGCCATTGAAACACTGGCTATTACACGAATATAAAGATTTGTACAGACGCTTTCTGGCGCTTTTCAACCGTACAAATATTCTGTATTTATTGTAATAAAGATAATAATCTCTAACAATGGGAAGCTCTTCCATTCGGTAGTGTGGGAAAAACAGCAAAACATCTAATTACAAAACAAACGGAATCACATTTCATCGGTAATTAAATATTTAATATGTAATTTCGCAATTTCGTTGTTCGCTTTTTTTGTCCCATCACCTACAATGTGTGTAGTTTACAATGGTATGTGTCGCTTTAACACATACCATTGTAAAGTACACACATTTTTCTATTAATCTGCCCATATGTCATTTCCGTACGCAGTGGGTAAGTATGTGATTTAGGGCGCGTTCAAATTAGCCACTGTTAGCAGCGCTGCAGCCGCTCGGGGGCCGCGCGACCATCGAGCTGCCGAAGTGCGACCAAATTTTCCCATGCCTTTTTTTATCCATTCGATTGGAACAACTGGCGGAACTGCTATCCCATATTGCAAGGAGTTGTTTTACTTTCCCTATAAATTCTTCAACTCGATTTTCATCTATCGTGGTTAATTTGAATAATTAACATGTAGGTACACCTCACTAACCGTGACTGCAGCGCAACTGTTGCAGCGCTTCTACAAATTGTATAAAAAGTGACGCAACGCTTCTAACAGCGGCTTATCATTACTGTTATCTATTTTAGACTCGCCTATCCCAAGGCCTAAAATATTAATTTGGATTATGGCACCCTCTGTTGCAAGAATCCGTCCTATTATGATTGTTATTAATATTATTGTTGTCCGTATTATTATTATTTTTAACCGACTTCAAAAAAGGAGGAGGTTCTTAATTCGACTGTATGTTCTTGTTTTTGTATGTAAGTTACGCGATAACTCCGGTGTTTGTGAACCGATTTTCATGAGTCTTTTTTTGTTGGAAAGGGGGTACTTCCATAATGGTCCCATTTCATTTTGAAGAAAATCATCCACCATGAAGCGTCATTTTCATAAATAGTGCCTAACATTAATTTAGGAGCAATTACTTTAATGGTTGATTTTGCTATTTCTCCAATTCAAGGCGTTTTTCGCTCGATATACTTTGAGTAGTGAGAACCGATTTTTATTATCTCCAGTGTCAAGTCCTATATAGTGGCGAACTAGGGGATATTTCAATAAAACTTAGCAAATAGACGTAATTCCACGTACTTTTGAGGTCGGTTTTTTTAGTACTCTGTACTGAGATTATTTCTTCCGCTGTTATTATCAACACACTTTCGACTATTATTTAATCACTCGTTGAAAATTTCACAACGACTGCTTCAAGAAACTATGAATTTCTTGTAATTTCCCTTGCTAATAGCAAAAATACGTTCAATTATCGAAGATAAAATATAAGAAAAAATAGAATGTAGGTTAGGAAGACGCATGACATAGGCTTTTCGGGCAACGAGGCTGTATAATTCACAATAGTGGCTAAATTACGGTCAGCCAAGATCGGAAATTGCGGGCTTGTGCAAAAATAGATATCATTTTTAAGACACTAACGTTGTTACGTTCTTAAAGTTGTTTGCGACCACGTTTAAGCAAACTGGAGGAGTTAATATAACGGTTTTCAATGAACGGTTAAACAACTTTTCAAAGTGTATTGAAAATGCTATGACCAAGGAAGAAAAAAAATCTGAGGGACACTGCCACTAAGACTTAAGGGGACAAGTCCCATGCGCCCGTAATTTCACCAGCACCCTTACCCTTCAAAAGCGGGATGCAGTAATGCTAACATCGCTAATTGGCTCCAGAAATAGGTAACGTGGCGGTACTTCCCTGGACGCGCTCTATCACAAGGAGCTCTGCTGCTACTAATACTATTAAAACCGCTGTCGCTAAAACTCGCACTATCATAATGTTAAACACTCTGAAATCTTGATAACGATTGGTCTTACTTTCTAATTTAAAAAGATGTAGCAAATTGCGGGCTGGTAATATAATTTAAACTTTACTCAGTACATAATAATTGCAAGTTACGACGTTTTGATTTTATAAAATTTCAGTCAATATGCTGCCATCTAGCGATAACAGCTAAAAGACGACAAACGATTAAAACGCCTTTTAACGTTCTTTGAAAAAAGTGACAACATAAACGGACATTATAATTAACTAGCTGGTACCTGCGACTTCGTCTGCGTAGGATTAGTATTTCGAGTATACTATTGTACTACACTAATCTGCAAAGTTTTATTGGATCTTCATACAAACTTTCATCCCCTATTTCACCTACTTTAAGATTTATTTTTGTAACAAATAGTAACTTGTGTCCTTCTTCTAGGTCCCATCTATCTCTATACCATTTTTTATGATACCACGTGACAGGACGAACAAGTCATGCACCTGATGGTAAGCGACACGCCTGTCCAACTTAACTTCAGAGCTTTAAGTCACCCTGAGACGCGAGTTGACAAGTCCCATGTGGCTGTAATTTCACCAGCACCCTTGCCCTTTAAAACCGGAACGCAGTAATATGAACATTACTGCTTGGCTGTTGAAAAAGCTGGCAGTACTACCCTGGATGAACTCTTTCGCAAGGACTCTACTGCAGTCGATATTCTATTAAAGCCGAAAGCTTATGCAAGCTCAACTAATGCTGGAGTATAATTCAAAACACGTGATTTCTCGTAAGCTTTTATATTCGAAAAATAACACCACAGTAACTTCATACAAATTAATTATTCTAGCAACATATTATAGAAATTCTTAACAAAATGCATGTTCTAATTTTATCTTCACTCAACGACTGACTGATCAACTGTTCTAACTTTTTCTCTAAACCTCCCCTTCCATCTCCTTTTCCCTCCAATCCTCCTACCCTTACTAACTAGCGCCTTATTGGCTGGTGGTCGGTGATTTCATTGGTCACCATGCCAGCTAGTAAGAGTACAGTATATGTTCAAAACCTATACTAATTAATTGAAAACTGAGTTACGAGTGGCATACTTATGTTATAAAACAGTTCTTAAATAATAACATTAATTATATGGAACAGTGAACTATAACAACTCGGCCATCCGTCTATTAACAAGTCCCTTCGTGTAGGTTAGATAAATACATGTAATCATTAATTAATTAAGTGTAAATTTAGCCTATTACATACAATACTCTTCATTCAAGTTTTAAATAGCTAAGCTATGATGCTTAATACATAACACTATCATTATCTTTACTTAATACCCAGCTAGTTCATGACGTTAACTAGGGGGTGTGTGCCCCTTCAGGCTTATGATTGTGCCCGGTCCATGACGTTGACCGTTACCGGCAACCGACTATAGTACCCGTCCATGACGTTGACCAGTGCAGCAGTCGCTTCATACACAAACCTCTAATCGCTAGTCCTTGATATTGACAGTATTCGTAACATAATTGAGAACAATGAGTAGATTATAACTTTAGTTGTAAGTTTACCAATTAATCCATCTTTCTTACTTTAGTTTAGAGCGACAGTGACAAGAATATTATGATACCTACTGTTCAAGAGGAGTCTGCTTCATTTTGAGCGGACTCATTACCATCGGACGACTCGTCATCGGAAGAGACGGACTGATTAATCGCAAGCCAGGAAAAGATTTTGACTATAGCAACAACAGTCTCGTAGCGTTTACCCTTTCGCGTTATTGGCGTATCCTCTACTACATACCTGTCGTTTGGTACAAACTTTTTGATTCTATATGGACTTTTACATTTAAGTTCTAGTTTTTTGGATTGACCTTCAATTCCAGCTATCGCACGGATAACCCTGACCAAATCACCCTCCTTAAACTCCGCTCCCGTCTTACGGTGTTTGTTGTAAGCGTTTTTGTCTTTTATCTGCTGTTCCTTAATTAATTCACACGGTTCTGATCTTATTTCTGGCAACAACGTTTGACTAGTAGGTTCTGTGTCAGAAATAATATCATTAAATATGCTCTAAGACGGGTTAGTAACAGTTCTACCAAATAACAATTCGGTTGGCGTCTTTTTCGTTGTGGAGTAAACAGTGGTATTTACCCCAGCTAGATTTCAGGTAAGTGCTCGTCCCATACGCCATTTGGTTTGCCGTGAGTCATAGCACCGAGAGCAGATAGAATAGTGCGGTTATACCGCTCTACCTGGCCATTTGCTCTGGGCGTTGAAACCGCGTTTAATATGTGCTTTATACCCGTTGACCCGATGCAACTCTTGAAAGCACCACTAGTGAAACTAGTGCCTCGGTCAGTGATAAGACGATTGGGCGTCCCAAAGGAACTAAAACGATCACGTAAAACCCTAATAGTTGTAGCAGACTTTGTGTTACGCACAGCTGTTAGATTAACGTATTTAGTAAATGCGTCCACAATAACTAAGATATATGAATTGCCTCGTCTTGTCTTAATGAATGGTCTTAAGTGACGCATGCAATGTATGGAAAGGCATTTCCAATTTCGGAATCGGGTGTATTTCTTCTGCTTTAGCTCCACTCGGTAACTTGTGATGAGCACATTCTACGCAAGCAGCTACATACTTTTTAATAAAGCGTCTCATTTTGGGAAACCAATAATTTGCTTGTATACGCCCTATACATAGCATAGCACTACTTGAGTGCAATTTTTGTTCGTCGGGGGTGATCTGCCTGCTGTAATAGGCAATTGGTCGTAACGTACCTTTAGAGTCCTTCTGGATCAGGATCCCAGCGACTTCCATCTTGCTCGCGTCCGTGTGAAGTTGGGTTTCAGACGTCGGATCGTAAATTGCAAGTACTGGTCTATCTACTAGTACCTGTTTCAGCTTCATGAAAGTTTCGGACTCTTCACTACCCCAGTGCCATACAGCATCCTTTTTCAGAAGAGCTGTCAAAGGTCACGCTATAATCGCAAAACCCTTGAAAAATCTTCTAAAGGAACTAGCGAGTCCCAAGAACCGTCTGACCTCACGAGCATTGCTTGGATTAGGAAATTCGGAAATGATTTTACTTTTTGCTGTGCCAGACCTGACACCTACGCTAATTTCGAACCCCAAATAATCTATTTTCTCAAAAAAGAAATTGCATTTGCTCAACTTTAGTGTTAAGCCATTTCGTGAAAGTAATTTTATTACTTCTTCCAGGCGAAACAACCCCTCCTCAAATGACTTAGCCGGGCTGAGTATGTCGTCCATATAAACAAGAGTATAAGCGCTAACTGGCGAGTTTTGGATAATTTTATTCATTGTACGCTGAAATACGGATTGTGCATTTACCAACCCAAAAGGCATCCTATTAATCTCAAATTGACCATCTTGGGTCACAAATGCCGTCTTCTCGCGAGATTGCTCTGTAATAGGAATTTGGTAGTATCCCGATGCTAAATCAAGTGTAATAAACGGCGAACTACCAGTGAGCCGGTCGAGTTGATTTCGATTCTCGGTAGAGAATAATGTTCACGATTTGTTTTACGGTTTAGCGCGCGATAATCTACACATAGCCTTTTCTTCAGACTTTTTGTTAACCAATTCAAAATAGGACAACAGCCTACAGTTCGTGCACTGCATTTTTTGTTTTGGGCAACGGAAAAATGCATGTCCTTGCTCATTGCAGTTGTAGCACGTTATATTAGTACTCGATTTTTGGGAGGAGGTAAAACTCTTATCGGTTTGTCTATTTTTGTTTTGTGATATATTGTCGTGGATTCGTTTTTCTCTGTCCCTGCCTTTAGCAGCCTCGCTATTAAACCTGTCTTGACCTACTTTAACAGATTTAAAAAACTTGAGGACTTGTTCTGGTTCGGTAAATTCTGCACTCTGACCTCCGACACGTACATTTCGATCGTCAATAGCCGCTAACAGACAGTCCACTGCTCGTTTAACTGTGATTTCACACCGATTCAGAAGATTCAATTTTGAGTAGTAGTACAAATCCAAGGATCTCCGCAACGAGCTCTTTTGTTTAACATTTCGGATAGTAATTCTGCGTAATTTTCCCGGTTAGGGAAAGATTCACGCAGTTTTATTTTCCACTCAGATCAAGAATAAATAAGCGATGGTAAACCTTAGTACCAGGTCTTTGCTATATCATTTAGTTTAAGCATCGTATAGTGGACTATCTGTTTTGTCACTCCAGCTATATATTTGAGCACATTCATCCACTTTATGGATCCACGTTTCCACTGTCTGCTCCTTATTTAGGAGGTCAAATTCTGGCAAGACGTTCAGAACAGGAAAATTGTCACTATGGCTGTTAGGCTTAAAATTATTCATTACATCAAGAAATTTCTTAAAAAATACATTTTGAACATCATTATCGTTATCTACATTGACCTTACGTTCAAAATAGCGTGGTGTACGTGATCTTGACCTTGCTCGAGGAGATTTCCTTCGAACCGTAGAATTATGACGTCTCTGATAATCACGCGGCCTTGGTTGTCTAGAAGTAGACCTTGATGGCCTACCTCTCGAGCGCGTTGAACAAGTTCCCCTCTCGGCTGTTACTGCGTCGCCGTGGCGGGATGTTACCACGCTCCTAGACTTAGAGCGACGATGTAGTCGGAGGATCTCGCTCTTGCCCGTATTTGCAGCTGGTTTCGGCATGACGTAAAGCTCGGAGAAAAAAAAAACAACTGCATTAATGTTAATATACTTAAAATTTCAAAATATCATTAAAACATACAATTACAAAGTTAAAGTACAGAGAATTCCATAATCGAGATACTCCTAGAGGGATTTTACGCAAGAACTTAGTAGTTAAAGCAGTAAGTAATTTTCCATTTGGTACAGGGGGATTATAATAACGCGAGGAATATTGAAAATCGTTATTCGTAATTCTTTATAATTAACAATATTTCTACCAAATAGAAACTCTTAATATTACTATGGCAAAAGGCATTGTACAACATACAGAATATGTCAAACAACACACGTAATTGGTATATTCCTAAACTTATTTTTTTTTTCATTTACGTAATATTTAAAGTCACGACAGCTGTCGTGAAGTTTTCTACCTAGATTCGATATGCATAATAATGCAAATAAAAAAGAACTTGATTCTTTCATGAATCATGAAAGAATCATGAAGGATGTATTTTGGCTGAAAGGTGTAATATAACGACGTTTCCGAGACCGGCTACCGGGCACCCACGTTGCGTCACAAGTCGCAGACGATATTTTTATTATTTTTATTGTATTTTTACGTAAGTTAGTCTATAAGGTATGTATTTATGGGTCTTTATAACCTGAATACGAATAAATTAAATAAAGAAGAACTATTATTTAGTCAAAAACTGTCACCAAATTACACTCAAAACAGTGTCATAAAGACATTAATGATGAAGCTTTGCCAAGAAATGCCTTTATGATCAAGCCTTTTCGCCAAAGAAATTAAATGCCTTTATGGAATTGCGTCACACGACGTCAAAACCTAAGCTTTCAGAGGTCATACAAGGCGTATTATCAATTATAGATATTTCATTTATCAAGTAATGTACTGGTAAACGACACGCGTGTCCATAACAGTGCCACACAGAGCTTTAAATTGCAAAGACTTGGGGGTCACTACCACTGCGCCCGTCACCCTGAGACATAAGTGGACAAGTCTCTTGCGTCTATAATTTCACCTGCAGCCTTTACTCTTCGAAACCGGAATTCAGTAATGATCACATTACCGCTTGGCGGCAGAAATAAATAATGTGGCAACAAACTCTTTGGTAAGAAGCTCTACTTCTACTAAAAATTGTAGTTAAATAAAAAAAATAAAGCTATATTTATTTAAACAGAAAACCAAATAATTTACATCCGTTACAAATTAAAGCGAAGAAAAAATCAATTTGCATTTTTTACACAAAATACAACATAAATAACGTTGGTTGCGCGTTAAAATATGTGCAGGTTTCTATGTTTAGTTCTTTTCCGTAAATTCTTATCAAGAAGTCTTATAAAATCGTGAAGCGATGAGATAAAATACATTAACAAATTATATAACACAGTGACCGAAGCTGGATTAAATAAACGTCTTTGGATTCCCGCGACAATGGGCGAAATTCAGGCAGCGATCCTCTTTTCTATAACTATGCCAATACGTTCAAGCAGGAAGCTGCCAACCTTTGACTTTCCATTCAAACATTTTTTTTAAATAACCATAAAAATAATTGAAGAATTTTGTGTAATAAAAATCAGTTAATAAACCGTATTAAAAAATAATTCAGCAAAAAAAGTAAGAGTCTTATCGTGGCCATCTTGTGGAATTTCAAAGAACTTAATTCTTTTACCGGAACATATGGAAAAAGTTAATGCTAGCGCCATCTTTTAGGATAAAGAAAGTAAATAAAACGGAATATGAACGAATGGAAAGGTCCCATGTAGACACAAAACTAGGCAATTACGTAAAAAAAATCCCCATACGCATACATCATGGTTGACACACCCAAACACCAACCAGCCTATTTCCTAGACGTCTAGCCCTCACCATTTTTGGGAAGTGGGGACCACCCCCGCGTGGGGGCAGACGTTCCGGCGCCACACAAGGCTGTCTGGGTGAGAAGGTTAAGGACTTAGGCGCTAAAAGTTTCAGGAAATAACGGATAAATGATAGGGTTTTTTATTACTACTAGCAACTCTGGAGTTCGGAAAAACGAAGAAGTCAAATTATTATCTGTTTACTATGACTTTCAGGCCAGATTCAGGAATGATTCTTTTGTTACTAGCTGAAAAACGTAGTTATCGAGTCGACGAGCGCCTCAACGCGGCGCTGTCTGTGATTTTTTATTTTTGTTTTATTCACAAGTAAGTTGTAAACTTTTTTACAAAAAAGAAATAAATACATTACATTACGCTGCTTACACTTAAAACTATTAAATTTCATAATTTGATAAATAACGCACACACTCAACATAGCCCCGCACTAGGGAAACCCTGTGTCGCGGGTGCCATGGACACTCACGAGAGAAATAATTGTAGGCCATACAACTATTTCTCTCGGCCCGGGAATCGAACCTGGGACTTCTGCGTGGCAGTCCGGCATGGTAACCATTCGGCCACGGAGGCAGTTAAATAAATGCGTTGATTCAAGATTTGTTTTACATTTTGCTGGTTTACCTAGAAGTTTATCAAGAACGTCACTTGGCAATTTATTAAACAGTAATGGTAACATGTATCTCCAGCCACGCTTTCCATTTTGTTATTGTATGGAGGAAGAACATACCTCGGTAAGAAATTTAGATTACGCAATTTACCAATCCTCGTCGTTTGTTTTAACATGGCAATTTTATCTATTTCAGCACAAATTATGAATTATGATTCTATCATAACGAAAGCTACTAAAAAAGGAAACATTTTCCATTCAGTTTCTACAGTCTTCTACATTAATATCCTATAATAGACAACAGTAAAAATGTTTAAAAAAACATTTTTCATTAAGTTCCTACAGTCGCCTGCATTAATATTCTAAGATAGATAACGTTTGATGAGTTGTTATAAGAATGGGTGAATCTCATGAAATTTTTACTGACATGAACCAATATTTGCAGAAAATATTTTACTATTCAAATATCTTTTTTATAAATCAAATTCACGGGTTTACAGTTGACATTATGGGCGTATCATGTGATGGTTTCGGGTTCAATTAAAATTGATTTACTCTTCTACTCATAGCTTAGGTAATTGATGTTAAATTTTTGGCCAATTATCATTATCAATTATAACTAACGCGATGCGTATTTATTTTAAAGAAAGCATTAATTATTTTTTTCTGAAAAATTTATTTGTTTGATACGGAATTTTTCCATTATCCGACACTAGGTGCTTGTATGTTATGCAATACGAACGTGCGTAACATCTCTAGCATTTTCAATGATCTGCGAAAAAACAGCGACGCTATTAATACACGATCACAAATATGTCTACCCATATCAATAAAGCGCCAATGACGCTAACGATGTTTTTCATATTTTTTTGTTTTTTCATTAATGCTTTATAAAAGCTTTATATTTATGCAATAAGAGCGAAAAAATCGTTTCGCGTCGGCTCGTTCAACGCCTTTACACAAGTTGGCAACAAATCTGCTGTACGAAGGTACAGTGTCCGTACAGCTGTTTGTCGGCTTCGGCACCCGAATGGTCATGACGAAGTCCGAACGCTGCCGGTGTGACCGAAAGCGAAAGCTTTTTGTAACCAGCTCAGCCGATTCGGCGTTTATAAAATGTGTAGACTCCCTTAGTCATTGTGTTAAAATTTGTAAATAAAAAATAATTATTTGTTTTTCGGACAAGATAAATCCATATTTAATTAGTAACAGACGTATCAACTCTGTTAGTACATTATTTTAAACTTAGATCTAGTAAAATTTATGAATTACCTTATGAGAGGTCTCTCCATCTTCTCAGTAATTAGTTTCAGGATGCTTTGCTACTTGTGGTCATATTGATTATTATTTATTTTATTTATTGTATATTGCTATTTTGCAATAGCCAATAGCTGTGAGATAGAAATGGCGCTAATCAAACGATTGGACAAGTTATTCGTTGTTCTTTCTTATTTTATATTTTATTATTACCTGTTCCCTTATTATTCTAATTCACATATTAAAACTACGATTTTTTCCTTTATGCAGTTAGAATAATGTCGATGTTTAATATTTGATATCGACAGACAGTTAGTATCAATCAATGTAAATAAAAGTGGTGCCTAAAACAGCCATTTCGTTTTGGTCTATTGGTTAATGGTTATATAACAGCAATAGCTTTATAATAGCAGCAGATTTGATTACATTGCGTTAACGCCATTATCTGCGATTGAAATAAAAATAACAGGTTACACAAACTGTGTTGCCTTGTTGTTGCCAGGGCCATTGAGTTAAAAATTAAATTTCGTCACCAGAAAAACTACGTTTGGTCTGCAAAGTTAAATTTTACAAGAACATTGTTTTTTAACTCAAAATTATAACAGTATACGCCTAATTCCAAAAAATACAATAAAAATATACGCGCAAGAAAAATCAAGTTATCAGGGAAGTACTGCCACCTTACCTATTTCTGCCGTCAAGCTGTAATGTCAGCATTACTGTGTTCCGGTTTTGAAGGGTAAGGGTGCTGGTGATATTACAGGCACGAGTGACTTGTGAACTTATGTCTCAGGCTGACGGGCGCAGTGGCAGTGCCCCTAAGATCTTTGCGATTTAAAGCTCTGAGTGGCACTGCAACTGTTATGGATAGGCGTGTCGCTTACCACCAGGCGCACGACTTGTTCGTCCCGTCGTTTAAGAAGTCGTGTAAAAAAAATCTTGCCTGCACCATATCTCAAGTTACTTTTTTGTCCAGTTTTATCTGCGTTTGTAAACTATGTAGGATTTACAATAACAAATATAGTTAGATTCGCTTAAAAATTACGAAAATTGCCTTAACAACAAAAAATACTTACATATTACGCGATTAAATCAAAAGTTACGCAGACTGTTAGAAATGTAACTACCTAGCAATGCTACAAAATATTCATTCGCTGTCATTACCACGTTGTATGTAAAACTACAAAATAGCAGGTTTTCTGACAACAGTTCACAACAACAGTTGTTCATAATAATCTCAGTACAGAGTACTAAAAAAACCGACCTCAAAAGTACGTGGAATTACGTCTATTTGCTAAGGTTTATTGAAATATCCCCTAGTTCGCCCACTATACAGGCCTTGACACTGGAGATACAAAAATAGGTTCTCACTACGACACTACTCAAAGTTGAGAGAAAAGCGCCTTGAATTGGGTAAATAGCGAAATCAACCATTAAAGTAATTGCTCCTAAATTAAAGTTAGGCGCTATTTATAAAAATGAATCTTCATGCGTGAACAGGCACCCTTCGAGGTGGATGTTTTTCTTCAAAATGAAATGGTACCACTATGGAAGTACCCCCTTTTCAACAAAAAAAGACTCATGAAAATCGGTTCACAAATACCGGAGTTATCGCGTAACATACATACAAAAAAAGAACACAAAGTCGAATTCAGAACCTCCTCCTTTTTTGAAATCGGTTAAAAAATCGCATACAGTATAATTCATTATTGACAAACAGCCGTCCTTGCCATGTCTATTTCTGTCTTCGCGCTTCTGCACACCTTATTTAAATCAATTGTATATTCTCAACCTCATTAGAGGACTGTGCAGAATAGAGAATGCTTGATTAGAAAATCTCTGATCGTTTTGAGTTCTTTTCATTATAGGAAAAGAAAATGAAATGTGTAAAGAGATATTCCGGATATAATAATTCATCGTCCTTCCCATACCCCATTCCACGGGTTCGGCGCAATATGTTTCCTTCTTCCATTATCTTTATCATCCCATTTTTCACTTAATACACAAAAAAAATATGTATTTGTTTCTGAATAGATACATGTTTTGACAATATATCATGTACTAATTGTACTTAAAGGGATCAGTTCTCGGGTCAGTGGATTTAAGCACATAACAACTTACTTATGTACATTTTACATTTTGTAGCAGGAGAGATCCTTACGAAAGGGTCATTGCGAAATAGTGTTGTTTGCTGATGACACATCCTTGATTTTTAA
>NW_020653766.1:1133799-1135494 GCF_003589595.1 Hyposmocoma kahamanoa
CCTTACCTTTATTATAAAATTGATCGTGGGCGTCCCAATTATACCGAAATATCTTGTTACATAGAGAACACCTGATGTTGCTACGTTAGCTTTCTGACTTTGCTTATTGTGTTTCTTAGTTAATGTAATAACAAAAGTTTTAAAATTAAATCAAGAAAATAACTTTTGCTAAGCAATGGATTATAATAATTCCATAGGTAACATTTTTACACTTGAAAACGACTTTTTTTCGCTACACGTTCACTGTGCTGACTTCCTTGAGAAGAACGAGCAAGAAACTCTAGTGATTAGTCTTTTCAATAAGCTTAAATGCTATAGAAAATACACTTTGAATCATATTTGCGTGGAATCTAGACTCATGTTGACTTTCCATACATTTTTATCTAACAATTATTTGTTTGTTTTCAAATATAAATTTTTATTGGATTGATACTCAATTTTTTATGTGAAATTACTCCACTAGTTTGTTATATTTAATAATTATAAGAAATACTTTTCAATTTTGTAATATGACTTTTAATTAAAATACTTCTAATGTAAGTTTTAAACTTAAGAAATGATAATGTTAATATATTCTCCGGAAGTTTATTGTAAAAATACATACAGTTCCCCATAAAAGAATCGATTACCTTAGTTAAACGAAATCGTGGTACCATGAGTTTGGACTTAGTTCTAAGGTTAATAACATTCTATTTAAAGTTATACTTCTTCTTAATGTATCGATGACATACACATTGTGGCCCAAAACTAAGCCACGCCAAGTACGTAACTAGCAACCGCCATTAACTCCTCAATTGTGCAAGTATTAGGGCATTCAGGACGCGATGTGAGATAGGCCATCGTTTGAATCGCACTCCGCAAACAATGCAGGTTGAAATCATCCGGAAATCCCCACCTGAACAAGTTGTCATGTCTAACGAGTCCGAAGCCTCTTTTAAAGATTTCCAGATAGGCCATGGTAATTCGTGGCAAGTGATACGCCATTCTCATATGGGGTAAAGCGGCAGATATTCAAATTATATTTGTATTGCAAAAACGAGCGATTCGTTCTGTGTACCGTCTAGGCTCTCGGGTTTCTCTCAGAGAAAAGTTTAAGGAGACTGGTATCATGACTGTGACATCACAGTACATTTACTTAAATATTTTATATACCCGTAAAAATATACATAATTTCAATAAGAAAGAAGATATACATAATATTAACCTTAGAGCTAAGTCCAAACTCGTGGTACCACGATTTCGTTTAACCAAGGTAAACAACTCTTTTATGGGGAACTGTATACGTTTTTACAATAAGATTCCGGAGCATATATTAATTTTATCATTTCCTAAGTTTAAAAACTACATTAAAAATATTTTGATCGAAATATCATATTACAAAATTGAAGACTACGTGTTAGATAAAGATGTATGGAAAGATGACATGGCTCCAGAATCCACACAAATTTGATTCAAAGTGTACTCCATAAGTTTATTTGAAAAGAGCAATCCCTAGAGTTTCTTGCTCGTTCTTCTCAGGGAGCTCAGCGTAGTGAACGAGCAGTAGCTTAAATGTGACGTTTTCAAGTGTAAATTTATTTTACCTATGGAATAAATAATCTTTGACTTTGACTTTGACTTTGACATAACAGTTGTAGTGCCACTCAGGGGCACTGCCCGTCACACTGAGACATAAGTTGACAGGTACCATGTGAC
>NW_020653766.1:1135504-1167416 GCF_003589595.1 Hyposmocoma kahamanoa
GGCAGTGCCACTAAAATTTTGCGATTTAACACTCTGAGTGGCACTGCAATTATTATGGACAGGCGTGTCGCTTACCACCAGATGCACGATTTGTTCGTCCCGTCACTAGTATTATAAAAAAGTACACTATTGAACAGTTCCTCTCATCTGTCTGCCATTTCCATCATCAAATCAGTTCTAGGTCACCATAACATTTTATTGTTATTGCAATTACACCTTTGAACCAAGTTTTATTGAAATCGGTTAACGGATAGTGGATGAAATCCAATAAACCGAATTCATCCCCTAATTTGTCACCCTTGGAAGTGGAATTTTTGCATCAAATTTGAATAGGACAACTATTAAGGTAAGCCCCTTTCTAACAAAACAAGAATTTTCAAAATCGGTTCACAAGCGCAGAGTAATCGGGTAACGTACACACACACACACACACACAAACCGATAGAGTTGAATTGACACCTCCTCCTTTTTTTGAAGTCGGTCAAAAAAGAGTGTCATAAGTGCCGTTCTCACCATAACACACCCGAATGCATCAGAATCTTTTGCAACGCGTGTGTTGTACAACCTTCTCTTCAGAGCAGACTCGTGTCAAGCAGTGGGACGTATGTTGATGGTAAATCTAGAAAACACACAAACCGATCTTTTATATACATTATTATGTAATAGGTATTCCTTGTATATAATATCTGAAGCATCAAAGGTCTTAATAAGCCTCGCCCACGCGAAACTGTACCATGTACAATGATGTAAAGAAATTCTAGACGTGACATGATTATGAGTTAAAATTATAACAACAGAACGTAACAAATTTAAACGGTTACCATCCTGGACTGCTACACAGACCTGGGTTCGATTCCCGAGCCGGGAGTAATATTTGTATGGCCTACATTTATTTATCTCGTGAGTTTGGATGTAATATGTGGTTGTCTACGTGAGTGTCTCAGGGTTTCTCTTGTGTAGGACTGTGGTGTGCGTTATTATTATTATTATTCCATAACCTTCGCTCACTATGGCCCTCACAAGAAGGCCCTAGAAACAATAGAGTGGGCTATAGTCTTCAATCGTTTTCATCAATTAAATTTAGTACTATGCACGAGTATACGCAACGTACCTTAATTTACCGCTTCCAGTAGATAATTACATCTATAAATACATAGGCGTACATCTAGTTACACAGTCTTTCAGCCTCTCGTTTGTGTAGGCCGTGGGCTCGAAGGGTATATATTGAGAAGCTTTTTGTCCCCAAAACCAGTTCCTGGGGTACACCGGTGCGAATCAGAGCTCTTTGTATAAAATACAGGTCCCATCCAAGGTGAAAAAAATTAAAAAAAATAATTTTAGACTCTATTACACAGAGATTTTATGATTTAAGCTGTGAAAAAACTGAGTTTAAATTTGAAATTTTTGGTGTTGATTTAAAAAGACGTTCTTTTTGTTAATTGGAGGAAGATTTTAAATGTTAATAGTGCCAAATAGGTAAGCGGGCTTATTACACTTACACTTGTTGCAATTTTGATCATATTTTTTAACGCCAGCTTGAACAGGCGTAGGTTAGACTAGAAAAAGAATAATACTGAATTATACAGTTCTTCAGTAAAATGACGTGCTTTATATTCCACGTGCAAGCCAGTGTTCAATAATTACAGCTTTTTATAAAAAAAAAGACATCAAACGTTTGTGGAATTACATCTATTTGCCACGTTTTATTGAAATCGGTTACCGAAAAGTGCGCGAAACCGAATTCAGAACAGAAATTTTTAGAGGTAGAATATTTTCTTAAAATTCCCAACTGTAACTCGCAAAGTCGTGATAGGCACTGCCACTGCGTCCGTCCTTCTGAGACTAAGTTCACAAGCCCCATGTGTAGGTATGGTGGCAGAATTTGGACATTTGGAATGTAGTAGTATTTATGAAAGAGGTCGTCCAGGGAAGTGCTGGCGCTTTATCTATTTCTGCCGCCAAGCAGCAATGTCAGCGTTATTGTGTTCCGATTTCGAAGGGCAAGGGTGCTGGTGAATTTACAGGTACACGGGGCTCATCAACTTACGTCTCAGGGTGACTTCAGATCTTTGCGATTTAAAGCTCTGAGTGACAATTGACCGGCGTGTCGCTTACCATCAGGCGTACGACTTGCTCGTCCCGTCACTTGATATTATAAAGAAAAAAATATTTTGTAGAAATTCATGAACTGTCATAGGCATCATGCTAGATTAATTTTAGTACAATGTTGTTATCTGGCGCGTTATTTATTATTATAATTTCCGCTTTAATAACATAATAATAATAAGTTATGTGCTATTTGCATATTATTTGACGTAATTCATGTGACCGTGAACTTCTTCGAATATAATATGCGAGAGAATGTTGCCAATTTCAAGAGCAAATCTTGAAGTTTCTGTTTCAAGTACTATTTGAAGCAAGGTTTGTTTTTATATGGTAAATAAATAAATAAATAATGCACACACTCAACATAGCACCAGGGAAACCCTGTGCCGCGGGTGCCATGGATACACACATAGACAACCACAAATTACACCCAAACTCACGAGAGAAATAATTGTAGGCCATACCGGCATGGTAACCGTTCGGCCAAGGAGGCAGTTCAAATATTATATTGTATATATTGACCGCCGTATATATTGACACTACAGAAATATTTGATAGTAAAGCGAAATTGATTAGATTTTGAAAAATACTATTTTCTAAGTAATAATAAGAGTGTAAAATATAGTGAATAATGAATAATTAAAATAGTAAAGTCTTTTTTTTGTTGTGATATCAAGTGACTGGACGGGAGTAAGCGACACGCTTTCCATTGTAGATATAGTGCCACCCAGAGCTTTAAACCGTAGAGATTTTAGGGGCACTGCCACTGCGCCCGTCACCCTGAGACATAGGTTGACAAGTCGCAAGTCGCACCCTTACCCTTCAAAACCGGAAAACAGTAATACTGACATTGCTGCGTGGCGGCAGAAATAGGTAAAGTGGCAGTACTTCCCTGGACGTACTCTTTCATAAGGAGGTCTACTGCTACTAGTTGTTTTTTTTGAAGAAATAGATTTCTCACAGGCGGCAAAAAAGTCGTTAAAAACCAAAAAACAAAGATCTGCAATAAGCACATGGAAAAATTCGTAAGGTTCGCTAGTTCGTTCCGTGGCTTAGTTGGCATAGCGTCTAGCACGGTTTGCTAGAAGACGTTGGTTGGAATCCAATCAGATCACATGAATAAGTCTCACAGCAATGCGGATTTGATGTGCGGAGCGTCCACGCGGAGCACCGCCTGTGTGTGGTGTTAGAACATCGTTTTACAGTGACGCGGATTGCTCCGTACGGTTCCAATAATTTATATATATCAATTTGTTGTTTTTATTATTTGTTTTTATCTCGTTTGTCGCGTGCAATTTTTACGTTTATAAAATTACTATGCAGAACTGTCAAAACGTTTTAAAATCAGCTGTGACCTTGCTTGTCATGTTTGTCTGCGATATTCTTTTGCAGCTACTGGTCGAAGCGGTCGAGATGCGACAAAAATTAGCTATTGTGATAAAATTTTAAAATGGCGGTTTTATCAGTCGAATTTGACTGCTAAATGTGAATATGATAGATTTACCGCAGCGGCATGCTACACGTGGGCAGATGTGGCCTTATTACCCAAAGGAAGCGATTTAGTGACAATCCAACTTTTTGAACAACCGGACATTAGGCAGTTAGTACACTGGGAAAAAATATTATAACAACGATGAAAGTTTCAAAGAGAAATCAAATTCTTCAAATGCTCGAATTCTTCCCCCTCCCCTTTTCGTGTCTTGCGACCAAATTTGACAATAATAGGACACGTGGGTTGTTTTTCTCGTCGAGCCATTGACCTCGCTCGAGATTTGTGGATATCGCATCTCGCTGTAAAGACGCTTCCAGTAACTTTTGTTTTGATGGTTATCAACTGTGCGTGTAACATGAGACTTGTTTTAATTACAAGAGCTACACAGGAATTTATAAATATTTGAAAATGGCAACCTTATCGCTTCAAACCTATCGTTTTATTTTAATCCATTTCAATAAAAGATTTAGTAGCGGCAATCAAAACTCTTATAACATACGATACGAGACCAATTTAACGATTTCAAACACGTTAATTTTACTGTAAGTTTAAGTCACGGGACGAACAAGTCGTAAAAGCCTGGTGTTAAGCGACACGCCTGTCTATAGTCTTCAATTTTGTAATATGACTTTTCAATCAAAATATTTTTAATGAAGTTTCTAAATTGGGCAACGATAATATTAATATATGCTCCGGTATCTTATTGTAAAAACGTATTCAGTTCCCCATAAAATAGTTTGGACTTAGCTCTAATGTTAAAATTATGGACATCTGCTTTCTTAGCGAAATTATGTATATTTTCACGGGCATACAAAGTATTTGAGTAAACGTACTGTAATGCCACAGTCATGATACCAGTCTCCTTAAACTTATCTCTGAGAGATATCCGAAGACCTAAACGGTGCATAGAACGAATCGCTCGTTTTTGCAATACAAATATGGATTGTATATCTGCCGCTTTACCCCACATAGAGAGTCTAGAGACTGTCCTGATTGCAGTATCAGATAATCATCATCAGCATCAATCCAATTTATATGTCCCACTCCAGGGCACGGGTCTCCTCTCAGGCGAGGGTTCAGGCCATAGTCCGCCACCCTGGCCCACAGCGGATTGGGGTCTTTACACGTTTCCCGATTGTGAACCTTCTTCGAGGTTTCATCAGTTGTTTTCCTTCGCGGTTAGCAAGAGGTATTGCTACTGTATATGTCGTTACAGTTATGTTCACTATATAGTTTATAACAATAATAATGTTGGTTATATTATATTCCTTAAAATTCTTTCCAGGTTTGTGGTCATCTCATTTGCATCAGCGACAAACTTCGCCAGAGTAAAGAAGCTTTTATCCTGTGTTTTGGTGCTACAATAGCAATAGTGAGGTGAGCACGATGCTCGTTTTCGCACCTGTATTGATAACTCTCATGTCTTCATTTTTTTATAGCACATTGAAAGTTTTGGGGTAAGCTTTTGTTCTTGTGTCCTTGCTAAACCTGCAAACTAAATTCAGGTAGCAAAAGTTCGAATAAAAGGTCAATAAACACATGTGACATAATTTTGTCGAGAAGGTAACCCAGCCCATTGGAGTGGGTTAATAACGTAGGCGGACGAAATATGATATATCAGCCGTTCTGAAAACGTCTCATATTTTAGTACAAGTCGCCTATATGACAGTAACGAATTGAACTACTTGGTTATCTTTGGTTAAACTACTCTTTTTGTTTGTACGAACATATATAGCCAATAATGTAAGAAGAATTTTCCTAAATTGAATTCCGTCTGGATGTTATCAGGAATACCGTTATTAATGATCTTTTCAGACCAGTGGTAAGTTGGATGCTAAATGAGGAGATTCTAGTTCGTTTCCCATCATTTTCCACAGTCCAGCTTCAGCCAATCATGTATGCCAGACAACCACGCCAATTGCCTGATCTCAAACTAGGGAATTCAGAACAGAAAAAATTTTGAAAAGTTAATTTTCCAAATTGATCCTACCAGGAGTCGGACCCGGAATCTCCGCATCGAACGCCCATAAACCATCTAGATCATTAAAAATCTTGGCCATAGGCTTTCCGTGGTCTGTACCGTCCTCCACAATTCTGTGATAATTTCACCCACCTACGACCCGCCGATGTCATCTATTTTGTTGCAGGACATGTTGGCCACTATTTGGTTGTCGCTTTACTCCATCATCATAACGTTAAGCGTTATCATGTTCATTTCCCAGTGGGACCAAATTAACCAAATTACTTTTTTGGATTTGATCTGGTCTGCCTGGTCTAAGTAGTGCCGTAGTACGGATAATGGTCTGAGACTCGGGCAATTGGTGTTACTGTCTGGTATACTTATTTATCCTTGTTTATTTACTGTTTTTCGTGACCTCAAATGACACTTGTAAAGTTTAGCAAGTCGTAAACTGGCGTCTTCAATTTACTTTTCAACCCATTGTTTTTGAATTCATTGTCTATCCTTTATACGTTCCACAGTTGGCTCATCGACAGAAAAGGTTTAGGACATAGTCTTCGATATGGGTACGATGTGGATAGGCATTACCATTTTTCTTCCCCATTATCGAGGGATATTGTATGTAACTTCGAAATTGATGTCATATACTTTCCGCCACATTAATTTGAACCCTGGACCTTTTAATTAAGAAGCGACCGTTCTTCCACCGCTCTTTTCCATTACAAAGTAAATTTTATAGTAGAAACCTTCTAAGGATCGAATACTAAGTTCAACAATACAGATATTAGAGAGTTTATTAATTAGCAATTCCTTCTAAATAGCTAAGCTGTGTTATTAATTAGTCAGGTATTCAATATCGCATTATTTAATGAGGATACAGCATAATAAATATGATACTTTTACTCAAAATATCTAGTTCAAGGTAAGAAATTTCAATGAGAGCCGTGGCCCGGGGGCATCGTGCCTATAGGACTGGCAATGGTTTCCATCGATTTCTCTAGAACAAAATGGCGTATATTTGTTGAACAATTATTCCAGCTTATCATCCAGGGCAAAATCGTTGGAAAACGTAGTCTTGGTAGAAGGTGGCATTACTGGTTAATAATAATAATATAATTATTAAGACAACTACATGGTATGGTCCAATAGTGTTAGTATCTTACCAACTAACTTAAAAAACTGTGTTAGTGGCAAAGAAAATATAGACCGATCAAATAGACTATTTGATCAGGACCCGAATGAAAGACTTCATTATAGGCAGGTCCTATCTGTCAGGTATGACCTGTAGAATGCTGTTGGTGCTGACCCGCAGACTGCTGAGCAGTGAGGCTGTTTTCATCATGTGTAGGCATCTACCCGCGCCTCTGCAGTCGTGGTAAATTGCTGTGCAGAAACAAGGCAGCCCCATCAACATTCTAAACCTATTATGTAGGACCCGTAGGGCTCTAAGCGATCTTTTAGTGTAAGTGAATTACAGGCTGTTCGTATAAAACGACTGATATCAGGCTTTGAAGAGCGTTATTTTTACTTGCCTACTGCAACGAGCAAACCTGCGCGCCAACATATTACTTCTGATCGCCAATGCCCTGCGTTCCCTCTCAACATCCGCCTGGTCATTAAAGTCATCGGCAATACAATACCCAAGATCTTTAAAACTGTACACATGTGTCAGATTGGCATCATTAAGTTTAATGAGTGGTACTGATTCTGGAACTATACCAGCGGCCTTAGAGACCATATACACACTTTCCTGCAATTATACGCCGTTAAGAAATTGAGAGAATGGTTCGGTTCCAGGAACATCTCGCTCTTTAAAGCGGCCGTAGAGTGGTAGCAGTAGATCTCCTTGTGAAAGAGTTTATCCAGGAAAATACTGCCGCCTTACCTATTTATGCCGCCAAGCAGTAATGTTATATTACAGGCACTTAGGACGTGTCCACTTACGTCTCGGGGTGATGGGCGCGGCGGCGGCTTTAGCACCATTACTTCCTATTACTTGGTATTGTAAAAAAAACCTCTAAAGTCAAGATGTGTAGGATTTGTGGGCACCCTCTAAATTTAGACCAACCTCCGATAAGACAGGACCCTCAAAGAGAATAAGATATTTGTCTCTTCAAACAAACAAAATAATTTAGGTACAAATGTGTAACAAACACGAAAATCCAAGAACTGGAATTATATACAATGTTGCAAACTTGGAATTTTAACTCTGTGTTCTTTTTCACTGTAATAACATATAACCATTACACCAGTACATGGTACTGGTCGGGCGCGCACACTTTCAAGCCACGCTGCTACGTTTGTATGGAGTTACCATACTTAAATGATTATCACTAATATCAGGTTTCTTACCACGGTATGACTTCTTTTTATTTTCCCGATATTTCGGAACGGGTGCACGCTCCATTGTCACGGGTTGACTGGACGGCGGCAGATGACAGCTTTAAGAGCAGACATATCTGTCTACCTCTTACGCTGTCGACGACTACCTCCATCGCGATTTGTTGTGGCGTTACCATTGTCACTCGCTTTTTTCACACAAACAACACTCACTGTATCCACACGCGAAACTGAACTCGAGGTGTTTTTGTTTTTATTACTGCACGCACTAAGGACCGGATTCCATGCACTGGACAGTTTAAAACCATCATAACGGTTAAATGTTTTGTACTTCGTGATCTCGATGGCTTCTCGTACAAACCGTGGTATGTAGTGATTACCATACTTGTCTTTTTTATATTAACTAACTTGACGGGACGAACAAGTCGTGTGATTGTAAGCAACGCGGCTGTCCATAACTGTAGCAGTGCCACTCAGTGCTTTAAATCCCAAAGATCTGAGGGGCACTGCCACTGCGCCCGATACCCTGAGACATGTTGACAAGTCCCATGCGTATTGTGTGTACGTACACCAGATATCGCGATGAGTACCATATAGCTATTTTTGTAACTAATTTGTTTTATATTAACGAACTACAATTTATCAAAGCTACACTAATTTCTATTGATAACAAACGAATCAACTAGATGGCGGTTATGCCTTACCTTTGGGATGGTTTTGTTAAACACCAACTGGCCAACTTGGATTCAGTTAAAAAGCGTGTCAACAGGCATATGACTCGGAATTAATAGAGGTGAAAAAAGCTGCAGAGCCTTGAACACCGCCGTAAAGTTGTGACAATGCTCTTTCATCGGCATCCCACCTTTTTATCATCCTTTTCTCTGGTGCCTTGAAAGGGTTGTAACCCTAACTAGCCGTGAACAGGTTCACGGCAAGGAAATGGGAAACTTCCGGTCCACAAAATTTATTAAAGAAGTAAAGTTTAAAGAAAGGTTGTAACAATATAAAGGTAAATGTAAAAAAAACAGATATAACAGTATAAATCACTCCCTACACTTTATTATTAAGGCACTTACCCCTAAATGGGCCGAGAAACTGAACTACAGAAATAGATACATGAAGGGTGTAGACTTATAAATTATTACACATGATTAGCTTATTAACAGCTCTGACTGTTGTGGCGGTCGAGTTGGGAGTGACCGTGGTACGAAAACAAAATGAGAAAGTGTAGGAGGATGGAACAATTCAAATTTAAAATTTAAATACAAGTAAAATAAAAAAAATGATAAGATACAAGAGGAGAGAGGCGATACAAAGAGGTGAGATGATGGTGTAAGGAGGTCACACCATCACAGCCTGGTCGCCTAATACAGGGAATAATTTTAAATCCACACACACAATACACATTTTTCATTTTGATTGAAGCGGATCGACCAAAACTAAAAAACATATGTAAATATTCATCACCATCAAACTATTTCGGTTCTCATTAACTTTTACGTTAATTAACGTCATTTTGAAACTTTCTTTTTTCTGAGTGGTTGACTACTCGCACTACTCGTTAAATAAGCCTCAAGTCACTATTACATTACTCTCTAGACTATGACCCTGTACTATTATATTCCATTTGAACCCTACGAGGTTCTCACGTTTCTGACGTGCTGCTGTACCTATGCGTACAGGCCATTGGGCATTAAACCGCTTGTACACAGATTGTATCACTAATTTCATAATACGTTGGCTGATGATGACCAACGGAATTGTAAGTTTTACACCATAGTGGGCGACTTCGCAAGAAACTCCCTTCAACTGAGGTTAGAGATTTTTCTCTATTTTGATAGGCTGGTGTATGTGGATATTACGAAAGGTTTTGTTTAAATGTATTATGAAATCGGAAGAATGGGAAGATATATCGTTTAGATGTCTAATGTTTTCACGCATCCCCATTAACCGCTCACGCGATTCATGCGTCTCTGGAAGCATACCACACCTAGAGGTGCCGGTGATGATTTTATACCGATTTATCGGATTTCGAAGTTATAACAGGTAAAAGAACTAATACTAATTGCTATTTCGGTAACTACTCTAGCAAACCATAAAGTTTTTAATGCCTGGGTCTGTCATTTAAAAAAAATAAACAACTTCAAAAATACTTCACGACAATCATGTATGTTATTGTTTGGGCTGGTGATGTCGGTGTTTATTTATTGAAAACATACCGTAAGTTGCGTTTTTTAAGTTTACCCTGAATATAAATGTTTGTAAACTATATATCTACTTCTTAATGAGAAAAAAACAAATTGTGTGAAATTTACATTACCCAATGTTAGAGAGACGGTTACAAACATTGTAGTTAGAAACGAAAAATTGAATCTTGTGGATACAGTTGTATTTCTAGGTATAACGTTAGATGCTAAATTGCAATGGGGTCCCCATATAAGTAAGTTATCAAAACGGCTCGGCTCTGCAGTGTACGCGATTAAAAAAATAAGGAAACTTTCAGACGTCGAAACCGCTAGATTGGTTTACTTCAGTTACTTTCACAGTCTAATGACATACGGCATTTTGCTTTGGGGTAATGCCGCCGATATCAATAGAATCTTTGTCCTGCAGAAACGTGCAGTTAGGGCAATTTACAATCTGGGCCCCAAAGTATCTCTGAGAGATAAGTTTAAGGAAATTAACATTCTTACACTAGCCTCACAGTACATTTATGGAAATGTAATTTATGTTAAAAGGAATAGTAATTTATTTATGAAAAATAGTGACAGACATAACATTAATACGAGGAATAGAAATAAACTAGCTTTTCTTGATAGTCGTCTTCACAAAGTCAAAAAATCATTTAAGGGGCAACGTATACGCTTCTATAACAAGATTCCGGTTGATATACAAAATTTGCCTTTCACGAGGTTTAAAACTATAGTGAAACAAAAACTTTATACTAAAGGTTATTATACAACTTCTGCGTACTTGGATGACAAAAATCCGTGGTAGTAACCCGTTTAGCTCATGGAGGTAGTCTCGATCTCTGATGTTTCAAATAAAAAAAAAATATATTGTAAATGCTATTTACAAAGAGCAACCCCTAGAGTTTCTTGCTCATTCTTCTCAGGGGAATCTGCCTTACGAATGAGCAGTAGAGTTTAACCATTGTGACGATATCAAGTGTAATAATGCTTACCTATGAAATAAAGATTATTTTGAGTTTGAGTTTGAGTTTATACTTTAAGGAGTAATTTCATGGTAAACATTAGAACCACTCCAACGGAATATTATCATATTTACCCAAGTACACCAAAAATTTCATTAGTGCTTTTTAAGTGCAGGATTTGCGGTGTATTACCGCATTTTATTTGAGATATTTTTGTTGTAGTACAGAGGGTATTTATTTAGCAATGCAGAGTAATAATTTTTATTTTTAAAAACTTGTATTTAAACTGAATCCTTTTTTAATTTGCGAAACCAAATAGCCTCCATTTTGCGGTAGGATGAGCGCATCGCGTGAGCGGTTAAAACTTCTATTTTCCAATTTTCACTGATTACTGTGCCTTTCTCTTACTATTACTATTATTGCTTACTTTATTATTATTTAATATTACTCTTACTTTTATCCCATCTCTTGAACTTAATACGTCCCAAAAAAACCTGAATGTTTTTTTCTCCGGCTCCCCGGGTATTGTTATGCGATTTATGCGACCTCTTTCATCGTGGTCCCACCTTTTTATGATCCTTTTCTCGGGTTTCTGGCCACCTACTCTGAAATTTCGAATCGTTCTTATTCCTTTTCTTCGTCATTCTTTCTTTTCTTTCCGTCGCCACTCTCCGCTAAATTCCCGAAGCGAATACACGTGCTCGACTTCATTTAAAATTCTGACCTGTTGAAAATCTTGTAACCTAAGTGCTTGTAAAGCATAATATTTGTAGAAAATGCACTCTTTTGGGCCTGTTCTTTTCCCTTCTTGCACCTTCTCTATCTTTATTTCTACAATAAAATGTATGTAAACCGAGCCTTCTATTTAATAACGTGAGGTCCACGTGACGAAGTTGCCTGCTTATCGGTATTCTACAGGCTATATCAAGGAGAGTGTGTGAGGGAAATGCACGATTTAATTCCATCTTTCCCTTTTCATCATCGGCGGATCAGACGTAGGCGTAGGGGCCTTCCTTCCAAGGATTCGAACGAATTGTTTCGTTTCGACATTTATATGGCAAACGTCTATGGAGTGGAATTACCTGCCTGCAGGTTCGTTCCCTGAACGGTACAACTTGGGCCTTATCAAAGCGAGAGTGAATAGTTTTTTTAGGTGTGCATGCTCAATCGTCGACATCATCATTCCATCAGGTGAGATGGAAGTCAAATAAAAAAAAAAGAAAAATAATTCGCCACTCCGAGAATTGACGTACTCGGCTGCAATATCCAGCAGTAGATGCGTGTAAGCCGATGAAGGCGATTCATCCATTAGAGTTAGTAACAACACTTAAAAAACCAATATTCGAAAGTGTAAAGATTCAAGAAGCATAATGCTCAATACGCTTTAAACCAAAGATTGAAACTAATTTCCTTCATCACTTTTCCAATCGCTTGATCCAAAGCGTGCCGCAAAAGTGGGTCAAAACTCTTCGAAGATCAGTCATAGTGATCGGAAAGTTAACTCATCTGTTATTCCCTAACGGCTCTTTAAAATTGTCCAGTTCAATTGCTCCGATATCGAAAAATTTAGACGCAGCGTTGTCAACATGTTAACATTGGAACCGTTGGCATGCGTGAAGTTTTAAAACAACTAAATTTACACACAGAAAATCAAAATTATCTTTATTTCGCAGGTAAGCAAATTACACTTGCAATCGTTCCAAAGCGCATTTGCGCACTACATCCAATTAGCATTCGTTCGGAATTCGAGGCTATGCAAATCTAGAAAGCTCGGACCCACTTCGGATGTCCCTTGTGCACTCAGTCCGATTAGAATCCAAGGTAATACGAATATCGCTTGTACACCTGGAGATAAAATGATCCCTGTGACATTTCGGATTCGGAACTTATAATCGGAATAGGACGTAGTGCGCAAATGATCTAACAAAGTAATATCCTCTCTTTACTAAAATAACCTTTACATTTACTTAGCTCGAAAACAACTAATTGAATCTTATTATTCTCGTAATACTGAATACCTGTTTCTGCCGCTAAACTGTAATGTCAGCATTACTGTGTTCCGATTTTTTATATATATATATATAATAGACACACGCTTGGCCACAATCTCACCTGATGTTAAGCGACGATGTGACCGACGATGGGACGCGTTTGCCTAAAAAATGCCTATTCACTCTAGCCTTGAATAGCCCCAAATTGTACTTTTCGGGAAATACAGATGCCGGTAGAGCATTCCATTCCTTTGCCGTACGCATCAGAAAGGAGGAAGCA
This sequence comes from Hyposmocoma kahamanoa, assembly GCF_003589595.1. Classification (NCBI taxonomy): domain Eukaryota; kingdom Metazoa; phylum Arthropoda; class Insecta; order Lepidoptera; family Cosmopterigidae; genus Hyposmocoma; species Hyposmocoma kahamanoa. The sequence continues at coordinate 1,148,828 of NW_020653766.1, forward strand.
AAGCGCTTAGTGCGAATAGGTGGAATATCAACGACATAAGAATGGAGTGCTCCGGACCTTCTAGTCGACCGAAGGAGGAACGGTGAGGGCGGAACCAAATTTGAAGCGCAAGGGTGCTGGTGAAATTACAGGCACATGGGACTTGTCAATTTATGTCTCAAGATGGCGGGCGCAATTGGAGTGACCCTAAGATCTTTGCGATTTAAAGGCGTATAACCTATATCCGGCATCAGTCTCTCACAAAACAGTTGGGTCAAATTTTATTTTGTTTGAACCCTAATTAATGACTCTTAAGCCTGTTTTGTGAAGAGAAAATAAAGCAACATTTTATTTCAATATCTTGCCCCACAAAAGAACCGAGAACCCTCTAATGTCTTAACTTCGGTAACACGAGCTTCCATTGATGTCTAGTATTAAATATTAGTACGGCACTCCGTTTATTATACAATTAGTTATTCAGACGCACAAACAGTGTACAATTGTAAATAAATTATGATGCAGTTGGTCAATATACCAATTTCCTTAAAAATCTCCCTAAATGAGGTACGTGAGCTTAATTTACAGATCGCTCTCTAACCTCATGTTTATGCAAAATAAAAATTCTCTTCAAAGTAAAAAGCTTTGTTTGACACTGCAACTATTATGAACAGACGTGTCCAGAGATGTATAGTTTTAACCGGGCTTTTACCCAAAGCGCCAGGTTTTAACCCATTTCTGCCCAAAATCATGGGAAGAAACAGACGGATTTGGTATAATTCCATACTTATTACAAATTTCGATGTAAAAAATCTTTTTCAAAGGAATAAGAAGCAACTCCACATAATATCCATCTTGCAATCTTGTGGATTATCACTATTGAGGATGCAAATTGTTTGAAAATCGTTTCAAGTTCATACCACCGAACGATTTTTTGTATTTGATTCAATAGAAAGGCAAATCGAATCATGTAAATCAGAAAGCAATAAATTATGTAATAATATCATTCAAAAAAATTCAAACCGACGTCTTCTAGCATAGTAGCGTCATCTATGGGAAATCTATGATATTTTGTCACCCAGTTAGATACCTTTACAGCTACCAGCCCCTTTTTCTGAGTATTCGATCTTTGTACTAATAATTATAACAAACTAGTGGAGTAATTTCACATAAAAATAATTAAATATCAATTTAATCAAAATATCAATACAATGAATAGCGATATCTCTAACTGGGGCTGGTAGTTGTAAAGGTATCTAACTGGGTACCTCAGTAGTGGTCACATTCAAATTTAAAGAAAATATTCTATATCTAAGGGCGGTAAAAAAGTTGAGATTATTTGTAATACAAAATGACAGGACGAGCAAGTCGTGTGCGTGATTATAAGCGCCACGTTCCAGTGCCGTCCAGAGGGTCACTGCCGCAGCGCCCGTCACCCTGAGACATAAATTGACAAGTCCCAAGTGCCTGTAATTTCACTATTAACCGGAACGCAGTTATGCTCACATTACTGCTTGGCGGCAGAAATAGGTCAGGTAGCTCAGTTACTGGACCAACTCTTTCACAAGGAGCTCTACGGCTACTGTATTATAGTTTCATATTGCATTTGCGTCAAATGTAGTAGACGTTATACCTTGTATACGAGTACTTGTATACCCGCTAACGCGATGCGCTCCTCCTACCGCAAAATGGCGGCTATTTGGTTTCGCAAATTAGAAAAGCAGTCAGATTAAATACAAGTTTTTATAAATAAAAATTGTTATTCTGCATTGCTAAATAAATACCCTCCGTACTACCAACAAAAACATCTCAAATAAAATGCAGTAATACACCGCAAATCCTGCACTTAAAAAGCACTAATGTAATTTTTGGTGTACTTGGATAAATATGATAATATTCCGTTTGAGTGGTTCTAACGTTTACCATGAAATTACTCCTTAAAGTATAGTTTATAAACATTTATATTCAGGGTAAACTTAAAAAACGCTACTTACGGTATGTTTTCAATAAATAAACACCGAAATCACCAGCCCAAACAATAACACACACGATTGTCGTGACGTATTTTTGAAGTTGTTTTTTTCTTTTAAATGACAGACACAGGCATTAAAAACTTTATGGTTTGCTAGAGTAGTTACCGAAATAGCAATTAATATTAGTTCTTTTACGTGTTCTAGCTTCGATATCCGATAAATCGGTATAAAATCATCACCGGCACCTCTAGGTGTGGTATGCGTCTACGGCTGCATGTATCGCGTGAGCGGCTAGGAGATTTTCTGGGAACTTTCAATAAACAGTTCTAATCCAAATTCAAAATCGTTTATTGCATAGTCACCTATTAATAAGATGTTAATAATAAAATCACAGTACATGTGACACCCTGTAAGGGTGTTTGCAAAAAGAGTAGCGTTGTACGCATTTTAAAAATAAAATAAAAACAAAAATTATTACACAATACTATTAATTAATACTATACATATTGTGTTTAGTAGGACTATATAACTTACCATTATTGAATTCTCTTTCTCAAAAAAAAAACATTTGAATAAAAAATAACGTTATTAAACTCGTAGCTCTATGCAAATGGATATAGATTGTACCTACGGATATAATTTTCTATTACTATTCCATATTAAATCATTCTGTTCTGCTGTAACAACTCTTACCAATTAAAAAAGTTTTAAGTTGTCTTTCAAAAGCTTTGGAATCCTGAGTACATTTTATGCTGTTCGATGAATATTATTCCATTTTTAAGAAAGGTAGTTTTAATTTGTACTGCTTACGATTATTGCTTAGGTCAGCTTAAAGATATAAGGTCAGAGTGCTTTTTAATGAATTCAGAATAATACGTACATGCGAGTTATCGTTAGTATATTAAATTTGCGAAAATAGTTTAACATTCTTATGCACTTCTTTTGGAGAACAATTCTGTATAAATCTGTACAAAGCACGATCGTGTATCCACCGTACTGCTGCCACCTTTGGGACGGCTCTGTCCATTACCAGTTAGCTGCCTTGGACTTGGTGAAGCGAAAAGCAAAGATTCTTATAAACAACAATTCTCATGTAGAGTCGAAGCTTTAAAATCTCGACCATCACAGAAAAGGAGCCTGCTTGTCGGTTTTCTATCGGATACATTTCGGACTCGCAGGAACTTTTCAATTTAGTTCCACCCTCACCGTTCCTCCTTCAGTCGACTAGAAGGTCCGGAGCACTCCATTCTTATGTCGTTGATATTCCACCTATTCGCACTAAGCGCTTGGCATCCTCTTTTCTGATGCGTCTGTATCTGTATTTCCCGAAAAGTACAATTTATTATGTGACTATTCAAGGCTAGAGTGAATAGGCATTTTTTAATCAAATGCGTCCCATCGTCGGTCACATCGTCGCTTAACATCAGGTGAGGTTGTGGCCAAGCGTGGGTCTATTATATATTAAAAAATAACAAAACAACAAAATCTTTCTTCGACGCTCAGTCTTACTTTGATTACTAACTAGGCGCGTTTGTCTGTTATAGGCGCTGCGATGTGTGGCGTGTGGTGGCGCGATGCGGGCGGGTGAGGCGCGCTTGGTGCGGGCGGTGAGCCGCGCCCATGCGTCTTGGCGCGACGGCGCTCGCGGCGGCGCTGGCGCTGCTGGCGCTGCTCCCGCCACCCGCGAGAGCCACCAGCCCGCACGGCCTCCGCCCGCCCGAGCCGGACCCCCAGCGCCTTAACCACATCAAGTCACAGATACTCTCCAAGGTGAGCGTCGTCGTCCACTGTAACTGAAACAAACAATTCTTTTATATTATACTGTGGGCGCCGAATGAGGAGGTCCCGGATTAATACTGGTCTAGGCGTTCTGGATTGTGCCTCAGTGGAAGTAGTAATTCATAGGCCTGCACTAGGGCAACCCTGCATCGCAGATGCCATGGACACACACATAAACAACCACAAATTACACCCTAAAGTCACGAAAGAAATAAATGCAGGCTATACAAATATTCCTCCCGGCCTGAGAATCGAACCCAGGCCCACTGCGGGGCAGTCCAGCTTGGTAACCGTTCGATCACGGAGGCAGTTGTAGGGGTACAATATGCTGTTGACAATGACCTACTTGTTGTTGTTGTTTGTGTGTAGAAAAGAAATGTTTTGTTGAGCAGAAATACGTGTGTTCGTCTTGAAGGTTTTTTCATATAACTTATACGAGTAGTGTCACATGTTTAAATCAAGTAACTAATTTTACTTAAATTGGTTAATTTCTATTTAGTCGTTATTTCTTTTGTCTGTTTAAATAAAATTATTTTTTTGAAGGAATATTTCGGTCTATAGTCAATTTACACGTCAACTGTATTTTTGTGTTGCTAGAATATTTTTTCAAAATTGCCTACTTCACAATTATCTTCTAGTGCTATTTTCCATCAAAATGTTGTAATGCAAGGACTTTTTACCTATTTAAATGTTGTTTTAATTTCAATGGCCTCTCGCAGCATGCTAGGTAGATTACGGATTTTTTTTTTGCAAGGACCTGTTTTATATAAATGTTTGTAATATTTTATGGTTAATCAATTAAGAATGTCACCACAAACACCACCGCATATTAAATATTATACAGGTAAAAATGATTTAAAATGCAAAAAAGCGTAGAGCGTGCTCGTACAACCATAATGAATTCCGTTCCTCTGGTACTCATAGTGCAGAAAAGTTTGAGACCAGGCAATTGATGTGATCCATCCATGATCATGATCTGGCATCTTACGGATGACCAGCGGACTGGCTACAAAGACAAACTCACTAGACTAAGGGTCGTATTCCAGAACTTTACTCAACGCTCAAGTCTTGAAGATTTCTAGTGTTTGAAATCATACTCAAGTCCCGACTTGAGCATTGAGTAGAGTTCTGAAATACGACCCTAACAGCGTCTGCGCGCTACGTCCGACATCCTAAACAATTACTATAAGGGGGTTTTGCTTTGGGGTAATACCGCCGATATCAATAGAATCTTTGTCCTGCAGAAACGTGCGGTTAGGGCAATTTACAATCTGGGTCCCAAAGTATCTTTGCGAGATAAGTTTAAGTAAATTAACATTCTTACACTAGCGTCACAACGTAATTTATGTTAAGAGGAATAGTAATCTCTTTATGAAAAATAGTGACAGACATAACATTAATACGAGGAATAAAAATAAACGAGTTATTCTTGATAGTCGTCTTCACAAAGTCAAAAAATCATTTAAGGGGCAATGTAAACGCTTCTATAACAAGATTCCGGTTGATATACAAAATTTGCCTTTCACGAGGTTTAAAACTATAGTGAACTTTATACTAAAGGTCATTATACAACTTCTGCGTACTTGGATGACAAAAATCCGTGGTAGTAACCCGTTTACCTCATGGAGGTAGTCTCGATCTCTGATGTTTCAAATAAAAAAAAATACTGTAAATGTTATTTACAAAGAGCAACCCCTAGAGTTTCTTGCTCATTCTTCTCGGGGGAATCTGCCTTACGAATGAGCGGTAGAGTTTAACCATTGTGACGATTTCAAGTGTAATAATGCTGACCTATGAAATAAATATGATTTTGATTTTGATTTTTACTGTCAAATAAGTAATACTCGACGAAATTTATAGACAATGTGAAGTATGAAGCTTCATTCGTACCATGCATCCTTTAATTTGTCGAGTATTACTTATTTAACAGTAGTAGTAGGACAGAGAACTAGAGTACATCTAGAGATCATTTTATCTCTAGGTGTACAAGCGATATTCGTATTGTCTTGAACGATTACGAGACATTCAAAATTACGCCAGCTTTCTTTGGACAAAAAATGACGATTGCTCAGTCCTAACTAAACTTCTCACGAGAGCAGATGGCAGAGACCACACCAACACATTGTCAACTCTGACTTGAACATTGTCCAGAAGTTTACTTATTAAATAATGTGTGCTTCGGCCTTTATTAAATATTGCTAAACTGCCATAATGTTTGTCGTCTTTTTTACAATATCAGTTGCAGTGCCACTCTAAAAATCGCAAAGGTCTAAGGGTCAGGGTTGACAAGTCCCGTGTGCTTGTAATTTCACCAGCACCCTTACCTTTCCAAACCAGAACGCAGCTCACATTACTGCTTGGCGGCAGAAATACGTAAGGTGACGGTACTTCCCTACTTGAGTTTTTATGACCTTCGTAGCTAAATTCTTCTGTGTTCCCCAGCTGGGTCTTTCGTCCCGGCCGCAGCCACGCGGGGCGCCGCCGCGCGACGTGGTGCGGCAGATCCTCGCGCGCGCCGCGGATCCGCAGCCGCCGGCGCACGCGCACGACGACCAGCCCATGCGGGAGGTCATTGCGATCGCACAGAGAGGTAGTGTACCTACGGCTAAAATGGCCAAACCAAGACTTGGTGGTAATGACGATATTTTGTCATTTGTTGTGTAGAACCATCAGCTTTTCTTTTATGGGTGCTGGTAAGTAGTGGTTGACCTTTAAAGACCTTTAGATTCGGCTTCACTGAAAACCAGAGCAACGAGGTGTTTTCACACGTCTTGTTACAATAAACTGAGTGGAGACGATTTTAGTAACTTTTAAATGTAAATCTAAAAGATTTTTTGTTTTATTCTAAGGTTATTTTAATTTTTTGTTATCATTCTGTCATAAGGTTACCAAATAAACTACTTTTCTTTCTTCTTTTAAGAATCAACACACTCTTAGTTTGCAACGGCTCTAAATTGGCCTATTTCTTATTGCATACTGATAACCTTCACATTACTTATATATATTTTTATGCTCTCTTACGTAATGGGGTGTGAATAGGCACTTTCTAGCGTGCTCCGTTCAGGCACACATCACCACCTACCATCAGACAAAATTGTGTTGAAATAAGCATATTATAAAACTAAATCAGAGCTAAAAACATTAAAAATAAAAAGTGAAGTATTTATTAAATATAAAAAACGAAACAAAGCCATTTTAAAAGTCATAGAAATGAAATGGCAGTGGCTCAACACAAATACCGCAGCCTACCGTGACTCTGGAGTTCTGTGAGCTTCATCAGACTGCTTCCTTCAATTTAAATCACTTCATTTACATTGTCTAAGGTCACTCAGGAATGAATCCCTACCTAGCCTATTCTACTAACAGAAATTAGCGATTTACTCCATCCAGATGGAACTTGTAATTGAGTATATTAACATAGAGTTTCTATTCCCATTTACACCGCACGCTTCGATCATTATTAACCTTATAGATATCTTCATATCGTTATAGTGTAGCGAATAGGAAGCGATAATAACGAGATGGTTGTACAGATATTCTCCTATTGGTGTATTAAATTACGCACGTAAAAGGTGCAAGCCCGGATTCGAAACCATGGCCTCTGCGGTCAGACCGAGATAGAGTTTTCCGCTACATATATGAGTAGAGGCCTGTGCCCAACAGTGGGACTTTAATTAGGCTGACTTTTATTATTCACATCAAATCAATATTACATTTAATTCTATAAGAAGTTCTTGTCATTTATTCGTCAACATTTCACACTTGTTAATTATTTTCAAAAGAAATTTTTATTTATTTATTATTTATATTGTATTTTGATTCCTTTTGAATTACTGGCTGGTCATTCTTATGGGAATCAATTAAGTGTTTTCGAAATTTTTATTATATATTTTTGACATAGTTTTCATTAATATCATTTTTTAAATTATTCTTTATTATTTATTATTCTGACTATATATTTTTACTATATTTTAGATGTATATGAGACGAAGAAAACTCCAAATAATGGTTGTTTTGACTATGCGAAATGACCCATAAGTCCTTTTAATAAAGAACGTTACTCGTAAGTTAGCGTAAACGTTATATTTGAATATATAATCTTCTATTTTAAATATGCTATCGTTATAATTTTTATTGAGTTTATTTCAGAATATGAACAAGCTGCCTTTTAAGGATTAGGAAGGAAGTGGATAAGTAAAAAGTAAGTACTGTTTTTGAAAATAATGACCAGATCATTCGACGGTGACCTCGTTCATTGTCATCCCACCTTTTTATCAAACACTTCTTAGGTACCTGGCCACTTATTTTTTAAATTTTGAATCGTTTTCGAATTCCCTTTTCCTTTATCCTCTACGGTTTTCCTTCATTATTTTTAGTATCCACAATCCGCCATCGAAATTCTTGAAATGGATGGACGTGGCCTATAAATCACAAATCACATTCATTTCCTCGACTATTATTAATATTATAAAGTTATATAGGCCCTTTTGGGATTAAGTATTGTGTTATTTAGTTTTATAGGGAGTGTTTTACAATAACTGTACCTATTATATATCATTTTCATATTTGTTACAGTCTTTCTTTTTCTCTTTTATCTTCTCTTGTTCACAAATCTTGTGAGGCAAGCCTACTGCATTCTCATTTCTCTAAGGCCACAAATTCGCAGCGGTGTTTTGTCTTGAATATGTCTAACACAACACTTCTTCTGAACCTTGAACACTCTTTCCAAAACTACTGAGTTGCCCGGAATAAGAGGGCTTGTATGAAAAAAGCATCGAGTATATAACCAGAAATAGAGACGAAATAAGGGCCATATATTCGTGGTAACTCATCAATGATACATCACTTATAAATATCAACACTCGTTTGCACTGAATTAGAGACAGGCCAACAACTGTCCCATGTGTACGTCTAAGTGTCAAAATTATTATGTATTTATTGTAATAAAGATAATATCTCTAACAATGCCGTGCTGTTCTATTCGGTGGTGTGGGAACAACAGCAAAACATCTAATTACAAGACAAACGGAATCACATTTCATTGGTAATTAAATATTAAATATGTGATTTTGCAATTTTCGTCCATTATAGCAAAGCTCAAGTTAACTGGTCGATTTGAAGTGAAATAGTTGACGACACCCGTCAATTGTTTCGAACTCGGGCTGGCCAATCGGAGCGCAATTGTCACAGTAATGATATGGCGGAATAGTTTTCAAACAAAAATGACATTTCCTCTCTATTTCTGGTTATATACTCGATGAAAAAAAGTTATGAATGCAAGAGAAACCAGACACGTTTGTCAGGATGTACATATCGACGCTTGTAGGGCAAAATGAGATAAGCAACACTTTTGGCTCATATTGAGTTACATATACCGTTGGAATCAGAAACATTAGCTAATTCCAATATCACCAAAAGTGTCGCTTATCCCATTTTGTCTTTCAAGTGTCGATATGCATGTAAATAAAGAATTTCAATACCAAAACAGTATTTTTAGTCTCATAGATTATAATTAGAATTTATGTATTGTTGTACACAATAGTTTTATTGTTGTCGGACCGCAATCGCAATCTTACAAAATAATGTATGAAGCTTTTTTACGACCGAACCAATGAATAAAGCATACTTTATTGTAATGAGAACAATGAAGCAATTCCACATTACATGGACATGGATTATAGATACTTACATACTTTTATTTTCTATTGTCGAATACTGTTGTGATAACAATAATAGGCTAGACAACTACAGTAAGCGCCTAGTTACACGAGGCGAAAGATTTCGTGAGGCCACCGCGCGGCTACCGCCCTGTTAACACGCCTTCATGTACATTAATGGCGAATATGAATTCTATTTACCAGGCAACAACATTTAAAATCCCCTGAAGAAACAACCGCGTGACGCGCCGCGGGTCAAAGCTAAATGGATAGAGCGTATTTTGCCATGACAGTTAGACGCACGCGGTCTCCACACACATCAGGGCCGTGCCCGGGACGTGGACGTGGCGTGCTAGTTTGTATGAACTGCGGGCCCGTCCCGGCGTCGGCCCGGACACGGACATGTGCAACGATATTTTTTAAGCCCCTGACGGAGCACTGCCCGTCCACATCTCGGGCACGTCCCGGATATGTGTGGATGGACCTTTATGCCGCTATTATAATTTGAAGAACCTAATGAATTTATATAGACGCTAACGAATTTTTTTAAATATAGTTTTGGGTATCACAAACTCGAATTTTTATTTCCGAAATAGCGTTTCTTCGAATTTTCATTACACCGAAAACCGAATTATAACGAAACCGTTGTTCTTTCAGGATATGTTGGATGTTTATCGCAAAGACACGGTTTGGTTAAGTTAGGTTTAAAAGAAAAAACTATTTCCTCTCAAAATTATTTTCGAGGTTATGAAAGTTCGGTCAAAAGTTATTTCTGGAAAATGTCTTTTCCGACTACTGATAGGTAACCTGATTTTGTCATTGTTCTTTTTGTATTACAATTGTATTTAAGATAAAAAACAAATTACTCAGTACCTAAGTTTATTTAGTTTTTGATTAATGCAGGACCGTACGCGTTTAATGTCATCCATCCGCCTGTTTTAAACAAAAAAAATCATATTTAGAAAAAAGACGTCTTCTAGCAAACCGTGTCAGACGGCATGCCGAGTAAGCCACGGAACGAACCAGTGGACCTCGCGAATTTTTCTATGTGTTTATTGTCAGATCTTTGTATTTGGTTCTCAATGACCTTTTGTAGAAAGGATCTTGGGATTATGAAGCTCAATCCAGTGCTTTGATCCTGATTCCAGCAAATGCTCGGCTATTGCAAAGTTATTGAGCTGACGGTTCCTAACAGCCGCGATGTGTTCTTTGACTCTTTCCGCTATGGTGCGTTTTGTCTACCCAATAAAGGAACTCGCGCAATTGTAAACGCCTGGTGATTGAAAGGATCACATACTTAGTTGATCTCACTTGGTGTCTCGACGGGGCATGTCTGTCACGCGTAGTGTAGCCTTTAGAGTCCTGTTGGTGTCCTTGTGGAGGTTTGTCATTCCTTGACGTATCAGATCTTCGACATTATGATCTTTTCCATAGAATTGTGCGTGATGTATGTGTATAAACACGTTACATAGTTAAACTTATATAATAAACTGTTGTGTTTGTAACTTAGTATAATGAGAGATAACACGTCTGCTCGCCTCAGAAATTTACTAGAGATTCTTCCTAATTATTTACTTCGAAATTTCAAAGAAGGTAGTCAGGAAGCAGAGAAAAGAGTAATAAAAAGTTGGGATCACGATGCCTTCGCCAGGCTTTGAGCAGTGAACCGAAAATCGTGGTGACATTATTTGCAACTGCAAGTAATTGTTTGAAATGTGAAACAGTGTGAACTGTAATATCTTTCCCCTTCTCCGTCTCTTTGCCCGTCCTTTTACTTGCGAGCTCACCTTTCTCCAGTCTTAAACTATCGACATTCATTCAAAAAATTTTAATATATAGCGTCACCAGTTATCAAAGACTTTATTCAATTGTTAGTTAACCTTGAAAAATCAATAAGCCGCGAAATAATTATTCAATATTATTTATTTGCAGGTCTTTATTGCGTGGTTTATTCTTGGACGGGGAAGAAAACAAACCAAAGAAACTTTGTTGATGATGCACGATACGTAAGGTAAGTTAAAAAATATTATCATCATCTAGAAAGATGTCCAAAACTGTAATAAGCCTCCTTTGAAAATTGCCACTACGACAGATATTCAAAACAATGTGAGAATAAACAAGATCTGTAGAATATACGAAAGAACAACAGAAACATTTCTTTCTTTCATGATAGTAATTTTAACAATAAATATTAGTTTTACAAAATAAAAATCAAATCATGTTATCCGTTTTTAGCTGTCTTTACATCCACGTGTCCTGTTCTATTGAAATCTGTTAACGGGAAGTGGGTGAAATTCAACAAACCTAATTCCCCTAATTTCCCACCCTTAGAGGTAGAATATTTATTTATTATATAATGGAACCACGGTACCCCCTTTCCAACAAAGAACCATCGAAATCGGTTCACCAGTTTCGGAGTAATCACGTAATATACCTACACACAAAAAACAATATGAATTGAGACCCTCATTCTTTTTTGAAGTCGGAAAAAATAAAAATGGAACGTTAATACGAGAAATAAAAATAAACTGCGATTGTCAACGCCTTCACAAAGGCTCAAATTAATTTAAGAGGTAATGTATACGCTTACGATTCTGGTTCAAATTTGCCATTTACGAGGTTACACTAAGGCATCGTGTATATAACCAGAAATAGAGATGAAATAAAGGCCATCCATCCCTGGCAACGGATCAGGCAAAAGGGCCTTATATCTATCACTTTTAAATATCAACTCTCGTTTGCGCTGAAATCACAAATTAGAAAGCTGAAATAGTACAGCGCCAACAACTGACCTGTGTGTACGTCTCCGTATATTCCAAAAATATTCTGTATTTATTGTAATAAAGATAATATCTCTAATTATGGGGGGCTGTTCCATTCGGTGGTGCGGGTAAAACAGCAAAACATCTAATTATAAAACAAACGGAATCACATTTCATCGGTAATTAAATATTAAATATGTATTTTTTCAATTTTCTTCCATTATAGCAAAGCTCAAGCTAAACTGGTCGATTTGAAGTGAACAATTCGCCCGTCAATTGTTTCGAATTCGGGCTGGCCAATCAGAGCGCAGTTGTCACATTAACAATTTGGCAGAATAGTTTTCAAACAAATCAAATGACATTTCGCCTCTATTTCTGGTTATTTACTCGATGCACTAAGGTTACATACAGCTTCTACGTACTTGCATGAATCCAGGGTAGTAACCCGTTTAGCTCTTGCAGGTTGTTTCAATATTTGAAATAAATATTGTTGATACAAATTCTAGGTTTCTTACTTTTTTGAGTTTCTTTGAAAGATAACTTTTTCATTTAGCATGCGCACCTAAATGATGCCTATTCACTCTCGTTTTGAAAAGGGCCAAGTTATAGAGTTCGGGCAGGAATACGTCCGTAGGCAGGGAATTCCACTCTCTAGCCGCTAGCTATATAAATGTGGTAGCGAAACGTTTGAAAGGGGAAGGCGGGATCAAATCATGCAATTCCATCGCACACTCTCCGTGATATATCCTGTAGAATACCGATAAGCAGGCTACTTTACGGCGGTGTTTAAGGCTCTGCAGCTTCGCTACAACTAACAATTAGAGCTTAGAGCTAAGTCCAAACTCATGATACCACGATTTCGTTTAACCAAGATAAACAATACAATAAGATTCCGGAGCATACATTAAGTTTATCGTTTCCTAAGTTTAAAAACTACATTAAAAATATTTTGATCGAAAAATCATGTTACAAAATTTAAGACTATGTGTTAGATAAAGATGTATGGAAAGCTCCAGAATCCACACAAAGTAGATTCAAAGTGTATTCCATAGCATTAAAGTTATTTGAAAAGAGCAATTCCTAGAGTTCTTGCTCGTTCTTCTCAGGGAGGTTAGCGGAGTGAACGAGCAGTAGCTTGAATGTGACAGAGCCTTCCCATAAGTGACAGCACTACTCCATACAGGACCGAACTTATGTTTGGTACAGCTGAAGCAACTGTTCCAACACAACAAAAACACATAGGAGAATTTCGCTGACTCTGGAACTGGACCCGTGGCTCTGATTGATAGAGCAATGCTCCTGTGCAGCATGGACGTGGATTCAAGTCACACCGGGTCGGCGAAAATTTTTCCATGTGTTCGATGTTTGTGTTCAATGTAATTTATGTTAGGAATAATAGTAAGTTTTTTTTATGAAAAATAGTGACAGACATAACATTCTTAAAAATAAAGTAGCTGTTCTTGACGGTCGTCTTCACAAAGTTACAAATTCATTAAAGGAGCAATGTATACGCTTCTATAATAAGATTCCGGATGATATTCAAAATTTGCTTTTTACGAGGTTTACACTGAAGGTTCTGCGTACTTGCGTGACAAAATTCCGTGGTCGTGACCCGTTTAGCTTTTGCAGATATTCTAGATCTAAAATGTTTGTAAACATTGTAAATGATAAATGTATTCAATCGTATATTTATACAAAGAGCGACCCCTAGAGTGTTTGCTCATTCTTCTCAGGGAAATCTGCCTTAAGAAGGTGTAATAGAGTTCAGTCAATATTTTTTTTTAATAATTAAAAATGTTATTTATTGAGATTTTTTTGTGAAATACCTCCACTAGTTTTGTTACCACTCTAACCACTGAACCACGGAGTCAGTTGCCTAGTCTTCGAAATTCTTCTAAGATCATATAGAGTACGAGCCCTGGGGTCGGGGTCGGCCTGCGGCGCGTGGTCAGATTCAAATTACGGGATGTGCTCATGCTCTTCGGTGGCACAGCGGTTGTACTATGGGTGCTTGATGAAGAGTTTTGATTCCCGATTTGGGCCAATTTAAGAAACGAACATTTCTAAGTTGGTTTTCAACTGAGTATTCTGGGTATTGCCCTCAGAGTTATTGTTGTTCTGGTACAGGAAATTCGGCAGTAATTTGGCATTTTTTTCCCCTAAATATTTCTCTTTGGCATAGCTTCCAAAAAAAAAGTAATTTTCGAAAAAACATTTTTACCCTTAATTATGATTGAAGCCATGCCATTTTAAGTCGTGTTAGAAGAAATTTTCATGTACCGCCAAAAAAGTTTGTATGGCAGCCATATTGAAAAGTAGCGAAAAACAAATTTTCATTGCAATATTATTAAACTCTCATAGAGACCCCCACATGCCAATTTTCAAAGGGATCAGAGTAATTTTTTTTCTACCGCCAACAAACGCTTGAGTATGGCAGCCGTATGGAAAAATGGCGAAAAATAGAATTAGACCCTAAATTGTTATCAAACACCCATAGAAGATGACATGATGACAAAAGACATGCCAATTTTTAAAGAGATCAGGGTAATTTTTTTCTGCCGCCAACAAACGCTTGTATGGCGACCACATTTGAAAATTTCAAAATACAAATTTTTATCGCAAATTTTTATCCACCACTCCTCCACATGCCAATTTTCAGCCGAATCAGAGTAAAAGTATATGATCATTTAAAGTAATATTGTAGAAAAAAAATTGCACTATTGCTTTGATAGCCTCAATTATAAAAGGTGTTCATCGCAGAATTCTCGTGCTACATTGAAATAACCTTTATTAAACGCAGTAGGTACTTACGTACGTACTTCTATTATGACTATGGGCTAGAGATGAAATGCGGAATTCTGGATTTGAGGCACACTTGTTCAAAAAACCATAAACAACAATAAACAGGTCCACTATTTCATATGACATTTTTTAAACACAGAGGGAACGCTTTCATTCTATAATGAAAGGCACGTGAGAGGACTCGCCTTAGGCAACGTCAGCAGAGATAGGCAAGCGCCCGGGTTAAAACCCGACGCTTTTATAATGCCGGGTTTAAATCGGGTTAAAACCCATTAATGCCCGAAATCGAGGGAAAAACAATTCACACCTAAATATTAGTTGTGTGTGTAGTTTTGTTCAAATTTAATATCACAATGTTTAAATATTTATTGTGATCTAGACTATTCGATTTGCCTTTCTATTGAAGCGATTCGCTTGAAAGTCACATTGAAATAAATCATTAAGCCGTTATTATGCCGTGTCAAACCAATACTCTGTAGTCACTTACACTGTTTTGATTTAACAGCACTCAAATGATTTCTCTAGGCCTAATTTATACCGTGACATTTCAACTTTGGAGATATAATGTGTTTTTGAATGAAATTTAGAAATTATTTTCACATAACACGGTACGCAGCAATACAGTCTTTTAGTTTGGTTGCGGGGCGCCTGAGTTAGCGAGATCGCGCAAATGTCTCAGGAGCGGAGGTCTACTAACATTTGTCGCGGCTCAAATTTTAACAATTCAAATTCAAATTCAAATTCAAAATAATCTTTATTTCATATTTTTTCATTTCATAGGTAAGCATTATTACACTTGAAATCGTCACAATAGTTATACTCTACCGCTCATTCGTAAGGCAGATTCCCCTGAGAAGAATAAGCAAGAAACTCTAGGGGTTGCTCTTTGTAAATAACATTTACAATATTTTTTTTTTATTTGAAACATCAGAGATCGAGACTACCTCCATGAGCTAAACGGGTTACTACCACGGATTTTTGTCATCCAAGTACGCAGAAGTTGTATAAAAAAATATAAAACAACATTCTATTTTGTCAAACCAAAACACTGCAAGGTTCAATACAGTGTTTTGTAATATCATAACCACAAGAATCTTTCGGCTATTAACGAGGGAAAAGTTTATTCGTTTTTTAATAGAAATAACTTACTTTTTGGCCCTTCATTTTGGGCAGTAATGGATTAAAACCAGGCACTTTGGGTAAAAACCCGGTTAAAAACCGGGCGGGTTGACTGTGGTCACTATGCGAAACAAGGTTATGCGAATTTGTGCACCCTTACATGCCGCACTGCTAAGTTTGAATGGTGTTACCCTACTTTCACGTCTTAAACTATATCTCGGGTCAGTCTCGTTTAATCGATAAGTTAGTTATATTCAGACATACGTCGATAACTGATGAATGGTCACTTACTGACTTAAAATGTACATTTGTCAGAGATGGCAGTTAGTGAGTAGAAAGCCGAAGTGGTAGATGGTAGCAAAATGGTAAAACAGAAACAACACTAGATGTTTTAATGTGTATCTACACTGGCTGTCTTTAAAGCAGCGGGTTATGCAACCGAGTACATTTGGGACTCCGCCAGGGACTCGAGACTCGTTTAGATTGGACAGTTACTTGACTTGTCACTGGGTGGTTGTTTGTTTTTATGGATAATAGGAAGTGGTTTTATATGTTTGACGAACATAATGAAGACTAACGCTTACGCTTGGAAGTGATTGCACATACTCATCCACGGAATTAAAAAAAAAACGAATCATATCATTATGATTAATAAGGACTAATTCTTCCAACTTCAGAATTCTATTTCTGTACTTAGTTTTGTTGTCCAGGCTATTCGATGTTATACCTACTTTAGATTTCTGATTTTTATTACATAGTTCATGCTGGTAAATATACAATATGTCTTAAATATTTTTGTATGCCTAGTTTTTGACCGGGCACATTGAAACTTAATTTGCTACTGTCAACTTCTTACAATCTGGTTTTACCACAAATAAACGAATTATAAATTCAAATTCACATACTTCTTTGTGATTTATGACAGGTTCCAAAGCGTCACAAAAAGTACACGTTGAAACACTGTGATCCGTCGTGAGGCGCATAAATAAAGTATTTTTTTTTTATGTAAACGCTCAAGCAGTAATTTGTATATAGAGTCAGTCCAATATATCTGCGGTCTCTCTCTGGGTGAGAAACGTCCCAGAAGGAGACCACAGATGCCTTATAATGATGACGTAAAGAAAGCGGCGGGGTTGAATTGGATATAGGTGGCACAGAACCGAGGTGACAAAAACTGAAGGAGGCCTACTCCGATATGATTGAGAACGGCTAGAAAGAAGAAGAAAGAGAATGCAGTTCTATCAGTAACAAAAACCAATTTAATAAGTCTGCCTGTTAAAAACTAATAATTCAAATAAGATTTGTACAGCCCCAATAGTTGTAAGTATTTTATATCGAGACAGGTTATTATGTCACCAAATACTGTACGGTGACAAAGCGCGTTCGAGACGCGGAAAGCGAAGAGGCGGAGACGTTCGGTCTTTATGCGTTAATTACAGCGTTATAGATGTTAATTTTATTTAAAAATCCGTTATTGTACAATGTCATATCTTTGAGGTAATAAAATATATCGCACGTGATTAAATAATAAATAAATAAATAAATAACGCACACACTCAACATAGCCCCGCACTAGGGAAACCCTGTGTCGCGGGTGCCATGGACACACACATAGACAACCACAAATTACACCCAAACTCACGAGAGAAATAATTGTAGGCCATACAACTATTTCTCTCGGCCCGGGAATCGAACCTGGGACCTCTGCGTGGCAGTCCGGCAAGGTAACCGTTCGGCCACGGAGGCAGACAAAATAAATTCAGTTGATAAAATTTTTCATATGTCAATCACATGTGAGAATTTTAATCCTATACTAATCAAGTCGAGTACGTGAACTGAACGCTGTACCGTGAAAACGGAGCATGAAACTGGTGTAGATATCTCTTGGGACTTAACATTTTATAGTACATTGCCCCCTTACTGATAAATACATACATTTGCGCTCTCCATCTTCTGTAGAATAGAATTTCTAGGTTTTCAACTACAATTCTAGGGGATTTGAAAGCGTATAGCTTTATTGACGCTCTTGAATAGTGGTAAGAGAATAAAACATGTATGAAATAATAAAATTTTATTTGTGATAAATAATTTTTGAGGAAATTTTGTTTCGTCGAGTCGCGATAGGAAGGAAATGAAAGAAATACTTTATGATTCATTTATTTGTGAAAATACAGGTTCTTAGATGTTCATTATCCTATTTAGGAGCCAGGATCTTGTCAGTACAGCCTCGTCCACTCCTCACGGTACATCACCAGCTCCACGCCTGCTCTTTGACCTCTTTATAGCTACTCACTTTGATGTTCTTGTTTATTTATTCACTGTACGCCATTGTTTGATTCGCTGTAGGACCACTTGACGAAATAAACTTTTCTAAATTAATTCTGGTCTAGGTGTTTAAAGTAGTGCTCCAGAGTGGACTCCGTTGCTTTGGTACTCATAGTAAAGGGGATTTTCTTAAATTTGATACGTATTTAAGTTACAAAGATCCATAAACTCTTATGGTGTAAGCAATGGTAGCCCA